>NW_005842079.1:580922-607499 GCF_000455745.1 Alligator sinensis
TTAAGGCCGGGGGAGGTGGGGCGGGCGGGCCAGCCATGGGGGCAGGCTGGGGGAGTGGGCGGGGGATGGGGCCTGACAGGGGTCCCTCCCATGGTCCCCTGCCCCCTCCTCCAGCCCCCTGCCCCCCATCCCATACTTACCTGCTCCGAGTCTGGCTCCAGCTCCCTGCTGCAGCAGGCAGGGACTGCCCAAGTCATCTAAGCTCTCAAACTCTTTTCCGAAGTTTCAGACAGCTTTGAATCGATTCAGACCTTTTTATTGGTCCCCTGATTCAATTTGGATTTGGAGACTTGGCTACCGAATCGGGCCAAATCTCCTCTGCCCCCCATCCCATACTTACCTGCTCCGAGTCTGGCTCCAGCTCCCTGCTGCAGCAGGCAGGGACTGCCCAAGTCATCTAAGCTCTCAAACTCTTTTCCGAAGTTTCAGACAGCTTTGAATCGATTCAGACCTTTTTATTGGTCCCCTGATTCAATTTGGATTTGGAGACTTGGCTACCGAATCGGGCCAAATCT
The DNA here is from genome assembly GCF_000455745.1 of Alligator sinensis. Lineage (NCBI taxonomy): Eukaryota > Metazoa > Chordata > Crocodylia > Alligatoridae > Alligator > Alligator sinensis. The sequence goes on from NW_005842079.1 coordinate 581,438, forward strand.
CCTCCAAATCGAATCAGTACCCGAAGCTTCACACGACCCTAAAGTAGGTAAAACTAAATGAAGGCAGGCAAGCACTCAGGGGGTAAGCTTATTCTCTTTCCTGGGGGCTGCTGTTTCTGTCCCAAAGGACCAGTTAAGGCTATGCCACTGTGCTAAGTGCAGGCCCTGACCTTGCCTTTGTTGTTTCCTGTTTTTAACTAGTGAATAATACTTTATTGCAATGGCTGAGATGAGACCTGCCTGATGTGGAGATGGCATCTCTATGAGGGTCTTATTGAGATGGTAACCTGGGTTGGGTATCTCTCACAATCCACAACAGGCGCTAAATGGTTTTGCTCCTCATTACAGCAGAATGGGTCTAAGCTCATTGCTGGATCCAGTTACAGGGCAGAGCAGTGGAGTGTTATGAAACCAACCCCCCGTCCTGGCCCTGTGGCATATGATGTCAGCAGTGGGGTACACGTATGGGCCAGTTGGCTTGTAACCCTGACACACTTATACTTCCTGTCAGCCAGTTGCTGCATCAACTGATTCTGCCCATCCTAAATTAAGAGAAAAGGACCAGAACAACCAAATGCCAACACACAGCCAAGTAAATCCCCTTTCAGGGCAGCTGGCATTAATTGTTTAACTAGCCAGATCCAGCCAGTATCTCCCTGACTCCCATTTCTCTTCCTTATATCAGTGTACAGTGTCCTGTTGCCCTGGTGGGGCAAGTGGGCAACACATCAGTGACAATACCTGTCCTATGGTTTGAGTGTGCATGCTGCAATCATCTGAACCCACAAACTAAATCCTAAGGGAAGAGGGGGAGGAAACAGCCAACCACCAACCCAGGCAGCTGCTCTGGGGAACTTGCTAGGAAAAGCTTTCAGTTCACGTGGCAGCTGATTGGGAACAGCTGGGCCATAAAATGGATTGGACAGGGACAAGGCTGGCAGAGGGCCTTCATATACTGGGGCAGTGTTAGGGCTGATGAAGAAGGACCCTTTGCTTAGAGGGGCAGGGCTAAGAGGACATTTCTGATCTAATCCATACCAGGTCTTTAGTTAAGTGACTTGCCTGGGAATGGGTTTGGGTTTCTTGCAGGGCATTTCCCCCATAGAGTGTGATTTAGTCCTGGGATGAGGTCAGGATTGAGAAGCATCAACAGAGCTGAGAGAAGCCCAGGACTGGGTAGTAGAGGGGTGCAGTTAGGAGTGAGAGGTGTGGGTAGAGCTGTATGTGAAGCTCAGGGCTGTACTAGCAGGGCCTGCAAGTCAGGATGGGGGTCAGTGGCCATGTGGTCTGGGGCCTACAATTAGGACAGCCTGTGCTGCATCTCAGCACCGAGGGGTGTCAGCCAGGCTGTGCAGGAGGGGCTTGCTGCCCCAACCATGGTCCTCCCCTCATCCCTAGCTAGCCCTGTCCTTCCCTCGCCTCCATGCAGTCTCTTTACTCCAGCTTATCTCCTTCCCTAAAAACTCTCTCCCTGATTCTCCCTGTGACACGGTGTTTCTTTTAACTATGCCTTGAGATCCAAGCAGGCTGCTTTGCCTGGGCACTGTAGGGCCAAGTACTGTCACATGGAGCCTGAAATAATCCATCACATGAGGGGCAGAATAATGAAGTTTACCAGCTTGCACGGCTCCCCAGACCAGTAGGCAGCACAGAGTGTCACTTACAACACTGCCATTCAGGTCCGCTTACAAAACCCAGTAAGGCAGTTATGTAAGTGCAGGAAGGCCAGAGCATGCTGGGGGCAGGGCCAGGAATTACAAACATACAAGAGGAGGAGGTGGTTCTGCAAAAAGCTTTGATTTGGGACCAGCGACCTCTGATCTACACTATGATTAAAGATCTACAGAAAGGTACACAGTCTGCAGCTTAATCTCGGGTCGCTATCAGCAGGAGAGTGCTGGACTTCCTCTCATGCATATGCCCCCCCAGGGTTCCTTGGGATTATGAAAGAAATGAGACCTGTGATGCACAGCTGACAAAGGCCCCAGCAAGGCAGGTAGCTGAATGCTGAGAGAACTGAGGCTGAGTGCATCTGTTGTGATTTCTTGAGAAGGCCCAATGCAGAAACAGAAGCAGTGAAGCTCCCGACCAAAAGAAGGATGGAGCCCTCTGAAGCTTTTTAGGAACAAGCTCATTCTACTACTGCTGCTTCTAGCACCTCCCCTCAACCTCCTTGCTGGTGTCACAGCTCTTCAGCACACAATAAGAGAAGGCAAGGCTGCTCTAAGAATAAGGGCACTCGCTTGACCCTAGGAGATGTGGGTCCAAATCATTCCTCTGCCACAGATGCTGTGTGGGACCTTGGTCAACTCACTTCACCACGCTGAAGCTCAGTCCCCAGCTGTACAAGGCTGATAATTCCTAACAATCACGTGACGCTTTACATCCATAGGTACCAAGGCACCTACAAAATCAACATCACAACTCCCATGTTCAGGGTGGGTAAACTGAGACCAGGAGAGAGGAATCACTCATGTTAGGTTGTCCAAGAGGCTACTAACAGAGCCTGGAATAGAATCCAAGTGTCCTGAGACCTAGTTGGCTGCTCTGTCCATTAAGCTACTATCCTTGGACACTGAGAGGAGGAACTGGCAGGGTTCCAGATAGATCCCAACACAGACAGAAAGGGGAATGTTTGCACCTTGAAGGGGGCTGGTACTACATAGGGCAGTTTGCCTGGAGGTCAGTTGGTTTGGCTTGGCATTGCAGACAGCTGGTTGTCCAAGTTCAACTGTTGAGGCATAGGGGTGTGTGGGCCATCATAACAGCAGCCCCATCCAAATAGCTTGCAACTTATCCTATTTCGTCAGAGTTCACACACAAAGTCACAAGGGCCCACTGAAATGGGAGATGAAGTCTATGAAGTGTGACCCTGGGATGTGGAGCAGGAAGAGAGCACTGATGTCTCCTCCCCAGCAAGGTCTTCCAGGCAAATCCCAGCTTCCTATACCTGACCAAACAGGAGGTGACAATAGGGCTTGAACCCTGAGCCCACAGCAGTAAAAGCCAGAGCTACTATCACTCACACCACAGAAGCTGCACTCTTAGCTTTTCCATGAGGACGGGGAAGGGAGGGGAGAGAAAGGAGAGGAGGAACCCTCCAGAACAGAAAACTGCTAGTTTGCTGCTGCTTCTCCAAAGTGACTGAGGCAGGAGAGGCCCATGCACAGTTTGCATCTACAGTATTTCACATGCGATCCCTGAGGTAAGGCTAATGCAACAGGGATGTCACTGGAGTTTGTGCTCCTAGGCTGTGCTTCTGCATGGCCACTGCTGAAAAGCAAAGGGAAGTAAGGGCAAGATAACCCTCCCTATAAGGGATCCATGTGAGCTCACTGGATACTGCTGCCACAGCAGAAACCTTACCAGGATGAGTGCCTGTCCCCAGCTGGACCTGCCCCTAACCCCTTGACTGGGATGCCAGCTCCTGGCCCCTTTGGACCCTCTCTGCTAAAATTCTGCAGACACAGATAGTTAATGTTTAGACAACAGAGAGGGAGCATGGTAGATGGGGAGGGGAAAAGGTGTGAGGGGCATAGGGAACCTTGATTTAGGCGCTGTGCCACAACCACAGCAAGCTGGAATTTTCCAAATGCCAATAGCCCAGTAGCAGACAGAAGAGCAAACAGGACTTGGGGGGGTGGAGGGTGGGGGTTGGGCTTGGGAGTCCCAGGAACAGCATAAACAGAGCATTGGAAAGAGTCATGGGCCCAAAGCCTCAGCTGGAGGAACATCTCCAATGGGGACTGCAGATGGCTGGGAGAGCTGGGGATATGTGCAACGTGGGCGAAAAATTAGAGCCCACACCATGTGTTTGCTCGTTCCCCAGGCAGGCCAAGCTGGCATGGTATGTTCACATTCTCCACTGATATACACCCTCCATCTGCAGGGGCTGGGGGGCAGTGTTTGCACACCAGGCCAGACAGAGCAGTGCTGGCCTCCTAGGCTAGGGACAGATATTCAAAAAATCTGAGCCTGAATTGATTCAATCTTTGTAGGTTAGTCTAACCTGGCTAGGCTGAACCGGTTTGTAACTGGACAGACATTCTCTCTGGACTGAGGAAATTCAGGCACATGCCTGCTGTGGTTCAAGCTAGAAGCTGTGGGGCGGTAGAGCAGCCCTCCCTTCCCTTGTACAGTACTGAGCTGAGGAGGGCATGGCCAGGCCATGGCAGGACACTCTGATTAGGGAGGTCTGCCTGCACTATCCCAGGCTTTTCCCTGATGGTTGTTCAAGGGGCAGATGTGTTGCCAGACCCCAGACCCCTGCTAGCATTCTAAGGCAAAGGTGGGGTGTGCAGTGCATGCATCTGTTGATGACACAGAACTTTTCAGTCTCCCTCCCTGCTTCTTTATACTGTCTGCAGCAAACTGACAGGTGAGCAAGCCAGTAGGGGGCTGATAACAATGATTATATCAGCCGTTCAGCAAAACAATAGGCTCTCTCCATTACTTCAAACTCTTCTTAAACAGCTTACCAGCTTACCAGCTGACCTGTTGATTAGCTCCAAAAAGCCCTAAGTGGTCTGTGACAGGGGTCCATCCCCAGGCCTGTCTAACGTAAACCTCTGTCTTTGGGCTACCCACCCACCTATCTTTCCTGTCATGCCTTAATGGAACAATAATTATGGTGTTACTCAAGTGGGAGGCTGCCCATTTACTACCCCAACACTAGAGGTTGCTATCCACCGCTACAAACCTCCACTACATGGTGGCCCACACCTTGCAGATAGTATATAAATGTAGACCGGCACCCTAGGGCGCTGGGTCGGCTCACTCCCTGTCACTGTGCCTCTTGGCACTGGGGTCTTCTCCCTGTCTCTGCACCTCCTGGTGCTGCACCCCCTGTTGCTGTGGTCTGATCACCCCCTGTCGCTGCACCCCATGGCGCTGGGGTCTGATCATCCCCTGGCACTGCGCCCCCCCCGGCGCTGGAGTCTGATCACCCCCTATTTTTGCGCCCCCCTGGCACTGGGGCTTTGCACAGTAGTGTGCCTCAATGAGGCCTCCTCCTCCCCAAATCACCTCTGCCTGGTCCACCAGATAAAACAATAACATAAATATGAACCCCTGGGCTATAACATAATACAAGTCATACAAGCCACACTCTGGCTCCTTAAAAACCCCAAACTGCTCTTTGCGTATTGAGCACCCCCCCCAGCTCTGGGTACCTTGTAGACTCGGGTCTTAAAGGGGCAGCCCTGCCTCTTTGTAACAGGGCTAGGGTTCCCTGTTACCCCCCACCCCTTCTCTTTTGTCTGGGGCTTCAGCTCTTTCTCCGACCCTTCTTCCTCTTCATATTGGCGGGAGAAGTCAGCACTCGCATTCTTGACTCCTGGACAATGTTTCACCACAAACACTAGGGCTGGAGGCTGAGAGCCCACCGCATTAGCCATGTATTGTCGGTCTTCATGTTCTGCAGCCATCAAAGCATGGTTGTTAGGGTAAACTTTCACCCCAACGGATAATATTTAAGTGTTTCTATGGCCCACTTAATAGCCAAACACTCGTTCTCTATCATGGCATAATTCTCTCATACAGGTGCAGTTTTCTTATATATGCTATTGGATGTTCCTCCCCCTTTTCCTTCTGGACTAACACCACTCTGTTTGATGCATCTATCTGGGCTATAAAAGTATTATTAAATTCTGGTGTGTATAATAGTGGATGTAAGCATAATGCTTTCTTCACCTTCTGGAACGCTCTTTCCGTTCGAATGGGTGGCAATAGATATCATTGGGCCACTGCCCAGAAGTGGTGCTGGGTACCAATATATCTTAGTCTTACTAGACTATGCCACGAGATGTCCGGAGGCTGTGCCAATGTGAACCGTGTCAGCCCCAAAGGTGGCAGATGAACTGCTAAAAATATTTGCCAGAGTGGGACTCCCTAAAAAGCTGTTAATAGATCAAGGGACGAATTTTACATCCTGAGTTTTTGAGCGGGTGAGCAAGACGTTGGGAATTAGATACCTAAAGACTGCCATTTACCATCCACAAACTGATGGGCTAATGGAGCGATTTAACAGAACATTGAAACAGATGCTGAAAAAGTTTGTTGTAGAGAGCCCACAGAAATGGGATCGCATGTTGCCGCCTTTGTTATTTGCAGTACAAGAAGCTCCCCAAGCCTCGACAGGGTTTTTGCCCTTCAAACTGCTGTATGGACATCAGCCACAGGGAATACTAGACTTGATTAAAGAAGGCTGGGAAGAACAGCAAAGTAAAGATAAGAATCTGATCCGGTATGTGGTACAGTTAAGGGAATGCCTAGAGGGGTGAGGAGGGAAGCTTTAGGAAGTATGAGCGAAGCCCAAAAGAGACAAGTAACACATTATAATAGAAGAGCTCGTGACAGGAAATTCAAAGCAGGGGACAAAGTGTTGGTTTTGGCTAGGAGAGTAAACTACTTGCGCAATGGCAGGGACCTTACAAAGTTATACGTCAAGTGGGACCCGTAGACTATGAGATACACAAACCAGATAAGAAGAAGAAAAAGTTTACCATGTCAACATGTTGAAGATGTGGCAAAAACAAGAGTGTTTATATGTGGCCATTCACATGTGGTTCATATGTGGCCAATGAGCCAGAACTGGGACCCTCACTGAGGGAAGTGGGCAAGAAGGGTAACGTAAAGCTGTCACCATGACTGTCAGCAGAATGGAAACAACAGGCCGCCAAGCTGGTAAAGGAATACGGGGACATGTTCCGGGAGATGCCCAGGGTAGCCCTCTGGGTCAAGTGATCCGTGAAAACTGGAGGTGGATTTCACAAAAGCTACAGAGCCAGATAAAAGAAGAAATCGAAATGATGTTGGAGCAGGGCATAATACAAGAATCCCACAGCGCCTGGCAAAGCCCCATTGTCATAGTACTGAAGCCAGATAGAAAGATTCGCCTTCGTATTGACTTTCAGAAGGTAAATGTGGTGGCAAAATTTGATGCCTATCCGATGCCCAGGGTTGATGAGATGGTGGAGAATATAGGGCAAGTTAGTTATATCTTCACATTGGACTTAACAAAGGGCTATCGGCAGGTCCCCCTAGCCCCAGAAGATCAAGAGAAGACAGCCTTCACAACTCCATGGGGTCTGTGTCAGTTCCGGCATATGCCATTTGGACTTCACGGAGCCGCTGCAACATTTCAGCGCTTAATGGACAAAATATTAGCTCCCTATGGGAGATATGCAGTGGCCTATATTGACAATATTGTCGTGTGTACATCAGACTGGGTTGGACATCTGACGGCATTGTGGGCAGTGCTGCAAGATCTACAGAAAGCCAGCCTAACAGCCAATCCAAAAAAATGTACAATTGTGAAAGAGAAAATGAGATACCTCGGATTCCAAGTAGGCAGTGGAAAAGTAAAGCTGTTGATGGACAAAGTGGAGGCACTATGAAAGTACCAAGGACCCCAAACAAAGAAACAGGTGAGGGCCTTCTTAGGCCTCGCAAATTACTATAGGAAGTTTGTACCTCACTTTGTGGAGCTAACAGTGCCATTGACAGAATTAATAAAGGCAGGAGCCCCGGGGAGCTTTTGGTGGATGATTAGGGGTCACTCTCTGGCACGTGGGGCATGAAGCATAGTAATTCACTACTTCACGTAGTAATCCTGGCCAAAAAAATCTTTCCCAAATGCAGGCTTCTGTTTTGTCCCTCCCCAGATGTCCGCCCATAGGAAGTTCATGGGCGACCTTCAATAGGGCCCTCCTGTAGTGCAGGGGTATCAGTAGCTGTACTATCTCCTCTCCCTTGGTTTTCCCCTGCTCAACTCTATAGAGGAGATGATTCCTCACCTCAAATTTCAGGGTTGTCCTCATCAGCTCTAGTTGCAATATTTCACCGTTGCGTCGAGCCAGATGTTCCTGAAAGGCATATCGGAAATCTTCCTCCCGACTCTGCTCCAACCGAAAATGGCCTTCATCGCATATTTGGGCGGTGTCCACCTCCTGCTTTTCCTCTTCCTTGTGCGGGAGAGGGTCTCTCTCACTGATGAATCCTTCAACCATGGGTGTTGGGCTGGGGTTATGAGGCACCCTTACCCGCCTTTCACCAGGGTGGTATCTGGCCTGGCATTTCCTGGGGACTCCCATGCAACCAGGAGCCCCACCAGACCACCCACTCCAGGCAGGGTGCAGTTTTAGGTCATGCCCAGGACCAAAATCTTCCAAACTGTCTCTCTGTCTGGTTCCTCTCCCCTATGGGAGGGCTTTCTCATCTCTTCTGCTCCCTGTGGGTTAGGCCTCCCCACTTCTTTGTTCTGTCTTTCCCAAGCTATCACTGTCAATAACTCTGACCAGTCATAACCTATCATTAGCAGATAGGGTGACTACTCCCTTACCTCTACTAGCATCTGGCAGGTTTTATCGCCCACCTGCAGAGTGACCCACACTCTGCCATACTGTACTCTCCCCGCACCAACATCGACTGGATTTCTGATCTATTACTTCTCTGTCTTTTCTCAGCAACATGTATCTCTGCACTACCGTCTGGGATAAGCCTGTGTCTAACATAGATAGCCTGCACCCACTGTCCTTCTATTCTCGTGTCTGCCATGATTGGAGGTTGGCATGATTGGAGGTTTCCTAGCAAACTGCTCCTCGCGTATTGAGCAGCCCCCAGCTCTGGGTATCTTGTAGTCTCAGGTCTTAAAGGGGTAGTCATGTCTCTTAGTAACAGGGCTAGGGTTCCCTGTTACATGGTCACTGTTCTGTCTGCCTGTCACAGTGAAATTGGAGACACACACATACACCTCTCAGCATTAGCTAGCATACCACATGCCTGTAGTCCGTGGGGCTGGGGGATTCCTGCTTGAGCAGCCAGCAGTGAGGGAGGGTAGGGAAGGGGGAAGCCAAGCAGACCCTGCTGTACCTGCAGTCTCCGCCAGAGCTCCAGTGAGGGAGCAGAGGAGAGGGGCCAGCTCTGTTGTGGAGCAGCGAGCCCAGCCCAGAGAGCATGCCGGGATGCTTAAACTAGCAAGGGATCTGGGACAGATGTTGCATAAACTGGTTTGACCTAAATCAGTAAAGTCTGATACTATATTCAAGCAGGTTTATCTCAAACCAGTTTCAGCCATTTTCAAACTGGTTTATGTGCAATGAATATCTGTTCTGTTACAGGTTTAAACAAGTTTCTGATCACTTAAACTGGTTTCTGTGTAATGTCTGTCCCTAGCCACAGTCAGACCTCATGAACAGCCTGTAACATTGTGTAATTAGCACACTACAGGCTCCTGCTGCAGACAGCCCTGTTGCACTGACACGCCTGGAGGTGATCTTTAGTGATGCTTTCATGTTACAAATTTCTATTGACAGTAGATAGTGGGGGCAGGAGGGTATGCTGGTTAAGATACTCAACTAGGAATCAGTACCCAGGATTCAATTCCTGATACAGGCTCCCTCATGACTGACGTGTGCCCCCAGAGGCTGGGGGGCACAGCGACCACCCTCAGGCAGCGGCGGCAGTGGTGTGGCGGCAGCAAGCAGGGAGCTCCCGCAGGCGGTTGCAGCAGTGTCAGTGGGGGGTGTGGGGGGGCAAGCACTGACTGGTGGTTGATGACCGCCTGCAGGTGCCACTGGGAGCGTCGGCAGCACTTCTCTCATAGGGTGCACCGCTAATCTCAGGGGGTGCACATGCCCCTGCGTGCACCCCCTATGCATCACCAATGGGCTCCCTTTGCAACCTTGGTCAAATCACTTGATCTTTCTAAACTTCATTTCCCCACCTGCCAGTGGGGTAATACCCTTTCTTTATTTACCATATCTGTTTTGGTTCTAGGCTCTGAGGAAGGAACCATCTCCTCTAGATGTGGGCTCAGGGCCTGACTCACTGAAGCCCTGACTTCAGCCAATGGTGAGAGGTAGGAAGCAGGAGAGTAGAAAGCAGCTCTCTTCCTTTGAGTCTGCAGAATATTTCTGCTTGATTTAGATGCTTTTAAAGTTTCGTCTTGGCCACTTCTCTGGCCAACAGACCAGAGGCAAAGGCCAAGGGGAACAGCTGGGAAACATCGGTCTGGTCTGTCCAGCTGCATTTTGCTATTCAGGGTGCAGAGTATGTCAGTGCAGCTTGGTGCATATAATGGCAGGGCACTGCACTGACTTGGTGCTGCAGGCGACAGACATGGTTATGATATCAGTCTCTCACATGCAGGGAGTGAGCACTAGAACCATGCACCTCTGGGCCCTTGAGCTAAAGGAAACCTCTGAGCATTCAGAGGAGGAGGAGAGCTATTATCTCTGGGGGCAGCCCCCAGGGGGCAACATGACTCATCCATACAGGAACTGGGGAGGGCTGGGCAGCATACAGCATGGTAAGGGGAATGAAATTAAGCCAGCCACACTCACCCAAGTCAGCTGATGCACTCCAAAGCTGGGAGTTCACTTGTCAGGCTACTCTGCTTCAAACCTGCTCCCAATCCTCCCTCTCTGGTAGGTCCCAAGTGGGATGAATCCAGAGCAGTCTTGTGTGCAAGCTTCTGAATCTAGAGCAACGGTGAATTTGAGCGGACAAGGCATAGGGAAGAGCCACTGCTGACCTGGCATAGCCAAGCCCCTGTTCGGATGTTCTTCTTAGGAGTGGCCAAAGCTACACAGGATATTTTGTGTTGAACAAAGTTCAGAGTTCCCTCTTTTGTTTCAGTGGGAAAGTCTAAAAAGTTCATTTCTGTTTGAGCAGATCCAACACTAGTTATTTTTGCCATCAGTTGTCAGACTGCAGCAGCACTTTGTGTAGCCCTTGTTGTGACCTCCACCAACAGTCCGTGACCCATGGAACAGGGTACGCAGAAGGGACCCTTCAGAGTCAATGCCAGCTCACAGTCTGACATGCAGAGGCATACCTGCTGGATAGGCAGTGCTGAGCCCTGGCCAAGGCCTTGGTATGGAGTTCTAGACATATCATTTGGTTCTGAGCTCTGGCCTCAGCTCCTACTGTCTTGGACAAGACTGCAAGCACTTAAGCGTGGAGACTGCTTGTTCTTGTATGTGCATACCCCAGCTGGGCACCACTTCATGCCAACTTTGCTTGGGGTGCTAAATGCAGTGGAATCAAACAGCAACAGCAATGGCCTTGCTCACAAACCCCTCATCTGACTCTCCAATACACTCCATGCCCGAGAAGCTGCATCATTCTGTTTGCTTTTCTCACAGTCATGCATACAACTTCTGCCTTTCTCTGCCTCCAGGACAGACAACTGAATCGACCCATATGTCCTAGTTCCTACATTTGTAACCATGAAAGCCCCATAAGCCAAGTGTTTCAGCTCTAACTTGCCATGCAGCTTAGTGCCCTGGGCAGTGGTCCTCACTGCCTACAGCTCTTTTACTACACTACTTGAAGGGAGTGGCAGGCAAAGCCATTGGCTTTAAGAAGGTCTGTGACTGCTTGCAGATAGAAAAGCTCCCACTGATGGCAACCAACTGCCACTTTCAGCACAACAATTTTGTAATTTGTAAGTTAAGCACCAGGAGGTGATAAGCTCCTTTGTAAGAATGATTTCATAATAGACTGATTGATTGAGTTCACTCATACCTCTAGCAGGCACACATCCATACACCCATCCGTCCAGGTTCTTCACTTCTCTGAGCCTTGTTTCCTCATCTGTAAAATGGAAAAGGAGGTATTGACTTAATTTGTAAAGCATCTTGAGATCTACTAAAGATAAATGCTTCATGAGAGCAAAGTATTGCCATCACTGTTACTCTTCTGACTCATATTAACAGACTGCCTGCCAAGTGTTTAAACCTGTAACTAACACAGGAATCCTTCCCTCTTCCTTCCCATCCTGCAGGAGAGGATAACTCATTGAGACAGTTTATTTTTGCATATGTATGCACAAGCAGGGTCAGGTACAATGTGCGTAACAGAGTGAGAACTGATTATATCGTGTGTGCGTTGGGGACTGTCTGTGTGCACATAACAAAAGCTTACCTCAGGAAACATAGTTTGCATTTGGCTCTAAACTAAAGAGGTTTGTGCTTACTTTTTTTCTCTAGTGGCAGCAAGGTCCACAGCCTAGGTCCAACTCCTATGAGCAATCATGCACCTCCCCACACAATTGGCACTTTACTTGTGAAGGTGGAACATAGCTTTGGGGAGGCTGTAGCTGTGGAGGGAGGGGCAGAGCCAGTCTTAGGGGTAGGCGACATGGGCGACCCAGTCCACCATTATCAGGGGGGTGCCACACACACACACACACACATACGTACACACATACACACACGCAGCCTGCGCTCACAGCAGCGCTCTCCTCCCACCCCATGCAGGAGGAGCAGTGCCCAGTCCAACCCATCTCCTGTCTCCAGCCGCTGCTCAGGAGAAGCTGGGCCGGGCACATGTGGGCAGGGTTGCACCTGCTCCAGTCTGCTCACCTTGCTCCTGCACAGCAGCAATAGTGCCTGCCCACCCACCTGCCTGGCACTCCATGTTGCTCCGCCTCCCTGCTGGACTGTGCCCCATGCCCCGTGCCCCTGCCTGCCTGTCTTTCCCTGCAGCAGCACTGTTGAGTTGAGGGGAGGGTGAAGGGGGGTACCAAAATACAAGTTCACCGAGGGCATCATTTTCCCTAAGGCCAGATATGGGGAGGAATGTTTCTCAGATAATGCTGTGGCCATGAAGGAATTCATGTATTGAGACCATTGGTGTCATCTCTTGGTTATAGACCTGTAATACATTTTTTGTCTATTTGGATGAATTTATGGGTTACTCATGTGTCACTAAACTGGATTGATAGACTAATCATGTCCATCCAGCCATCCTTCCAAGGAGTCTACAGTGTGCTTCTTTCAGTGTTGAGATCCTGCACAGTGTCCATCTGGGCATCCAGCATGTTCTGCAACTATTCTCTGCATGTGTGAGAATATCCTATACTGGCTAGCTGTCCTTAACCACATGCTTGCTTTTCTTATAATCTAAATATCTTGGAGAGGCTCTGACCCAGCCCGGGGGGGGGGGGGGGGGAAGGAATTCAGATCCCAAAGGGGATGCTACAGTTCAGGGCACATGATCTCATGAGCTGGAAGTATCAGCCTTTGTACTCGTTCTGCTTGATCTGCCTCTCCAGAGACAGAAACTGATATGCTTTGCAGCCAAGATTACATGTAGCCTCTTCCAACACTAAGTTTTTGGGACCCATGGGAAAAGCCTCCAACACCAGCCCTCAGTGGCAGTGCCAGGCCTGTGGTCTCTCTACACAAGCCATGGTCTCCACTGAGGTGACTGGCAGTCCCAGGATGCAGAATACAGCACAGAAACCGATCAGTCATAATCCAGTCATGGTGAAGGAGGATAAAGCATCTATTATGCTCCACGAGGCAAATGAATTAAAAAGGAAACACAAAAGGAAGCGAGTGAGTTATACCGGGGAGAAGGGTCAGCTCATCACAGAATAATGGAGGCCTCTGTGTCCCCAGAAAATATCCAGCACAAGCAGCTGTCCCCATTGCCAATGTGACTCTGAGCTGGAGTGGCTACTACCCAGCTGGTCCTGGATCTCTCAGCTGGGGCTGCGTACCACTGAGCACAAGTGAAGGCTTATATGATGCAAAGAGTCAGGGGGAGCCAGGGCAGGATCCTCATTTCATCATGCTTGGACCACCCAGCAGCCTAACATGGGTCCGGGATGCTGGCATTGACCAATCCTCCTGCTAGGAGGTGAGTAATTTCATATATTACATAACCACATAGTGTTCACATCTCCTTCCCAACAGTGCCAAAGGTTTCCACAGACCTTGTTTCTGAGCACTGTGACCACCCACTGCTGCCCCCTTCTCCAAGCAAACTGCAGTCCTTGAGGTCCTGGTACAAACCAGGCCTTCTTCTCCTTCTCAGTTTCCCCAGTTGACTCACCTGCCACATCTAGATGTTAAATCAGTAGGCAGGTCCCTAGAGGCTAAGCCTTTGCTAAATGGGCAAAGCAACTCACACAGCAGAGACTTCTTGTTCTTCTGGTGTGTGGTCTCTTACAGCTTAGCAGCCAGCCCACCCCTGCAATGTCCTCTTGGGTTTGCTTGTCATCTTTGCAGGGCTCATTTCTATCTTTCCCCCCCCCTTAGCAGGTCCTTCCCAGCACCAGCCTCTTCCTAAATCAGCCCTTAATCCTTCAAATAAGCCCTAACTAGTTGCAACCTGACTTCTAGCCTGCTTGGACCTAGTTGGGTATCTTCACTCTAGCCTTTCCCCAAGGCTACTCACACTGTCTGCTCCCTTGGTCTAGGCTTCTCTTCCACAAGCTCTGCTGTCCTCTGAAACTTGAGCAATTTTGCCCCCAGCTGCTGGAGGGCAGTGCCTCCCTGTCTGTTTTATCCCTCTGAAAGGGCCCTTCCCTCTCTTCCTTATAATGGAGACCATAGGGCCCTGTTTCAGCACTTAAGGAGATGGGCAGAGCCTTTCTCTGTATCTCTATATGTCTAACCAGTGGTATGGTGGCAGCTCACTTTAGGGCCTCTAGTAGAACTTAATGCAAGGTCACAAATCCTGAACTGAAGTCATGGTGCTGTAAGGTATATGTGTGCTCACAGGACGACTTTCCTGCCTGACTCAGACTATCCAGACAATTCTAATATTGTAAAAGCCTAGTCTGTCTGTCTGTCTGTCCAGAATGCTTTATTCGCACTCTGATTGGCTGACAGAAACAGCCAACCAGAGTGCTCTAAGCGTGGGGGAGTGTGGCTATGATTCCGAAGCCACTCCGAGGGCCGGACAGAGGGTGGGGGAGCGTCTTGGCTCCTCCACCCCTCTCCCTGCAAGAGGCAGAACAGCAGCAGCATGGAGGGTTAGGTGGCAGCACTCCATCCCAGACCCCTCCCCCCAGCTCCACCCCCTGTCATTCTTGACCGGCAATTGGCTGGTATCACATAAGGACAGACTTCGCTTCCACACTGTAGGAACTCACCCAAGCAATTATACAATCCAGGCAGCGTGGAGCTTCCATCAGAGCTCCTTGGCCATCTGATTGTGTAACATACCTGGTGATCCAGCAAATTACTATATCTGGGAATATAATGAGTTACCATGGTCACCTCTGACATCAGACACTGGCTGGCACACATGCCTGGCAGGAGGGGAGGGGAGGGGAGGGGAGGGGAGGAAAGATTGGAGCAGAACCCATCCACATGGCCTCCCTCTTCACAGGATGCCCCCAGCCCAGCTCCAGAGCCTGCTCTCTCAGGCTCCCCACCTGGGGTTATGAAAGCCCTCTCATTGGCAACCAATCAGTGGGAAGCTGCAGGACTCTGCCCCCTTCCCTCCCCTAAGAACTTGATCACAATTGGCTCCCAATCCTTTAGCAGGGCACATGCCCTTGATCTGTGAAGGCAGTTCCTCTCCACCTGTTAAGTAAATAGATTAAAAAATAAAAGACTTCTACAACTGAAAACATAGGGCAGGTACATGCCCAGGGTCCATCTCAAGTCTTTCCACTGAAAGCATTGCAGTGATTCTGCATTTCTAATAGTGCAATTTTGTCTGGATACAGTGTGTATCATAGACCAGAGAAACTGAACTTAGTGCCATGTGGTTCACAGGGTGGGGATGTACTGCCTTGCTCCTAACTATAGCTCTCAGCTAAGCTAAGATGAGAAACCTGGTACTTAAAAAGTATCAGAGCTGCTAAAACAAGAAAGCACTGTCAGTTAGGGCCAATCAGGCTGCTTAGACATGTAGTTGGCAGCTGTGAACTGAGAAGACACACCCTCCCAGGTGAGGTGACCAGCTTCTTCGTCTTCTCCTTAACCCAGTTTTACAGGTGTCCAATGGTGATATTATTACCACATGCCCAAGAGACTTGGGACACCTCCAGTAGGTCTTTCCCTGGGCCACTTTGCTTAAGTTCATGGACAGACAGAGGGGAGGTGCAAAGTGGGTGTGGCCATACCCCCTTCCTTTGTGCAGCGCATGCTCCCTAAGCTCTGAGCTCACCAGATCCTCAGTGTGGCTGCCAGTGAAACCCAGGGGTGAATGCCATTGCCACTCATGCCCCACCCCTTTGGCCACCACCAAACTTAGCAGTAGTAAAAAAGTGGGGGCAAGCACAGGTAGCATTCATTCCCTGGGATCTGGATCTGTGGCAGTGAAGGATCTGGCAGCACTCATGCCAATCAGTTGGTAAACTCCAAGAGGCTCAGTAAGCATGCATGACACAGCCAAAAACAGATGCAGCAGGGACCCTAGCAAACAGGACAGATGCAAGTTGTGCCACCACTCACACTATCTGAAGGTACTGAGATATTATGGTGACATATGGCATAGAAGATGTCACCCCACATTGTGGGGTCACAGACTCAGTTCACCTGTTGTCCATGTTGCTGTCACTCCAGCTCCTGCTGGAGGACTCGCTACTGCTGTCGCTATCCTGAGTCCCATTTGTCTCTTCCTCTTCCTTGCTGTCACAGCCCCCTTCCCTGCTGGTGGGAGTTGGAAGATCCTATGCCAAGTGTCTCTGTGCTAGGTGAATTTGGTTACATCCTCTCCATCCTCTACTACTGATTTCCGGTAGTAGGTCTGGAGTTCGCTCAGAGCCATTTTCACACAGTCTACCACCTCTATATCTGTATGCCTGTACATCAGGAGGTTCCTGGCTTTCCACAGGGTGCTCCTGATGCAGGATGCAAACTGGTCAAAACAGGCCAAAGAGTTCCCCTGGTGTTTGGCGAGGTGTCCATACAGCGCTGCTTCTCTGGTCAGCGGGCTGACAGTGGTAACCGCCTCGCAGAGCTGCTTCACCCTGTTCCTTACCTCCTTGGCGAGGTGCAGAGCCAGAGGATGTGGTTGATCATTTCGGTGGCTCTGTAGCAGTTGGGCCATGGGCAGCTGGGTCTCCCTGGCCGTCCCTCTCTATGCCTCAGATCCCAGCCCTGGGATCTACACAAACTTCTACAAGGTACATTGATGCTATCTCAGCAGCCTGGACCAGACAGCTCACCCAGCTCTTCCAGCACCCCCTGCTGAAGATCTCCAGCTCACCCTTCCTTGCGGTTCCACCTGGAGGAGCATTCACATGTGCTAATCCTGGCAAGGTCCATAGGAGTGCTCATTTTGGGGTCATTAGTGGAACCTCTGTGCACTGGAATAGCAGGAAGGCAGCAAAGGAGAACTGAAGGGCATCTGCAGGACAGTATGTGGGTAGAGTCCCAGACTGGGGCTGTGAGGTGGGAGTGAGGGGTACCGATACATCTAGGGGAGGAGGAGTACAAGAATGAGAGGGCAGGGGACTGGGGGTGAGAGTGCAGGACACCATCAGTACTGCGTGTGGGGAGCCCAGCACTAGGACAGCAGGGTGGGCTGTAGGGTTGGGATTAACTATAATCAGCAGAGCTGTGTGTGGGCACACAGGGTGGGGAGGGAGGGTGGCAAATCTGGACTGATGTGTATTGGCAGAGCTATGCAAGAGAAAAAAAGTCCTTTGTTTAAAATGATATGCATTTGCCTGAAGAATTTGCAACTGTTTTTGACATGTGCTCCAGGTTGCTGAAGCTGTTATCTGGGCTGTGACTGCTGGGAGTAACTGGAAAGAAGGCTTTCTCTGGCATGTCTCAGACCGCAGGAAAAGGGCACTGCATTTAAAGTCTCCTTGTTAGCAAGGAACAAAAGGGAGCACAAGTCACACCCATAATTTTCTTCCAACTTTGGAATAAATTGACTTTCACAAAATCCTTCTGTTTCCTCCCATCTTAGATTGCAGGCAGGTGGTCTGTAAAAATATGGGATGGGAGAAGAAGGACAGAAAGAAACTGCACTGTATGTAGATGAGATAGACAGGCAGCAGACAAACCAACAGATGGCTAGGTAGATAGATAACATGAGGACAGTGGGAGCTGGGAGCCTGGTGGATTAGGGGTTAAGTGATGGGCAGGGAGGAGAGAGGTATTTCCCACATGTCAAATATTCAGTGTCTGCTACTCCACAGCTCATCCCAATTTCACTCTGCTGCTCCACTGGGGAGGGGGGCAACAGAGCTTGTCCTGCCTCAAGGCATGTGGGCCCAGCCCAATTACAAGATCAGTTTATTCTTCTCAAAGCTCTGGTTTGAGTTCCATCAGGTGCAGGTGCTTGGTTCTGGGCCTGTGGATAAGCCCTATCCCCGCAGGGGTCTGGTGAGGAGTGAGTGGTAGGGGAAGGTGAGGGTCACAGCAGGCAGAGCCAATGACAAGAGAAATCACAAAAGCAGCTGCCTGCTTTACAAGCAAAACACAGCCACTACCTTTGCATCCGGACAATCTACAATGCTCTTGCAGCTAGAGATGCTTGTTGAGCAAGGCAAAGAACAGTCTGGATGCAACCCTGACCATCCTAAAAGCACCGAATCTCCAAGCCCAGATGTGGGAATCAAGGAACTGTTGATCAAGCATCATTACTATGAGAGTCCTGCCCCAAGACAGAATCAGGGCCCAATTGTGCTGGGTGCTATGCAGACCAGTTATTTTGACTTCATGGGATGTCCAGCACAAGCAGAGCAGTGTCACCCAGGTTACTCACTGCATAAAGCCCAGCTCAGACCCATCCCCTGGACCTGTACCCACAGAAGGGCCAGCAGCCAGGGGTGCCCTTGAAGCAGAGGTGGAACAAACAGGCTAGCCACGAGGCAACAAGGCAGCCGTGTTCTTCCCCAGCCTGCAGCTTCCCTGGGGTGCTCTGCTTGGTGTCCCCCCACTTGTTTTGGCCCTATGACCTTGCACATGCACGCCCTGTTTTCTTTTTTGTTGTCCCCAGGAATCAGTTGGTGTTTTTAAGGCGCTGGCTGCCAAAACCCAGTGGCAGCGCCTAGATTTTAGAGACATCAGAAAGACCACGGCTGGACCTGCTCCTTGACACAGATCCAGTGGATGTCGGAACATGCCGGCCGCCCACCCAGTGGCGGCCCACAGAGACTAGCGGTTTTTATCCGTGAACTGAGGACACCAAATAGTCCCAGGGTTGCTCTACATAGCATATCACAGTGACTTCATCTGGAGGGAACGGGACCTAGACAGCCTGGAATGTGCATTGCTTTTGCCCTTGACTGCAGTGCTAACCTATGCTTAGAAAAGGATCTCTACGACCAGCGCTGTTTTGTGAGATGGCTTCTTGCAGACATCTAGGGCTTTGTCTAGTCAGAGGAAAGGAGGGTCCCTCCTTTGGACCCTTGAGGGAAGGCATGAAGCCTCTGAGGCAGTAGAGCCCCCCCATACAGTTAGTTCTTCCTTTACTCACATAGCACAATCTCCCCTCACCCGTCCTGGCACAGAAGGAGATTTCTGCAGCAGGGACTGCATGGCAAACAGCAATCCCCCGGCCAGCTGGAAACTGCCTCTGCCCTTTGCTTCCGGTCAGGACCCCCCGCAAGGCTGCCTCAGTCTCCTGGCTCTTCAGTGCTGCCTGAGTGAGTCTCACTGAACCAACAGCTCTGCTGTTTTCTGTCGCCTTCCTCCAGGCAAGGTGACTGCTCTGAGGCCTGCCACTTGTTTGTGTTTGACTCAAGGCTTAGACTTTTATTTCTATTGGGGTTTCTGGCTGCAGCTTCCAGCTGCTCCTAGTTCTCACCTGTTAATACAAAGCCAACGTTCCTTTGCTTGTGTTCGGATAACTGAACTAGTTCTCCACACACCCTATCCTCATGATCACGCCACCCTCTGCCCCCATGCTGGTGATCAGAGCCTCCTGCATTGTGTGGAAGCTGAGTTCAATGGGGCAGCAGGCCAGAACTTGATAAAAAAAACTGGTGATTAAAATTCAGGCCCTGAGACGGGGACAGATTGTGCTGCAGGTTTAGTCAGGCAGCATCACAAAAGAGCCTGTTTCTATCCCCTGACACATGGATTGGGGAATAGAGTGAGCAACATAGTGATGGCCTCAAGTCCCAGTTCTGCCAGCCATGTGCATCAAGGCCACATCATATTCTGTGCCTCAGTTTCCCCATCTGTTAAAGGAGTCATAACACACATGGTGGAGGACCATCAAGAGTTAAGAACCTGGGCCAACTGGAGCTCTATAACTACCCAACATAGAACATTTGTAATTCACTGAGGTTCTTGGGCAAAAGGCACCGGAGAAGAATAAAGCAGCATCATGCAAGTTAAAAGTCTCAGGTGGACGAGCAGCTACAGTTCTAGCTTAAAACCAGGTCTCAAGGTCTAAGTCCTTAATCTTCCTGTGTAACTTTGGGCAAAACATGCAGCCTCTCTGTTTCAGCTTCCCACCATGACATGAGAACCGTAGCGTGTCCCTGCCTTCCAGGATACATATGATCACGGCATGAGAAAGTTCAAGGTATATGGATGCAATGGAGTTGGTAGTATAACAAGAGTGGGTAATGGGGGCACTAGCTTACACTACTCTTAAATGGAGTTCAAGAATAGCAGCTGCCACAGCTGACCCAGCCCCTGCCATTACTGCCACCCAGGGTTCAGACCCTGATGTTACACCTCATATATGAGACTCCATACAATGATAAAAAGGAGTCAGTAGGGCTGTGCTTGAGCTGGATTTTAGCAGTGGGCCACTGCATGATTGGAAATGAGACATCTGTGTGCTGTACCATTGGGCCCAATTTACACTGCATTTGCCAAAGGGGTATTTCACTAGATTCCATCAGCCAATGCTCATGGGAGCAAAGGTGACAGTATGAGTGCCACAAACGCACCAGAAATGCTAGGTACTTGCTCAGTTGGCTGAAGCCCATTCCACTGTCTTCACTGCCCAGTTACTCATGGTAGGTATAGGAAAGCTTGGGTGGGGGTGTCTACAAGCACTGCAGTCCCCACTCCTGATTCCAGCACATACACAGCTTTGCTTTTGGGCACAGAATCGATTTCCCTAGGATCCAAGCAAGATAAATGTCCAAATGTCTCTTAAAGGAGTCCAGAGTAGGTGCTTGCACCACCTCTGGAGGCAGTCTGTTCCAGGCCTTGGGGGCTCAGACAGTAAAGAAGTTCTTCCTTATGTCCAGCCTGAAATGGTCTTGGAGGAGTTTGTAACTGTTTGATCTTGTCATCCCTTGGGGCGCTCTGGTGAACAGGCGTTCCCCCAGATCCTCATGCACACCCCTTATATACTTATAGGCAGCCACCAGGTCCCCCCTGAGCCTGTGCTTTTCCAGGTTGAAGAGTCCCATGGCTCTCAGCCTCTCATCATAAGGCCTGTTCTCTTGGCCTCTGATCATGCGCGTGGCTCTCCTCTGGACTCTTTCAAGCTTCTCCACATCCTTTTTAAATTGTGGAGCCCAGAATTGGATGCAGTACTCCAGCTGCAGCCTCACCAAGGCCAAGTAAAGCGGGAAGATGACATCCTGGGATTTGCTTGAGAAGCATCTATGGATGCAAGCCAGAGTTTTGCTCACTTTACCAGCTGTGACATTGCATTGGTGGCTCATATTCATCTTGTGGTCAATCATGACCCCCAAGTCCCTTTCGGGCATGGTGCTAGCTAGCGTATAAGTGTGCTGTGGGTTTTTTTTTCCCCAAGGTGGAGTACCTTGCATTTTTCGGTGTTGAACACCATCAGGTTTTTGTCCACCCATTTTCTGAGCCTGTCTAGGTCGGCCTGGATCACCATCCTGTCCTCAGGTGTGGATGCTTTACCCCAAAGTTTGGTGTCATCAGTGAACTTGGCCAGTCCACTTCTGGTACCAATGTCTACATCATTAATAAAGATGTTAAAGAGTATAGGCCCAAGGACGGAGCCTTGGGGGACACCACTGGTCACGGCGCACCACAATGATTTACTTCCATCTACTACCACTCTCTGGGTCCGACCTCGGAGCCAATTCCCCAGCCATCGGACTGTGATGTAGCTGAGGCTGCAGTTGGCCAATTTTTCCATGAGATGATCATGGGGTACCAGATCGAAAGCTTTTTTTAAATCAAGATATATGACATCAATCTCCTCTCCCTTGTCCAGGTGATATGTCACCTGGTCATAGAAGGAGATGAGATTGGTCAGGCAAGACCTACCCGCAACAAACCCATGCTGGGTACCCCTCAGGATGTTGCCATCAGCCAGTTTGTCAAGAATGTTCTCTTTGATAATTTTTTCCAAGATCTTCCCTAGGATAGAGGTCAGGCTGATAGGCCTGTAGTTCCCTGGATCTACTTTCCTCTCGTTCTTGAAGATAGGTAACACATTGGCCTTCTTCCAGTCTTTGGGCACTTCACCTGAGCACCATGAGTTTTTGAAGATCTGTGCCAGTGGGTGAGCTATGATGCCTGGCAGCTCCGTAAGTACCCTGGGGTGTAAACTGTCCAGGCCAGCTGACTTGAAGTTGTCCAGTCTCTCAAGGTGTTCCTTTACATGGCCTACATTGATAAAGGGTAACAATTCTCCCTCACCCTGGCTGTCCCGTACCGTATTGAGCAGGGCTGTCCCTTGGGGCTGGTGAAAAATGGACGCAAAATACCCATTAAGCAGGTTGGCTTTTTCCTGGGCGTTGGTTGTCAGTTGTCCCATATGGTTTAGCAGAGGCCCAATGTTACCCTTGCTTTTCCTCTGGCTCCCCACATATCTAAAAAAGAACTTTTTATTGTCTTTGATACGTGTAGCCAGTTGGAGTTCAGTCGCAGCTTTGGCTTTCCTGGCTCACTCCCTACAGGTCCGGACCAGTGCACAATACTCCTCCTTTGGGGTGGATCCAGTCTTCCATCCTTTATAGATCTTTGTTTTTAGATGCAGGAGGTCTACAAGTTCCCTGCAGAGGCAAGGGGGCTGCTGTGCCCTTTTGCTGCTTTTCCTCCAAAATGGGATAGACATTGCTTGTGCTTTCAGGATTGCTCCTTTGAGGAGCAACCACTCATCCTGAACTCCCCTCCCCTTCAGGTCATGGTCCCTTAGGGCCTCACCAACAAGCCTCCTGAGCTTGTCAAATCAGCTTTCCTGAAGTCATGGACTTCTGCATTGCTGACTGACTTGCCAGCTTTACGGCAGATGGTGAAGGTGATCAACTCATGGTCACTGTCTCCCACCTTCCCTTTGATCATTAGGTCACTGATTAGATCATCCCCCGTTGCTAGTACCAGGTCGAGCAGCACTTTGCCTCTCATCAGTCCACAGACTTCTTGAGCCAGATAGAGCTCATCCACGCACATGAGGAAGCTTTGTGATCATTCAGATTTGTCTGAGTGCTCTTCCCACAAGATGCCTGGGTAGTTGAAGTCTCCCATGACAACCATGCACCAGGAGTGTGCAGCCTCAGCCAGTTCCTTGGCGAATTCCTGGTCGAGCTCTTGATCTTGGTTAGGAGGTCTGTAGCAGACTCCTATCATTGTATCCCTTGTGCCATGTTCACCACGGATTTTAACCCAGAGGGTCTCCAGTCATCCACCCTGGATGCCAATGTCAGCTTGCAGGAATGTGTAGCTTTCCTTGACATAGAGAGCTATATCCCCGCCCCTTTTGTCTACATGATCTCTCCCGTACAAGGTATAGCTGTCTATACCTGTTGCCAGTATTTACTGCTAATAATCTGGTTGTGGGGGCAAGGCTGGGCAGGCCTTGCTGCTGGGTCCTGCCACCAGCTTCCTCTGGGTCCTACTGCCCCTGGGTCCTGTCATCTTTGACAGGCATCTAGGAGCAAATAAATATTAATTTTTGAAATTTTTTAGGGGCCCCGTAGGCCAGATAGAATGGCCGTATTTTGTTCACCCCTGTGCCAGTCTCTTTGCAAACGAGGGCAGGGCCAAGATGGGAATTCCACCATTGGACACTGCAATATCACATAATGTTCATGACTGCTGCATAGGCTCCTGACAGGCATTGGTGGCACTCCAGCAGCAGAGAGGGGATTTGTGTAGAAATCAGAGTAGATCCTCCCAGATTGGTTGCAGTGTTTACTAAGACTAGGAGCATGCTACGACCCCTGAGGAGTGATGCTCCCTACTGCCCTCCTTTGGTGTCCATCCTTTTGGAAGTGAAATGTCCAGTGCCACTCTCTAGCAAACCCCAGTGTTATCCACTCAAGAACAATAGCTTTGGTGACATCTTGTGGATGATTCTTATATGAAGGTAACAGTACTACTACTACTACAACCAGCGAGAAGAGTTACTCCTTTAGATCTAGGAAGGGAGGATAAAGCATTTAGCACTGATGGTCCCAGGCTTACATCCCAATGATGAGCCAATTGGAAGGTCATTACAGCATTCACTGGTTCCTCTACAGAGGCTATCCAATCTTGTGAGCAGCCGAGGCAGGACACATGCCATGCAGTCACTCATGAAGTCCTCAGACACTGGAGGCAGTGCCAGTCCACCCCCAGCACAAGGGCAGGTGGCAGAAGCTATAGGAAGGAACAGAAGCCCAGAATTCCTAGACACACCAGCAGCGGGGAAGGGAAAGGGTGGGGAACATGAGAACAGTATGAAATGTGCATTGTTTTTCTGTATTATGAAGTTATTCATTTTTGCTTTGATCTTCAATTGAATACTATAACCCTAGGCCCTAGCAGGAGGGCTAGGGTAGTGTGGGCACTGAGGCAAATGGCTGAAAGCCCGGAGGTTGTAAGCTTGAGGCCACAGCAGAGGCATTAATGGCGCAGCCCTGTCAGATTCCAACAATTCTGTGAATTCTGCTAAATACCTTGTCACAAGGACATGAGAAGGGAAAGGAAGGCCCAAGCATATTAGTAATGGCTTAGGATTTTTTAAACTGGAGAAGGCACATTGTGTTACATGTGATCGTGTACCACACTATCTCTACCCTCCTTTTCAAAATCTTAGTTCCATCCATGAAAAGAAGCAATGGGAGAGAATCACAATACTCATGGGGAGGCCTTTGGGCTGTATGCAGCCTGCAGCATTTTCTAGCTGTGGCCCACTCTACAGCAGCCACCCTCTCAACACTCATCTCACAGAAAAATTTCAGGACAGATCCTGCTCTGAGTAAGGGCAGGGTGACCCTGCCAGTATGAAGGACCAGTCTGAGGCCAAAGAGAACACAGTAGAAATAGGTTGAACCTGAGCTGGCATCTAGAGTTGAACTTCATGGAGAATTAAGCTCCTGAGTTCTGGCCCTGAGCCAGTCACTAATCAGAGGCAGTGTGAGAGCCAGAACTGACTGGAGAACAGTGGTTGTGTTTGCTTCTGTTCTGAGGTCTTCTAGGAACAGGAAAAGTACTGCACAGAAACCAAACTGCAGCCCCTGGCAACTGAACACACTCTATAAGGGGTGGACAGCTAGTGAGACAATGTCCTCCAGTGATAAATCAATTGTGCATTCTGGTCAGAGGAGAGGGACCCTCAAGACCTCTCTAAAACCCTGCGGCCACAAGGCCCTCACGCTATTTACACATCTATTTGTCAGGGCAGCATGTAGCTGCCTTTCCACAGGGAAGAGTGGAATCAAGACTTGGGTTCAATTAGGGTGGCAGGGGTATGTATGGCAGGTCCGGATGGAGGTATGCTGCAAGGAGTGAACTTGCACCAGGGTGGCTAGGGCCATACCTGGAGCTAACTTGTACTGTCATTGCCTGCTCAGGGGAGGCTCTGTGGGGCTGGGGGGCTGGAATGACAAAGAAGCTGCAGAGCAAGGCCAAAAGGACACTCGCAGAAGCCAGCAAGGGCTGCTGGTGCCACAGCTGCCTTTCTCCAGACAATAAGCCTTCACACAGCACAGGCCTCGACTGAGACAGCAGTTGTGCAGATCCAGGCCTGCCAGGCCACACATGCTGTACCAGCATTGTTAACCCTTTGTGCTTGGGGAGCACCTAGAGGAGGGCTCCCTAAACTTTAAATTGGTGGCACACTTAACTCTTACAAAAAAGGCAGGAGACAGGAGGGGGTGCATGCATGCATAAGACCCATGCACGTATATCCAACTTTTTGGCCCCATTGAGCACATCCAGACGAGTGCACACATGCCTCTTGCAGCATCTCAAAGCCCTTTGAGATGCTGCAAGAGGCATGTGCGAGAATAAAAAAATGTTGGTGTCTCTATGGTTGGCCCTCGCCCCGGTGCTGAAGCACGCTGCCTGCCTGTGCAGGGCAGGTAGCTTGCCAGCCGCAGGAAGCTGGACCCGGGCTTCTGCCAGGAAGTAGGGGGTGGGGAAAGCTGGAGGGGGAAAGGGACCATGTGGGGGGACCCCTGCCAGCCCCACCCACTCCC
>NW_005842079.1:607521-607979 GCF_000455745.1 Alligator sinensis
AAAAGAAAAAAAGCCCCCCCTTTACCGGCGTTAGCAGCTGCCATCGGGGTCACTGGGGCCTCGTGGCAGAGTCCCCTGGCAGCACGGAGCCCAGGTGACACCCGCAGCAGCCCCAGCTGGAGATGCATGATGCCCTGTCAACCCCAGCCACACCTGCCCAATGGAGCAGGGTCAGTGGCAGTACGGGTGCCAGGCAGCCGGGGCCAGGCCCTGCTGCCCACCACTGCAGAGGGGTGCTCTGTCCCAAGGCCCTGTCCCAAGGCCCCACAGCCCCCCTGCTGGTGAGTACAAGGCTTTTTTTTGCTTTTTTTTTAAGTGCTGGGAGGCTGGGGCCAGGTAGGGCAGCCATCGGGGGTGTTGCATGAGTCAGCGGGGGATGGGGCCAGGTAGGGCAGCAGTGTGGGGGCTGAGGGAGCAAGCGGGGGTGGGGCATGTGGGCCCTGCAGCTGGGTGGTGGC
>NW_005842079.1:609438-621008 GCF_000455745.1 Alligator sinensis
AAAAGCCCACACTTACGGGCAGTAGCAGCTGCCATCGGGGTCACTGGGGCCTCGTGGCAGAGTCCCCTGGCAGCACGGAGCCCAGGTGACACCCGCAGCAGCCCCAGCTGGAGATGCATGATGCCCTGTCAACCCCAGCCACACCTGCCCAATGGAGCAGGGTCAGTGGCAGTACGGGTGCCAGGCAGCCGGGGCCAGGCCCTGCTGCCCACCACTGCAGAGGGGTGCTCTGTCCCAAGGCCCTGTCCCAAGGCCCCACAGCCCCCCTGCTGGTGAGTACAAGGCTTTTTTTTGCTTTTTTTTTAAGTGCTGGGAGGCTGGGGCCAGGTAGGGCAGCCATCGGGGGTGTTGCATGAGTCAGCGGGGGATGGGGCCAGGTAGGGCAGCAGTGTGGGGGCTGAGGGAGCAAGCGGGGGTGGGGCATGTGGGCCCTGCAGATGGGTGGTGGCAGCCCCTGCAGGGGGTATGTGGCCCCTGTCATGGGAACTGTAACTCCTTTTGGAGGGCTGTGACCTCTGTGGGGGGGCTGTGGCCCCTATGGTGGGGCTGTAACCCCTGTTGAGGGGCTGTAGACCCTATGGGGGGGCTGCAACCCCTGTTGGGGCTCTGTAGGTGCATGCGTTCCTGGAGAATGATGCATAAATCAAATTTGCATAAATTGAACCTACTTTAAAGTGTAACAAATAGGGATAAGTTCCCATGGCAGTGAGGGAGAGAGGGAGTGAGGCTGGGACTAGGGAAGGGGCGGCCCTGGAGTGGCCCTAGGAGCAGCTGACACCAGGTGCCTGCACCAGGGCACAGCGCAGCCTGGAAGCAGAGGTGAGTAGGGACAGGCAGAGCATGGTGCAGCCCAGTGGCTGCAGGAAGCTGGTGCCAGCTGCTTCCAGGGCCACTGCAGCTGGAGCTGGGATGAGTGCTTGCACCATGTTGCCCAGGGCTCCGCTTGTCCACACTCACCCCAGCCCATGCTGAAGTGGCCCCGGGAACAGCCAACGCCAGCTGTCTGCACCTCAGCACAGCACAGTCCAGGAGCTGGGGTGAGTCCAAGTGCGGGGGGACAGGCAGAGCAAGGTGCATCCCAGCGGCTGCAGGCAGCTGGTGCTGGCCACTCCTGGGGTTGCTGCACCCAGGGCAGGGGGAGTGGGGCCACGGCCCTTTCCCCTCCCCACACAGACTTACCTGCTTGGGCAGGGGAGGGGTCTAGGCTGATCGCATAAGAGTGAATTTACCTCACATATAATGAATTATGGGTTATATGTCTGCATTGCATAAGAGCGAATTTGCATATAAAGAACCCACATAAATTGAGGGAAACTTGTATCAATAAAACATTGCCCAACTGATCACTGTCTCTCTGTCTCTCACTCTCTCTATACATACATATAGTGGTCTTTTGTTTTAATTGTGGAGAAACATGGATTTCAGGGTATTTTACAGAGTGACTTTGGGATTTTTTTTATCAGGGAATTTCAGTTTTCAAATAGGGAACACCAGAATTCCTGCTAGGGAGGCAAGTTGCAGGACCCAGGCAGAGGAGTCTGCTTAGAGATGGCACCTTGGACCCAGCTGGAAGTGGCTGACCTCCTGGCCATTTGGGGCCAGGAGGGTGTGCTTTGACAGTTCAAAGCAGGCCACCACACAGGGAACATCTTGCGGGCGACAGCTGCCCAGATGGCTGGGCAGGGGGCTGGCTGTGCCGTCCCCATCCAGGTCTGGCAGGTGCGCAGCAGGTCACAGCCTGCACTGCCAGACTGCTGCAGTGGGTAGAGGGTGCAGGGAACTCTCAGGGCTGCCTCAGGAGTCCAGCTGGCACAAGGGGTAGTGTCCCCAGGTACCAATTGGCTGGGTCCCAGAAGCTCCTGAGAGGAAGTAGCCCTGAGCTACTTGACAAGGCAGCTTTTTGTACTGATGGGGCCAGCACAGATGCTGGCCCCGGGCTCTAGCTCCCCCTGGCTGCAGATCCAGAAGGAGCCAGGCAGGGTTATTTTGCCCTGATGGCACAATTTGCCTCACACCAAAGTGCATGTCCGGGCACGTGCACTGAGACAAAAAGCCCCGGCTCAAATTTGCACTGCTTCTATTTGAGCTGCTGCAAGTGCACATACTTGTATGTGTGAATGCGCCCATGGACTGGATGAGTGGTGTTGGAGCCTGCAACCCAGCCAGGGCCCAATACCCTTGCACAGAGCTTGAAAATTTGGCAGCAGTAACAGTACTAATTACCACTGCTCCCCCACTGTAACACATCCAAACTCATGGGGGGCCCCATGGGCCAGATGATGCAACTCCACAGGCCAGATCTGATTCTGATCACGTATCATTTTTCAAAGCACATTTCTACCACTCTTATGGCATACCCTTTGTGCATCCCTGGCCTAGAAGTTCATCAGACTCATCCCTTAGTGGGCAGAGACACTGCAGGTTAGAGAACCTTTCTGGAGTGTAACCAGGATCACTGCAGCCAGGACACACAAACCACACTCACCAGGGCTAAAGGAACAAGTTTATCAACTCAGCTCTTGAGCTGGATCTGTTAACAGAGCTGGTCAGCAATTTTCTTGTTTGACCAATGCTGGTGCTTTGGTAAAACAAGTTTTCCATGAGGGTGGGATGATTTAAACAATGTTTTACTCTAATTTATGGGGGGGGGGGGAGCTCAGGATTGTTAAAATGTTTCAACCTGTTATTTTGAAGCAAAAAAACAGACTTTTTCTCCCCTTAACAGTAACATTCTTTTTTTTTTTAAAGACAAAGACAAATGTACACACAATAATCAAGTAAGAAGCCAAATTAAGTGAAATAGTTTGATTAATCTGAACTGATTTTTTTTTCCAGAATTTCTGTTTGCAAAAAATATGTTGATTCCTTGGCTCACTTCACACACACAAGGCCCCAGAAAACTGAATCCCAGCATTTTTCGCAGGATAGGAACCTTCTCCTGCCAGGCTCTACACCTGCACCTCTATCCTGGCTCCAGACAGGGCAACCCTGTTTGTCAACAGCTAAAAAAAAAACCTGTGGATTTCTCTCAGGACACAGCCTTTTACCTTGGGGGTCCTACAGATTTACAAGCCCATTGTCCTACTTGAAGTACCTGTGAGCTAGGTGAGAGTAACACCCCACACCCCCTTTTTGATGCAATGATGTAAATCAAGCCTAGGATCATCAGGCCTAGGATAAACCAACATCTGTTTTTATCCACCCTTGTTGGATTCAACCCCCACCCAAGGAAGCCCCACTTCTTAGTTTTCACTTTTATTTTTTTGACTATAGGAAAAAATGTTAAGAGGGAGTCTTCTGTTGCAAATAACTCATTCTGACCTGCTGTGTTCTTTCTGTTTGTGACACTCTGGATTTCTATTCAAAGTCACTGAGTTTAGCTTGCGAATCATGTGTAGGTGTTTGTACACCTAACAGTGCTGGGATTGAGTGGCACCCTGCAGCTCCTTAAAAAGGACAAAACCCCAAGGTAAAGCATCACCCTGGTTGAGAATCACTGCTCTGGATGAATACAATCAGCTACTCTGCTCCCTTGGGTCACACAGACCTTTAAGAAATGTGAGCCCCTGCCCTCTGCTCACTAGCAGGAAGCTAAGGCAAAGCAGGTCCAATACAGGGGGGACTATTAGAGTCAGCAAGTAGATAAGAGACAAATCCTACACATCCCCTCTTCTGATCACCACAGTCCCTTTTAACTTTGGTTTGTGACTTTGTATCTCTACTGTCCTGATTAGGTGCTCTGGCACTCGCCCTACTAAGAAGTTTAGGTATTAAATACCAGGCATTGTCAATGCATCCCAAGCACAAAGGAAAACATGGGTAGGGAAGGACTGCAGACCAACATGAATGAACAGACACACCTCAGACAAGCCATTAAGAGCAAGCAGAGGATGTATAAGCAACACAATAGGATTGATGCTGGGTTTTTGGTTGTATCCCCAAACAATAGAATTGATAAATGAGGAGGAATGCCTTTTTGCAGTTAAAATTCAAGAACAAAGTGAAAATAGCTAAGCTAGACCTCATGAAAAATATTGAGCAGAGCAAAAGGTTTTTTTGGTTATATAAAAAAAAGAGAACCAGAAGGGAAGAAGTGGAGCCGCACTGGGCTGAAGATGCGAGATCAAGGACAACCTGGCCTGGCCCAACAACTGAACAGAGACCTTGCCTCAGTCTTTGATCAGGATGGAGATATAATTGAGGACATTGGTGGTTGTAACAGCATGTTCAGCTTCTGGAAGTGGCGCTTAAGAGGGGACATGATAACAGTCCTCAAATACTTGAAGGGATGCCATAAAGAAGAGGGAAACCACCTTTTCTTTCTTGCTGCAGAGGAGGATGTGATTAATAGCCATGTCATCTGGCCCTTGGAGCTTGGAAATGTGATGGTGGGGGTGTGGCGGGCCAGTAGCGGGTGCTCCTGCATTGACCCACCTGCCTCACTGTGCCCGACCACCTTTCAGGCTCTGAGTGCCACCCTGGAGGCGCCTCACACCCGGTCAACCCCCTTCCTGGAGCACACCCACAAGCCTGAGGGTAATGCCACCACCAGCCAGAGTCTGGACTGATATTAGACCTGAGCCCTCTGGGAAACACAGACCTAGTAGTCCTCGAGGGTACTTGACCCACTGCAAGAACTTGGGGTGCTTCCCTCAGTCTGAAACACAAATAGTGGTCTTTCTTAGTCAGCCGAACCAAGGGGACCCCAAGGCATAATCTAGACCTACTCCCAATAAGTCTCCCACGTTAGGTACAAAGGAGGACTTTATTGGTTACAAGGCGTAGGTTTGGTGTAGGGTACAGGGTAGAGCAATATCAGAGAAATACCTTAGAGCAAACAGTGGTATGGTAGCCTTTGATTATGCATCTGTGTTACTGCAAACTATATATCTAGTTAGCTCTCAAGTAGCTTACTCATAAGTATCCAGAGGCAGATAGAGATTTCCTCTGGAGGCAAGCAATTCATTGACCATGAGTTTCAAGAGACAGAGCAAGTTTCAGATGGTCCAGCTTCTCTGAGAGCTCTCATCATGGCTGCTGCCCCTCCTCCTGGGCAGTCCTTAATTTATATAGACCGTATAATCTTATTTACCTGATCCAATGAAGGCCAGCAACTGTTGGCTACCAGCCAACCAATTTGAAATGCATCACTGGTTGCTGGTTAGAGTGACAGGGTCTCTAGCCCTGTCATGTTGGCATTGCTTAGAACAATAGGGAGTTTAAGTCCCCCATCCAGGTGTGTGAGGCCAGTCACATAGGCAAAGGGAGCAGGTTTCCGCCTCCCTCAGGAATGTATCCAGCTCAGGTTACAACTCAGGGTTACCTGAAGCCGATGGGGCCAGAGGTGTCTGCCCTCTGCAGTGACCATGGTAACCAAATTGTCAGATAGCAGACAGCAGAGTTGGGGAGAGCCTGAGATGGTATTCTGCCACAGGGGGAACAGTGACGCTGTTAATTGTCACCACTCCCCTGCTGCCAAATTTCTGGACCCTTAGGGAGGACTATGGGCTGGATTACGTGACTCCATGGACTGAATCTTTTCTGCAGGCCAGGGTTTAAGCACCCTTGTTTGAAGTGATTCATACTGCCAGTATGAAAGGGGACTAGATGCTTATACAGAAAGATTTAGATAATCTTCTGGAATGGTGTGTGAATGGCAAAATCATGTACTTAGCAATTAATAGCAAGGATGTTGTGATAAGATGGTGGCATATATTGTGGAGGCAGTTAATGAAGAGAAGGTCTTGAGCGCTGTCCCAGAGAGACAAAAGCAGAGGCACCGGAATGGCCTCCCGTGGCGGGACCCGAGGCAGGGTTGACCTACCCAGAAAAAGAGATGGAAAGCCCTGAAAAGAGGACATACTTACCACCCCTAGGAAAAGTGGAGCTGTGCTGAGAAGGGCCGCCCGCGTGGTTCATCAGCCACTTTTATTGCCAGCTGGGAGCAGCGCTGGCAGATGACATCAGAAAAAACCGCCACCTGGCAGATTCAAAAGCCAGCGGCGGAGAAATGGCAGAGGAGGCAGAAACAATGCCTGAGGGTGAAGCTACTCCCCGGGCTGCAACTCGGAAGGGCTGACAGCTCTGGAAGGGGCAGGATGGAGACCCACTGGAGGTGTCTCATCTACATTAAGAAGTTCTCAAACCCGGCTTGGCGGGACAGCCAGGCCAAAGGATGGCATCGAGGGATCTCAAGGGCTACAGACACCAGACCCATGAGTGGGGTGGGCAGAGGCCTGTACCCCGATTATCCTTTGCTTCTTTCTTTCATTTTATTTTATTTTGAGGGCACACGGAGCCTGAACCAGGGAAGGACCCTCTAAGGGACTCCGGGTCATGAAGAGAAACTGAGGCAGCATTGCAGGAGCCTCAGAGGGAGCTCAGATGCAGGGACAGAGATGATCCCATGCCTCACAGTCATCCGGGGTGGACGAGTCATCTGGGGCAAACAAGTCATCCAGGGATGGACAAGGTGAGAAGGGAACAGATGAGGACATCAAAAGGGGACAGGCTGGCGACCATCATCCGGAGGTCCTGAGGGCTGGCGCATGGCTGCAGGGTGGGGAAGGTGAAGCCCCAAGAGTGCCTGCAGAGGACAGCACCCAGTCCACGAGAATCTGCGAGAAGGGGCCCCACCACTGAAGAAAAGAAGATTAAGTCATGGCAGGAGAGTGCCGGGGTCTCCCTTGGGGTGGAACATGACATAACACCCAGGGCCTGGGGACATACCCCTTGGCCGGAGCTGGGTGTGCGCTCGAAGGCTGCCTATATGAGAGAGCACCTATATGAGACCAGGCAGGGGCAAAGTGGTGCGCTGGCCAGGAACCTGCAAGGGGACCCATGGAAAGCCGATGATCCCACAATGCAGCCAGCAGCGATGACTCCTTCAGACCTCCTGGGCCAGAATCTGCAGGCCCTTACTCAGATAAGAGATGCACAGCAGCAAATGATGGATTGACAACAAGATTCACTGCAGCATAGCTTAACTGCCTTTAAGATGCACAGAATGACCCAAGATGACGACCCGGAGGCATACATCAAAGCATTCAAACATCACACCCTTATGACAGGGCTAGAGAAGGGATATTGGGCCAGTCAGCTGGGGGCCCTTGTAGTTGGTAAAGCACAGGCGGCGTACAGGGCCTTGGCCCTTGGCCCTTGATGAAGCCAGGAACTATGAACAGGTTAAGGCTGCTATTTTATACTGGTTTGAGATCAATCCAGAGTACTACAGGAAACAGTTTTGGACCAAGAAGGCCCCTGATGAGAAACGACCCCAGGTCCTGATGCAATTACTACGAGACATCCTGAACAAATGGGTGAACCCAGCCAAGTATGATTGAGACACTCTGGCTGACCAAATACTCCTGGAGCAATTCCAGAATGACAAACACACTCAGCGATGGGTCTGGCAGCACAGACCGACCAACTGTGAGGAGGCATTAAGGCTGGCAGAGACCTTTGTGGCATCCGAGACAATATTCAGTCAAGAGAAACCAGCACCAAACCCTGGAAATACTCAACCCTGCGAGGTTGAAAAAAACAGATCCCTATTAAGAATGGACCAAGAGAAGTGGTCTGCTTCTGGTGTGGGAAGCTGGGACATTTATGCAGAAGTGTCTGAGCGGTCCTGTGGAACATTGGAGACCCGATAGTCCTCCAAAAGGACATGCAGAGACAGAGAAACAGACGGTGGCGAACCAATGGATTGTAGTTATGCCTCTGGGGGAGACGGTGCTGTATGGAGCCGTCCCGTCATGAGAGCGTAGATAGGGAACTGCCCCATTCAGGCCACTTTGAACTCAGGGTGTGCCCAGTTGTTAGTCCAGGCTGACCTCATCCCAACCCAATGAGGTGACCAGGCAACACCAGTGAAGATGGCTTGCCTCCACAGTGAGAAGGAAAGGGTTGAACGCCAGTGGGTTTACCTCCGAGTTATGGAGCACCAAGGCGAGCTGTTAATGGAAGTCACCCCACATCTGGCATGTGAGATGCTATTAGAGCGTGTCTAACACTTAGGTTCCTGCTCCTAGAAGAGCAGAAACTGCCTGGGGACAGCCCAAAGAGCCAGACAGGAGCCCAGGTGCAGGTTGCCATGGCAGCTAGCTAATGAGGAAATTAGCCTGCACCTGCACCTGCACCTGGTCAGCTGGCCGGAAGTGGCAGGGCCCTGGGCCCATATAAACCTCAGGATGGGGACTAGGAGGCAGTTCTCAGCCAGCGGCCAAGGGGGAAGGAGCCCTTCTAGAGTAAGTGAAGGGAAGAGGCCTGACTAAGTTCTGCTCCTAGTAATGTAAAGGGGCAGAGCACACCTTATGCAGCTTGTGTTATGTTATAGCCCAGGGGCTTATGTTTGGTTGTTGTTTTATAACATTAGTGGTTTGGGTGAGGCTATTTGGGGAAGGAGGAGGCCTCATTGGGGGCCCACTACAGTGTGAGGACCCTGGGGCCAGAGGGGCACAGTATTTGGGGTGAACAGACTCTGGCGCCAGAGGGTGCAGCATTCAGGGGGTGAACAGACCCCGATGCCAGCGAGGGCGTGGCATTTGGGGTGCATAGACCCCGGCACCAGTGAGGGCGTGAGACTAGGGGCACAGAGACAGAGGCAAGAGACAAGGGCTATGGAGAGCCTGGCGCCGAGACAAGGGCTGTGGAGAGCCCAGCGCCGAGACAAGAGCTGCAGAGAAAAAACAGCAATACCATCTGCAAGGCTTGGGGCGTGGTAAAGGGGCAGTTTGGAGCCACACATATAGCCCATAAGGCTGGGGACCCACGGGGTCCAGGGAAGTCCATCAGGACTGTGTCCAACCGGGCATGAAGGTAGCTTCCCTACATTACATTTACATCAAGACGTGGTGGGCGAGAAAAAAGGGTGCCCATCAGGCCAAACTGGCATGGTCGAGGGGCCTTAGGAGATCATGGCCATCTTTAGGGACCCCATCCCATGACACCGTGATTGGACACCAATCTATGGTATCCTAGAAATGGTAAGAGATGCTGAGACTGGACGGCGGTGACTCAAGGATCGTGATGGGTGGCTCAGGGAGCTTGAAGACGGAAGGGAGTTGGCAGGGGACACAGAGGAAGTGGATTTACACAACATGGTCAGTGGGCCCCAGTTCAAAGAAACACAAGAGGAAGGTGAAGTACTTCAAGCAATCAAGGCTCCGATCCTCGAAACAAGGAGTGACCAACCAGAGATCAGTGTTAGTACCCCGCAGTACAAGGTAAGGGACCAGCTACTTTACCAGGTCCAGAGGGGGAGCCAGGGGGAACAAGAAGCAGCTCAGTTGGTGGTGCCTGCCCAGTTTCATCAGGTGGTATGGCAGTTGGCCCATGCAAACCCTACGGGAGGGAATCTAGGCTGGGACAAAACCACAGCCAAAGTGGCTCGATGGTTTTTCTGACCAGGACTGGGGGAAGATATTGCCTGCCGGTGTGCAGCATGCAAGAAGACCACCCCACCCAGGCACCACTCCAACTGTTACCCATCATTGACGGGCCCTTCTCCCGGATAGCAATGGATGTGATGGGACCCCTACCCTGGAGTAGTATGGGGCATCAGTACGTGCTGGTGTTCATTGACTACACTACCAGGTATCCAGAGGCGATCCCGCTCAGGGTGGTGACAGCCCCACAAATCGCCGAAGAATTGATAAAATGGTGGGAATACCCAAGGAAATTTTGACTGAGCAAGGGCGGAATTTTATGTCAGGGGTACTGTAGGTCATATGTCGAACACTGCGAATAAAACACCTACAAAGCTCGGTATACCACCTGCAAACCAACAGCCTCACAGAGCGCCTCAATGGCACAATAAAAAGGATGTTATGACAATGCATCCAGGGCGATTCCCGGAAGTGGGACTTGCTACTCCCTTTAATTCTGTTTGCTATCTGAGACACCCCACAGGACTTGTTAAAGTACTCACTGTTCGAACTCGTCTTGGGGCACCGACTCCAGGGTCTGCTGGAGGTGCTGCAGGAAGACTGGGAGCAAGACACGGGGACAGCGAGAACCCTGACTACCTACCAGCAAGAGTTCCAACAACGCGTCCAGGTGGTGCAGAACATGACCAGGAACAACCTCCAAGAAGCACAACAGCGGCAGAAGGCCAGGTACGATAGCCCCACAAAGGAAAGGGAGTTCAGGGTGGGTCAGAAGGTCCTGGTACTCCTGCCAACTTCTGCAAGTAAGCTCTTGACGCAGTGGCAAGGCCCCTTCACGGTAATCTGCAGGGTTGAGCTAGTGAATTACGAGGTCCATAGGCCAGGGCACAGGTGGGAAAGACGGATCTACCACATCAACCTGCTACGAGAGTGGCTTGAACCTGAAGGGTGGACCACTTTTACTGAAAGTGAGGCAGAAGCCTTGGGAACACAGGGATTAACAATAGTGGGGCCAACAGCCTGCCCAGAAAACCACATCCAGATAAGTGAAGAACTCTCAGCCCCTCAGAAGGCCGAGATGAAAGTGATAGTGCAGAGCTTCAGGGACATCTTCCGTGAAGACCCAGGTTGAGCCCAGGGAGTGTACCACATAATAAACACCCCACCAGGAAAAATAGTGTGGGAGAGGTGGTGGTCTGTGCCACATCACCTCCTTGGGGAGATCCGCAAGGAGATCATGAAAATGTTAGACCAAGGGGTGATATGACCATCAAGAAGCCCTTGGCAGAGCTCACTGGTCCCTGTCCCCAAACTGGACAGATCACTCCATTTGTGCGTGGACTATCATCGCCTCAATGAGGTGACCGTCTTCAACGCCTTCCCAATGCCCCACATAACCAAGCTAGTGGAGCGTATCAGGAACGTGCACTACATCACGATGCTCGATTTAGCTAAAGGGTACTGGCAGATACCCATAGCCAAAGGAGATCAAGTAAAAACAGCTTTTGGGACCCCATGGGGCCTATACAAGTTTGTTTGGATGCCATTTGGACTCCATGGGGCGGCCGCGACGTTTCAATGCTTAATTAATCGAATCCTTGCACCACATGCTGGCTACGCTGCGGCCTATATTGACAATATCTTCATCTTCACCCAGACCTGGGCCCAACATTAGAGAGCATTATGAGTCATTCTAACAGAACTACAAGAGGCTAGGATGATGGCAAACCCACGGAAGTGTGCTCTGGCCCAGAGACAGACAAAGTACTTGCGCTTCCTAGTAGGGCGGAGTACCATCAGACTGCTAGCAGATAAAGTAGAAACTATTCACAACTTTACAATGCCCCGAAACAATAGGTAGCTTGCGGTCCTTCCTGGGGTTGGGGATGACATTATTACCAGTGATTCATGCCCCGGTTCTCAGAGTTGGCAGCACCACTCACCGAAGCCCTAAAGGGATGAAAGACGAGGACCATAAAATGGACCGTGGAGATGAGGCATAATTTTGAACTCTTAAAGAAGGCATTATGTGAAAATGTAGTGATACACACGCCCAACTTTCACAAACCTTTTATCTTAAGTCGTAAGCTACTCCCTGCAGAGACACAGTATGCAGCGATAGAGAGGGAGTGCCTAGTGATCCGATGGGCTGTAGAACATTTCCATTACTATCTTATGGGG
>NW_005842079.1:621047-667550 GCF_000455745.1 Alligator sinensis
AAGAGTTCAAGCTTATAACAGATCACGCACCCCTACAGTGGCTGAGCAGGGCCAAAACTGATAATGCACGAATAACAAGGTGGGCCTTGGCCTTGCAACCATTCAAATTCCAAATACTACATAGCCCCGGAAAAAGTAACATTGTGGCGGATTTTTTATCCAGGTGTGAGGCCGAAGACAGGCTGCCAGACAGCAAGCCGGACAACGAGTGGACAAGGGACACAAGCTAGGAAGCCGAGCCAAAGACTCGGAATATCCCAAGGCATCTTGAGCGGGGCGTTGTGTCCCAGGGAGAAAAAAACGGAGGCGCCGGAATGGCCTTCCACGGCGGGACCTGAGGCAGGGTCAACCCAGGCAGAAAAAGAGATAGAAAGCTCTGAAAAGAGGGCATGCTTACCACCCCTAGGAAAAGTGGAGCCACGCCGAGAAGTCTGGCTATGGACAAATTCTGATCAGAAATGAGAATATTTCTAACCATCAGAGGAGTGAAATTTTGAAATGGTCCTCCAATCTGACTTGCAGGGTAAAAGAACCTGAATCACTCTAAGACAGAACTCAATGAGTTTATGGTAGGCATGGTATGGTAGGACAAGGAGTTCACAGTTCAACAGCTGGTGTGCGATAGGTGGAATCCCCAGGCTGGGATACAGAAGTAGCTCTTTGGTAGTATGGAAGGTGTCTGCTAATCCCATGCTTAGGGCTTTTCCTTGTTGCCAGCAGAGGCCAAGAAAGGATATTTTCTTCCTCATGAGTGCTAATGGCAACTGGCTGCTGTTTTCCTTTTTTTTTCCTTTCCTCTGAGATATTGGGATGCTGGCCCACAGCTAAGCCTGTGGGATTTTTATGGTGTGTGCTGATGCTCCTGCCAGCACTTAGAAAGCTCTGAGGTTCTTGGCTGGCATGTCTTGCTCCTCTGCTCAGGGTCATACCAGTCACCAAATACAGGGTCAGGAAGGAATTTTTCTCGGGGTCAGGTTAGAAACAACTGTGTAGGGTTTTGCCTTCCTCTATGCATGAGGCATGATCCTCTTCCCAGGAACTTCTGAGCATATATTAATCAACTAATTGGCAATTCCTTCATCTCCTTTGCATCTACCTATGACATGTTGCAGGCTGTTCTTGGTCTTGGTTTTGTTCCTTGTACTTGAATGGGAGGGTTTGAAGTGGCAATTTTAGAGATTTCTTGAGTAAGTGATTGCCTGTGAATGCAGGGTACTGGACTTCATAGCCCAAGACACCCTTCCAATCTTATATGCGTATGTGACAGGACTGGATTTTGAAGGGCAGGGGGTTGTGAGTAGTGAGGGGCATTAGCTGAGTTGTGTGCAGGGCACTCAGGGCTGGGAATTCACAGCCAGAGAAATGCCTATAAGTCATATAACCCTTCAGGGGTAGGGCTGGAGGAGAGCTGGGGCAAGAGAGATGAAGGCAGAGAAGTTAATGCAAGTTGTTTCAAAAGTAAAAGATGAGAATCTAAACATGCTGCGTCTTTTCACCAGGACCTGAACACAGTGCTAAACCCATTCTGCCCTCCATTTCTGCAGGCCACAGTGATCATTTCCCAGGTGGGCTATTTGCTGCAGAAGCCTTGAGCACTGGGAGTTGGGTAGTGGCCACAGCTTGGCCCATTTGATAACAGTGGCAGTAGGTCTGCCAGAACCTGTCCCCTGCCAGTGCCCACTGGTCCTCAAAGCTGTCCCTGCTGGACTGATGAACATAGATGTAGAGCAGAAGTTCCCAAACTTTTCTTATTGCGTATCCCCGTCCAGATTTACCAGCTGCTCCTATACCCCTACCAGCATACATTTTATATTTTAAACCCTTAAATGCCAATTATTATTAGAATAAACATTCAATCTGCCATTACATAATTTATCCCATGTACCCACCAGAGATGGCTTGTGTTGCCCCAGGAATATGCATACCACAGTTTGGGAACCTCTGGTGTAGAGCACCCCCTGATGGCTGACCAAGGGAAGGCATGGCCAGGCTGGAGGTGAAAGGACAGACCCCACAGGCATTGGATCTTCCCAATTATTTGGGTATAAGGGCACCAACCAACATTGATGCTTTTGGAAGTGACGGATTGGAAACAGCCAGCTGGAGGGGCACAGATCCCTCTCCATGCAGGAGAGCTAGACAGTGTATTCCAGCTAGGAAGAGAGGCATGAAGGTAGTTAGCTCAACAGAAGCACCAGTTGGCGTCTGGCTGTGCAGACCTAGTACATTTGGATCAGGAAAGCCAACACATGCTTCATGTCTTGAGACATGCATTTTCTCAAGCCCTAGGCTTTGCATTGTTATTGTGGGCAATTTCTTACAGATGATGGCTCAGCCCAGACTAGGAAGAGGAAAAGTATTGCTTTTCTTTCACTGTGAACCAGATTCAGGGCAAAGCAGCCCCTGCTCTAATATGCATCAACCACACACAGTGCCAGTGGGTGGCTCTTGAGACCAGTGATAATGGGGGTACATCTCGCTGCCCCTCCCACAACCCTTCCCCCCATGCCCTGTCCCTAAGCTTGTCTAACATTTCTCCAAACTATAGTTCCAATGAAGGAACCAACATAAATCCTGGCTTCTCTCATTTTCTCTATGGTCAGATCACAGTGAAGGGGAAGGCTCTTTTCAACTACTGTAAATCCAGTATAAGTAACACTATTGATTTCAAAAGGAATTACTGAGATTTCATCTGAGATTGGAACCTGATCCTCTTGTGTAAAATAAGACGACAACATTTGTTTTATGGCATTTGATTTAAGCCCTTGAAGTTCTTCTGATCCAGGTTTGCATCAAGACTCTTGTCTGTTTCAGCCAATAATTTCTAGCCCCTGGGATTCCTTATGCCTCTTCATATCCTTTCCTTGTAAAGCTTTGCGAAAAAAATGAAGCTTTTATTTTCAGCCTCAAGACTGCACGTGTTCTTCTAGTCAGATGGCTCAGGAATGAGAGTCCACCTAAGAAGATCTCTTAATTCACAGACATAAAAGCAGTGCTGTAGTAAATTAAATCTTCATTGAAGGCTTTCATATGTAGCCAACCCAGTGACTTGCACAAAGTCTCCTAAGACATAGAGACCACATTTAATTAAATGTACTGTACTAAGGGAGAAAGTAATTGATTTATCTTCTGTCTGATCATGTCAATTGGACATAAGCATGGAGAAGGTTTTCTGTTTTGTTCTTATTCTTATAGACTAATAACTTGTACTTAAAATACTTTTTATGAGCGGGACTGAGAGTACTTTGTAGAGGGGGCTACACACCTTCAAGCAGGGAAGCTGAGAAACAGAGAGGCAAGGTGATTTGCTTGAGCTCACACTGAATTTCAGTGGCCTAATTAAGGATAGAACCCAAGACTGATCACTTCCAGGCCTATGCTGGAGACTGGGGGTGTTTAAAAATTTTCATCCTGTGCGCCACGTCTTTATGAGCAAAAAATAGTGCAGGCACCTCCTGCCCATTTGCAGCTCTGTGGACCATTTGCCATTTGCGTTTACATCCCTGTAGTAACGATGCTTGTAGGTAAGAATAACAATTGGAGAGCATGGGGACCCAACTTGTCAAGTGCATCGTACTCACAGTGAGGCCTGGATTTTCTAAACAGCCAGGGCCCACCCAGCAGCGACTTTTGGAACAGCACTGGCCAGATCCTCCAAAGACCCCCTCCCTCAGCATGTATTCAACATGACTACCTCCACAAAATTCTGCCTCTCCCAAGATCAACCTCCCCAGACCAGCTCTTCACACCATGTTTCCTGCTGTTCATTTTGACAACATTTTGTCAACATTTTGACAACAACCTCTCTCCTTTCTCCCTGCACATCTTACTTCCTTCCCTGATACCTTCCCTGCATTTGGGGCTCTGCAAAACCTCTGGGAAGCCTTTGGGAGGCTGTGACTACAGCAGGGAGCCTCAGACATTCTTCAACAGGGCTATAATATGAACTGCAACCAGGTTTCATATTCAGCCTAGTTAGTTTTGGAAACAGTGCTTGGGATTACTGCCTGTCTGTCCCAAGAAGGTAAGTTTAAAACTAACTGGTTCACCATGGTATAGTGTAGGGGGTAGCAGCAGGATGTATTCCTATCCCAGACTAAGTGTGAATACCCACCATGATTACTAAAGAGTAATTTATCCTGGATATAACTGTAGTAAGGAATGAATACACAATTAGCTTGTCCAAGCTGGCTGTCCACAGTAAGTGCCATGACAGGGCTTGGTCACTAGATGGTGGGAGAGCTTGTAATAGATTTTTTGCATGGAGTGAATGGCTACCCTGGCATGACCCTGATGAGTAGGGTGAACATATGACATTTACAAGCTCAGTGACCCCAAGGTAAAGTCACTACTATTTTTTAAAGTTGCTTTTACCAGAGAAAAGAGAGACTTACTCTGTAACGAGACTGTGTGGAGTATCTCCTCCACTTTCACATGCAATAAAGTCAACGTGTTCCATAGTAAATGTGATGTGTGTCTATGCCCTTTCTCATTTATCTGTGACTTCTGATATGCAGTTACATCCATTTTTCTGTGTGAGTAAACCCTTCAGCTGTGCTTGCACCCTTGTCTTTCTAAGACTATTTTTGCTTTAATGCATAAATACGGAGCGGAGTAGGATCTCTTGTACATTGTAAAATATTTGGAGCAGGAAGCCATCTCTTTGGTCTGCATTTGTACAGCACCTGGCACAGAGCAGTGGAGTCCTAATCCATGTCTAAGGCTTCTAGGCTGTATGATAACACTAACAACAACAACAATAGCAATCAACTTTAATCCTAAACATTTAATCCTAAACTGGCACCAGTGCCTGGGTTTCAGTTAAATGCACTTTAGTGATTGTGTCCTCCTAAGACCCCAGGGGATGGGGGGATCATTTCACTGTCTTCTCTGATGAGTCACTAATCCTCTCTAGCCCTTATTGCAGTTATTAATGAAGATGACAGAGAATTACAGCTGTAACAGCAAGCATTAAGCCATTTAAAGCCAATGAATTTAAAACAAATAAAAGGTGCTTGTCTAAAAGGCTTCCTGGTGCTGACCCTTCCATCGTTAAAACAAACTCAGGGCATTAAGCAAAGCCATGCATCGCAGCCAATGGCAGCTGAGCTGCTGGAGGAAGTTATATCACTTATACAGATGATAAATGAATTTTCAAAAGAGATTAAGGGAGAGATGACCCCAGTCTGCCCTTATGTGCAGCTCTACAGAGTCTCCATAAACTCTTGCAGGGAGCTGTCTGACAAGTCTGAGCATAGCAACAATTAGCCTTGAAATATCTGAAGAGACTTTGAGGATGACATATCTCCTAGATGCTCTGTGTAAACATCAGACAACAGGATGGCCCAGCCTTGCCAGGCTGGCTTTCTCTGCACTGCCAGCCAGGGAGGGGGATGGGGAAGGGAAGAGACACACGGTGGAGCGGGGGGCGGGGAGGGAGGGGGAGGTATTTAAAAAACTTTGTTAGACGTTATTTCTGCTGGGGCCCAGCTTGAGACGCATCTACACATGCAATTAATGAACACAGATAAAGTCCAGAGCTTATTGCTCTGGAGTTTTTTTGCTCCCGTATGCACCATTAAATATGTGCTTGAAGCAAAAAACCCTGGAGTATATTGCTTCGGAGTTTATTCACGCGTAGCACGTAGCACCTAGTAAGAGCAGCCTCGGCTAGCAGGGGACCTAGGGGTCAGCCTGCCAGCCCAGGGCTGCTCTGACCGGGCTCCAAATGCTGCAGAGGGACTGGCTGAGATACGAGGGTGCTTCAGCATGGGGACTGCCTGCCTACTAGCCCCATCCTACAGGACTCTGTGCCCCAGCCAGCCAGAGCAACATCTACATGTGTGCTGCTGCACACAAAAAAACTCCATAGCAGAGTAGTATTTGTATTTACAAGTATTAAGCCATTTAAAGCCAATGAATTTAAAGCAAATAAAAGATGCTAAAGGGCTTCCTGGAGCTGACCCTTTAATCATTAAAATGAACTCAGGGCATTAACCAAAG
Source organism: Alligator sinensis (assembly GCF_000455745.1). NCBI lineage: Eukaryota > Metazoa > Chordata > Crocodylia > Alligatoridae > Alligator > Alligator sinensis. The sequence goes on from NW_005842079.1 coordinate 627,051, forward strand.
CTATGCATTTCAGCCAATGGCAGCTGAGCTGCCAGAGGATGTCATGTCACTTACACAGATGACATAGTACTTGTATTTACAAGTACTACCCTGCTGCAGAGTTTATTAGTTTCATGTGCCCTAATAGGGGTGCACATGTAGACACTGAACAGTAAACGTCTCGTGTAGATGTGCCCCATAGAGTGGTCTCAAGCTGGGTGGTCCTGATCTTGACCAGCTCTGTTCTCAGTCTCCGGGATATGTGCTAAGATCACACGCTGGCCCTCCCTGTGCTGTGCGATGAAACATTTCCATTGCCTTCTGCAGAAGAGCACTGCGGTTTCATGGAGATGAGAGTCTAGTCTTTGAAGTACAAGCAGCATTTCATGCTTTGTTCTGAGCCCTTGATGGAGATGGGATAGAAGAGGGGATGAACTACAACCCTAAGCCTGTGTGAGAACTGACAGTGGAACACAGTGCTATGGCCTATTCATGTCCCTTTGGTGATGTCCAGGGCCTGGGAAAGCCCATTGGCTGTCCAGGGAAAATTGCCTTGGCAGAGGCACTGCATGGGGCTGCCTTTTGCTGTCCCATGTCTGCAAGCCCTAGTACCGGGCACCCCATGCCTGAAGCTGAAGGAACAGAAGGGAGCAGCCCTGGGTTAGATTCCTTGTACAAAACACTGACTTTGTTTTCTAAAACAATGACAGACTATCAGGAAGAGGTGTTTCCTCACTTCTTGTTCTAATAACCCTTTCCCTAGACCAATAATTCTTAACCAAGGTGCCAAGGTATCCTGGGTGGCCAGAAGATCTCTTGAAGGGTGGCACAAGGTGTGAAGCATAAGCAGGTGGGAAGAGATAAGCGCAGGCTCAGGCTTCTCCCTGCCTGGCTGCTCCCCTGCTTCCACTGCCTGGCTCCTCTGCAAAGAGGTTAACAGTGTAATGAATACATTAGGTTTTTTAAATGGGGTGCTGCTCAATTTTCAAAAATTATGAAAGGGTGCCTCAAATCCAATGAGGAGTGCCTCGAGTCCAAAAAGGCTGAGAACCATTGCTCCAGAAATTGACTTTTCATAAAGGAAAAAACAAGATTATTTGTTGTATGAAAATTTCATATCATTCTATTAATTATATCTGGGTTACGAGCCCCCCTCCTAGTTTGCCTGATGCTTTTCACCATTATAAATCTCTGTACTGTACATAACTCTACCAGTGCTCAGCCCTTTGTCCGCATTTCCCAGGCCAGGCATCTCAGGCTGAATTCTCTGGAAAGCTTCAGCCAAACAGCTCAGTCCAAGATGGAAGCAAAGGGAAAATATGACACCCTGTTTCCTGAAAAAGCTTTGACTGCCCTTGCTCTACTCCATCACATGGAGAAGGATTTGGCATTTGGTAAAGGAGCAGCCTTTGTGTCTGAGACAGGCCTTCTGCTTCCCCCTGCAAATCTGTCTACATTCAGCCAAATGATATGCCAAAGTATGTGCAGATGCTGAGGATGAAGCAGTCCCTTTCCATGAAGAACAATGTCCTTTATGAGAAGGTGAATGGAATGAGTGTGGCAAATGGCACAAGGAATGAGACAGGTGATGGGACCCTTAGGCTAATAGTAGTAGGTTTAAGGCATTTCAGCCTACCAGTCCCTGCTGCTATCCTGTCATTTGGGGACTGATGCCTACCAAGCAACCCAGCAGAAGGAATCACCTCTGAGAGGGTGTACCACATGTAAGAGGTGGCACTAAAGACAGACCAGGACTGGTGCTCTCAGCGGAGTAAAGAAGGTGCATGGCAGGAGATGACTGGAGAGGTGGAGAAGGACTTGGCTGCAAAGGGGGAGGGCAAGAGACTGGATGCTGTGGCACTGGGAAGCCAAAAGAAGGACTATCAGGTTGGGCTGATGAGAGGATTTCAACAGCTGTATTTGATACAACTGGGGGGCATAGGGGAACTTGAGGACTGAAAGAGCTACAATGAAGATGAGAAGGCCCTGATGAGCAGGCAGGTAAGGCTGGATTTAAACTGTAGAGGAGGAGCAGGATACAGACATGGGCCAACTGACAGCTAAGTCTTTGTATTCACCCAACAAGCATCTTGGTGTCCAGGAGTAGGGATTTTCCCAGTACGAGAACACAGCATTACCATGGGATCTAGCAGATTGCCCCTCCCCGCCAAGATGGGGGATCCTACTTACTTACCACACTGCTGTGCAGTGCCCAGGATATGCGGTCTAAAACTTATGGTGTGTCTAAACTCATGGTGAAAGGGCTGCAGCACATCTTGGGTTTTCTGACTTCAGTAGCTAACCGCAGCCTTAGATGACAGGGTCTTCTCTGGGCCCTCAGTCCTGCATCTTTCCCAGAGTCCTTAGCACTTCCAGCTTTCGCGGAAGGATCCAGTTCCAGGAATGGAAGAGAAGCTGAACTGTATGAAGGGAAGTTGGTATGAGTGCTGCTGGCACTTGGGCAGTAGGTGGCAGCACATTGCCGTGTCCTGGCAGCAGGCTCCAAAGAATCCCATTGCTTTGCAGGGCAGCCTGGGAGCCCTGGCTAGGGTGCATGGGGCTAGAACCCCAGGACCTGCATGTCTCAGATCAGAGGTGAACCGAAGAGCTGGGAACCTGCTGGCCTGTAACAGGAGGACGGTGATCCTGTGAGCAATGCTGTGTGGATACCTTCTTCTAGCCCGTATGGGGAGGGATCTCACTTGTACCACTGCAGTTCCTGAGTGTCTTCCACTCACACATTAGGTGATGCAACTAGTGTCTGTCATCCATTCCCTCACTCCTCTCCTGGGCAGCAGAAAGGGGGTTTGGTAGGGCATCTTTGTTCCTTTAAAATTTCATTGGCTCTGCTTTGCTTGTGACATCTTGGTTGATGGGAAAGTGCCTATGATGTTAAAAGCTAGCGATGATGATCTCAGTTGAGCAGGGGCTGGCTGAGATTCATAGATTCATAGATTGTTAGGGGCTGGAAGGGACCTTGCAGATCATCGGGTCCAGCCCCATGACTCTAGGCAGGAAGACAACTGGGGTTAGGTGACCCCAGCGAGATGACTGTTCAGTCTCCTCTTGAAAACCTCCAGGGTAGGTGACTGCACCACCTCTGGAGGGAGTTTATTCCACAGTCTGGACACCCTGACTGTGAAGGAGTTTCTCCTACTATTAAGCCTGAAGCAGCCTTCCAGGAGTTTGCATTAATTGGTCCTGGTCTTCCCTGGGGGTGCCCTAGTGAACAGTTGTTCACCGAGCTCCTGATGCACTCCTCTGATATAGCGGTAAGCTGCTATCAAGTCCCTTCTCAACCTTCTCCAAAGCATCTTTTGAGAATACCTGGGAATGTCGCAGTTCTCCTCTTTCCACACAGTCCCGTTTGCTTGGGTAAGGATCGGGAAGGGATGTGTCCAACCCCTGCTTTACCCTCCCCTCCTGACTCTGTTATTCCCTAGTGATTCATATTTCAGCCCTGATCCTCTTGGCTCTGGAGATCAGGATTTGGGAACCAGATGGACACCATGAAATCAAAAGGATTAGTAAAGAGACAGCAATTTAATTCAGCGAAATGCAGGGCAGGGAGCATAATGAGGGAGATGAGGGCTGTTCTCCTACAACAAGTTAGGCTTAAAAACTATTCCCCAAGCACAGAAACCCTCCTCCCTACATATTATGCCAGGTGGCAGTGCTGCCCTGTGCAGCTCTATTGTAGCAGAAAGCCCCCTTTTCCTCTTGCCTGCAGTTGCTCTCCCCTCCTTGGATATGTTTTTCCTCTTCTACCTTTTCTCCCTTCCTCTTTCTTTCACTTTAAGATAAGGAATTGTGTTTTAAAATTTGTATGTGTGCATTTTGTATCTCCCCTTGTATTTTGGTATTTTTATCTATTTGTGTGCCATGGCATTACTTTTGTAGCTTATATTTTATATGCCTCACCTTTCAACTATAAATGTATTTAGTAAAAATGTTAACAAGGGCAGGAGTCAAACTGCCGCTTCCCTGTATCAGGTGGGCCCCTGAAAGAGTGAGTGAATCAGAGATTGAATGCGTAACACAGTAGCAGGCGGCCATTAACACCTAGGGAAACCACAGATCAACCAAGGGAAGAAATCAATAGAAACAATGTAACAACCGGGAAATCTCTAAAGGTCACTGTTCAAGGGCTAGAAGCCCTGGTCTGAGTTAATCAACACTGGGGACCAACTTTTGGGATGAATATCTCCAGATCGACTGCTCCCAGAGCCCTATTCAAAATTCATCAACGGACTCCCAAACCTGCATGTACATGCGGACGACCCCTGGGGCTGACAGATGCCATCCAGTAGCCACCAAGGGTGGGTCAACAACCCCTGGATTGGGCAAACCTGAAAACTGGGGAGTCACCAAAGTCTGCCAAGGACAGATAAAAAGCAGTGTAAAGTGACCCTCAGCAGCGCCCTGTTGATCTCCAACTTGACCAGCACCCGACCTGTCCAGCCAGAAGGACCAGCCGGCGACCCACTTCTGGAGGATAACACCACGCTGGAAGAAGCCTCGACTGGCCATCGACAGCAGACTCCAGCGCCTGTGGGATAGGTATACCTGGCTCTTGTAGCTTGCTACTGTGTGTGTGTGCATGTGTGTGTGTGGGGGGGGGGACCAGCCCCAAGTTTTATTATTTAACTTCATTACAGTGCTTCAGTCCACCTAATAAACCAGAATTTTAAGGATCCCAAGTTGGACATTTGTAGCCAACACTATGATTTAAACACTACTGGAGGCAAAAAGGAACAGTAGGCCACAAATTGGAAGACAGGAGACTGTTTCCAGCTCCACTGGTGCCTGCTTAGATGAATCATGTCACCTCCACGTGCCTCAGTTTTCCATAATGCAAAGGTCCGGAGAATGCTAAGCATTTGCACTGCCAAAGAGCCAGTGTGCACGTTACCAAGAGTCCTCAGTACCCATGGCTTTTGCAGGAGTTGTCAGCATGTAACACTACACAGGGATCTCTAGCAAGACCAGTCCTATATTGATTTCAGATTGATTGTTCCTCCTGAGCCTTCTCCACTGTGTTGAGTCAGGGAACGGCTGAGATAAGACCACATATAAAATAAAGATAGGGGCTCTTGGAACAGACAGAAAGTGAGAAAAGGGGAAAAGGATGTAGTGATATGGAGCCTCGAACAAGAGAGCTGTCTGATACAGGAGTTGTGTTCGCTGTATCTTTAGACCTGGACGTATAACATGTTCACACCTGTGTAACTAATATCACTACTGGTACTTACCTGAGTAGACAGAGAACCAGGTCTCCAGAGGAAGCTGACACCATAGGCACTATTACACTGCCTCACCACCAAGTGGCAGGGAGCCAATAATAGCCTGTTTCCATTGAGCAAACAGTTACCCTGGGATGAAGCATACATACAATACCTACACTGGTATAACTTACACTGTTGTAGTTTTACCCCTAATTTTTCCTGGAGTAACTGTACACCAAGTTCTAGTAAGTTACACTGGTGTATAGCTATTAAACATTGTGTGTCTGCTTCTGTACATTAGTGTAAAATAAGTTACATCAGTATAAATGTGCCATGTGTCCAGGTCTTAAATCCAGAGTTTAGCGAACTATAGCCCTAACTCCTAGGAGTGGGAATGAAGATAATAGTGGGTTAGTTCTCATTCACAAAGTGCACCAGTTCTTCAGGAGAAATGTGTCATGTCCTTTCTGTGACTTGCCCTGTCCTGCTTGTCCATCGAGGTCACTACTGGATGCACAGTTCATAGGTGACATGTCTCTATCCAAGGAGATCTGTTGCTGCACTGGGCTCACTAGACAGAACTGGCTCCTTGAGTTCTCTAATTGAGAATGTGATGGACATAACACTGCCCTCGTTCCCTGACTGATGGAACACTCCTTTACAAAATACTTTCACTTCAACCCCTAACTAATTCCATTTTATTTCCATGTGAGTTACTTACCTAGATTAAACAAGTCTTAGCTACCAACCCTGAGCTGGTTTCCTGGATATGTCTACACAAATTGAACTTGGCTTGCTCATAAAAGGGGACACAACACAAACACTGCTGCCAGGAAAACAGATCTGAGATCTGCAACAGTGCTCACAAATAACCTACCTTGTGACCCTCCAGGCTTTATGTCACCAGGCCAGTTTCCAAGCCAAAGCTGACACTCATAGCCTGGGTCACATGCAAAAGAGAAGGTGACCAAAGATAAGAGTTTTGTGCTACTCTGAAATGGAAGAGAGAAGTTGGGTAGAGAAGTAGGACTGGCTGAGAAGGACAGTGCGTTGGAGTCACTAGCTTCTTGAGAAAGACTCTAACAAAGAAAAGAAGCAATAGGCTGAGAGAAGTCAGGACCAATAAGGAAAAGAAACTATGCTGGACCCAAAGAGACAAATTTCAGGGCCTGTTGTCTCAGTGTACCCATTGTTTTGTATTAGAATGTCTCAGGGTATCAGAGAGGTGAGAGATGTGTCTGTTCTGAGAGCCAGAAGGTAAGGCTGGGTGATAGCTGGTGAGTGAGAAGTGGTCAAGGAAGTTATATAAGAAGAGGGACATTAAGGGCAACATTAAAAGTGATGGAGTCAGGGGCAGGAGACCCTACTCAGCAAATGGAGAAGGGATTTCATCATGCTAATGTCAATACCAAAGGCCTCCATGAGGTCACCTTAAAAACTTTCTTCTCCTCCTACACTTGAGGGTCTGTTGATATTTGGGATACAGTCACCCATCTCTGTATACAGTCTGAAGGGGATGTTCCCACAATGGCCCCTGTTGTACGAGGACGATGACATTCCAGAGGGCCTGTTGAGCTGGAGAGGGATGCTTGGGTTGTGGTGCTGTGTCCCTTGGACTGAAGCCACCTGACCAAACAAAGGAGGCTCAGTGCTCCCAGCCGGCTGCTGGACAAGTCCAGGGAGAGGTGCTGGGAATCTGTGCAGTGTTAGAAGAAAGAGAATATGACAGTTCGTTACTTGGGCCATAATACTTGGGTCTGCATCAACAATGAAGCTCTCCCCTGACGCCAAGCAGAAGCAGGCTGCCCGCTCCAGGGTAAGACAAGACTGATTAAGAACAACTGCCGTCTCCTGAGACAGTGTGGACAACCTTCTCCTGGGGTAACAGGGACCATCCTTTCCTGAGATAATGAATTACTAGGGACTGTCCTTTTCTGAGGCTGTGGGGGCCATCATCTGAGGTAACAAGGACTGCCTTCTTCTGAGACAGAGACAGTTTCCCAAGACAGTGAGAGCTGCCTTCTCCCAAGACAGTAAGGAGACTTTACTCTCTTTATCTCATTCCCTGCCCCCTCCCCCCCCACCCAAAAAAAAAAAAAAGTGCTGCAAGCTGGTTCCTCAGTTTCTGTGGATAAGCACTAGAGCCACATAGACAATCTTTCTCAAGTCAGGACTGTAGAGCTGCACAGATGTACCCTAGCTTAGGACTGGCTTTGCTTCTCCAGCAGGCCCCATCTCTGCCCTTCACTAATTCCCCTTATCCCAAAGGGAAGGTTTGCTTGTTGTACAACTCACCCTTACAGCACCTACATTTAGCTGGAAGGAAGAAGGGACAAAACTAACTTTTTTGAATGGTTTACTTTTAAAGGTAGGAAGGGAGCAGGAATCTGGAGGAGACCTCCAGCCAAGCCAACCAGCATACAAGGTTAGAAGGGAAGAGGAAGGGTAGCTCTTCAGTAGCTTGTCTTCAAGACAAGAGGTGCTCAGGCTTGTTGCTGCTGACCCCAAGCACTGCAATGATTAGTTGGCAGAAAGACCCCTTAAATCATGTACAACAGACTCCCAAGGCCTTGCAACTAAAAGGAGTTCTTGTGTGAGAGGAGCCAGCCCCCCCACCCTGAGATTGCTCAAATAGCATGCCACCCACGACATCTCTGGGAGCATTCTTCGGTGCTGAGAGAATGGCTATGCCTACATCCTCCATGGCATTCAACTACCTTCCCTATGCAGACCTTCTTGCTGCCTCTCATCAGTTATTGGTATTGAATATATATCACCGAATGAGACCGTGCCATGCCAGGAATGTACTGGCAAAGAACAGAGAAGCAGCCCCTGTGCACAACGTGAGCAGCCCAGGTACACACGTGGACAACGCACAATAGGAGCTAGAAGTACTGGACAGAGGCTGTGCAATTGCCATTCAGACAAGGCATTTTAGTGCTTGTGGCCCCAGGTCACATCAAATTGATTGGTAAAATATATTAAATATTTCTTTTTTTTCATGGTTTCCCCCCTTCTGTCCTCAGTCCAGCACAGAGTTAAGGGTACTTATGTTCACATCTTACTTTAACATGTTTAGATTTTGCGAGTATAGAGTCTGAATTTTCTGAGCCTATAATGCTTGATTTTAGAAAAATGATGATGACTTGCTCATATATTTTACCCTCAAGTCAGTGATAAGGACTGTCAACCATGCCTGCCTCTCAACATAGTCTTTTAGGAGTTGGGAAATTTCCTTAATTTATTTTTTAATGTTGAGAAATATAATATACAAGTACTAATCAAGCAGGCCAGAACATGCTCCTGTGAGATGTTTGTGAGGATTCATACTATGAACCTTAAGCTATTTATTCAGGGCAGTCTCTGGCACACCAAACCATGATGCAGTCAGATCTCAGCAGCCACTGCAACTGGCTGCAGCTCTGCCTGGCGGCAGCTGAAATAAACTGGTGAGTCTGAACTTTAATTTGCAGTTGACTCAGTCTAGCAGGTAGTGTTGGCTAAACTAGCGCCATGTAAAGAACAAGCCAGAGTGGAGGGGACAAACATCAGTGCCCAAGTCAATAGAAGCCTTGTCCATTCCTGTGCCTCAGTTTCCCCAGCAGTGCTGCTGCTGTGCACAGCAGAACTGGGGCAGCCACACCATGGGGAGCCTTTCAAGCTCCAGTGCCCAAGCTTGTAGTCACCATGGAGCTATTAAAGAGCAGTGAGACCTGGGATGAATAATCTACCACTGAGAAGTATAGACAGCATGTGTCTGGTCTGCATCATAACAGAGACATGGCAACCAGTGCAGAGCTAATAAGGAGGTGTGGTGATAAACACAGTTACCTCTATAGTTACAGGGTCTCCATTGAAGAGATACCCGAGCTTTTGACTTGACCCACTCTCTAATTTATTTAATCATAGAATTTGAAGCAGTCTTTGGTAATTCAGCTTAATTACAATCTGATTTCTTAAGATGTAGCCTATGAACAAGACTTCAGTGAATTTTAAACAGCTTTGAATATTTAGGTTAGTCTATTACTAAGATCAGCTGGGGCAAAGTGAAAACTGAGAGGCAGAAGACTTCGGTTTTTAATTCCTTTTGACTCATGAACTAAGCCTTACTTGCGTCTTCTCAAAAAAAGTCATCCTGTAAGCACTGCAGTGTGCAGAGGCACCATATCCTTTATACCAAAGAGGCCAACTCTGTGCTTTAAACGTAAAAGCAAACTGAAACCTTAACATGTCCCTATTCCAGAGTGAACAAGAGATGTTACAGGAGTACCACACTTACCTACCAGTCTCTGATCACCTGCACAGGTGCTATCCCTCACCACTAAGAATGCAGCATTCTCTGGGATAGAGCTAAGCCACTGTCCTGTACTAACAGTGCTACAAAAATGCACTGGCTTCTGCTAGCTTTCTGGGCACAATTCAAGGTGCTGGTTTTTGATCCTGAGGCTCTAAATGGCCTGAGCCTTACATACCTGAAGGGCTAACTTCACTCTTATGTTCCATCACAATCCCCAAGAATCACGGGAGACTCCTCCAGCAAGTACCATGTTAGCCAAGTTCACTTGCTGAAAACATGTGGAAGGTCATTCTTGATATTTGTGCCTCAGCCCTGGGACTCCCTTGCCATTGTGGCCCACAACAAACCAAGCCTGGACACCTGGAAGCATTGTAAGACCTTTGTATTTGGGAAGGTCTTCAGTGGTCAAGGTTAAGTTTCTGAGCATTGTCTGGGGAGTTTGTTCCATTACATATTATTGTATTTCATATTTTTTTATCTGTATAGTTTATCTTTTTTTTAATTGCAAGCTGCCCTGAGCTTGCTTTGGGAAGGACATCTAAAATGGGATAAACAGGTACACAAATAAGGTATCCCTAGACCCACACTGAGGCAAAAATGCACTCAGAAGAACACTCTTGACTCTTCTCCCCATAGTATGGCATCCCCTAGAACCACACTTTTTCCTTAAAAAAAAAGTAATGTCCCAAGTCAAATCAGCCAAATCACTTCCAAATCTGAGTCATTCAAGCAGTATATGTCAGATGCTTCCAGATCCTTGGGCCTGCACACAGGATGCTCGCCAAAGCCTGGAGGTTGGGGTTCGGATGCCCCCAAGTTTCGTTTGCCCTAAGCCGTATGGCCACAGGAGCAAGCTAGGGAGGAGTCTTCCATTTCCATAAAGTCAGCATATAGCCAAGATCTTCCCACTGGAAGTGAAAGTGAGAGGCTTACTATGCATTACCTCGGTCAGGGTACTACCCCCTGTCAAGAAAGTGGTTTTCCCTGCCAGTAGGAAAACCACCTTAGTGGTCATGGTATTTCCCCTGCCAGGTAACATTCAGGGGACAGAGCCACCTGCCAGATTACCACCAGCACTTGCCACAGCAGCACCCGTCCCCCATCCTAGTACAAGCCAGGCCTCTCTTTGTTTAGCCTGTGGGAGTTGAGGGCATCACAGACACAGGCAATAGATTAAGCTTGGCCTTGCGGGTATTTAGTTGCGGAGATTGATGGCTAGTCATTTTAGCTCAATGCTATGCCCTTTTCAAGCCTGGCTTAGGTCAGAATGGGATCCAAGCTGGCCTGGGTGTTAGGGCAGGAGTGGGCGAAGGGTCCAAGGTCGCTGCCTTTCCCGCCACTCCCTGCTGCCTCACAAAGGAAGCCCCAGCATGTTCCAAACTCTGACAGAAGTGCTCTGCTCCTTTGTGAGCTGAAGTCATCCTGGCACGTCCAGCCACAAGAGGAGCCTTTCTTCTCCCCAACAGGGCCTTGATCAAAAGGATCCTGTCAGGGTTTTGTGTTGGCTGCATTTCATTGAAGGCTGCATAATCCCCAGCCATGCCAGAGGCACCCACATGGCCCTGAGTCTCACGACTCCCTGGGGAGAGCAGCAGACCCAGCAAGGGACCTGGAGGTCAGGGACAGCGATAGTGCCCAGCCTGCCCTGATAGTGCTGCCATAGAGGGCAGTGAGAGAGCATGAGAGAATTCAAGAGATGTACACCCCAGGCTGCCTTTTGTGTGTCAGCAAAAGGGATATGTAACCCTTGCAATACTGGTGTTTTCTAACTAAGGCAGTGCCTTGGAGGATGTGTGCATCTAACCCAATAACAACTAAAAGTGATCTCATCCCTCTATACCATTAAGTGCAGACATGGCCTGTGTTTCTGGCTATGAGCTACTGTTTGAATGAAAGAGGGGGCAGCTTGGGTAGACTGAGTTCACTGCTCCTGCTCCCCTGACCTCTAGTCCTTTAAGGAGAAAACCATTGCTGTGTACAAGGTTCTTCCCACTGTCCCGAGTTTCAGGAGAGGGTACAAGAGCCAATCTAGGCAGCAGCAAGTTGAGAAGGGAGAATCCTAGCAGCATGTTATCCACCATAACCCACCGCTCTCCCAGGGATAGGGAAGAAGGCATGGTCCTGTGGGGAGCAGAGACTCCCTGTTGCACATCAAGTCATCTGAGCATCCACTCAAATTAACTCTTTCCAGCTGCCACCATCCCAAGCTACATTGCTCTGGTCCTGCCCTGTCTAGGAGCCACCACCACATGGGGGCCAAGGGCAACAGAAGGGGAACCTGGAGCTGTATTATATTCATCCTAAGATGCATTGGGGCAGCCAGCACATCCCAGAGGATATTTGTTAGCAGTGGTGAAGGCTGCCAGGGGGGAGCAGCTGCACTTAATTCACTAAGACAAGGGAATGTAACCTATATTGATGAACTAACAGGACATTGGCTTGACAGGATACTATCTCCAGGGGTGGCTATTGAGCCTGTAGAAGACAATAAAAGATTCCCTGGGCCAATCGTGTGGCTCTGTTCCATCTCTTCACCATGCTCCAAGCCTCACAAGCTTCATTCTCTTACTCACATAGCTTTTACTCACAGACTTCATTCTCTTTCTCTAAGTCCTCAGACCTCTCTGTCAGGGCCTGGGCTTATATTCACCTTAGGCCCAGCCCTCCTCCTGGGTCAGATGATTCCTTCCAACCAGCCATAGCCACCACCTGCAGGCTCCCTGGGTCAGATCACCCCATAATCATCCCTGGCCTCACCTGCAGGCTGCTACTGATGGCTGCTTGGCCTCTTAAAGCGCCAGGTGCTGTAAGCATCTGGCAGCAGTCAGCACTGGAGCGGGCTCATTATGATTGGGGGCAGTGAGCATTCCTGAGCTACAACATGAGGCATGCTGTTGGCAGGGAGGAGCAGTAGAGAACAGACATCAGTGTGACTGTTACAGCACGAAGGGTAATGCATGGCCAATGGAAGAAGGGCACTGTCCACCTTCCAAGTGACCTAGAACTAGTCTTACCCATGTGCTGATGCTGAGAATAACTCCTTTGTGCCACGTTCCAGGCTGTGGTTAGGAGACTTCCAGAAAGGAGATAATCTGCATTATGAGATGTGTTGGGACCATGCTCAGAGCTAGGGCAGGTAAGGGCAGCTCCACTGACCCCACTGCTCCTTCTCAGAGCAAGGTTGGCTTCATTTCTTGGTCTCTCTGGTTCTTTCCCCCACCCATTAGTTGTGAAGGGCACAGACCATTTGCAGACACTTCCTCATCCTAACAAAGGGTGTACGTGTCCAAAAGCTTACTAAGAAGACCTTTTCCAACTGTTTGAGTTGGTCTAATAAAAGATATCAGATTTACCCAAAGAACCTTATCTGCCACTTCTCAGCACACATTTTCCCTCTCTGACCTGACAGCTAGCTGTGTCCCTGATTGACTTGTGTTGCTAGTGCTTGCAGACCACAGCTGTGGTGTGAATATGTGAGAGGGACCTGATGCAGTTCAAACCACCTAGATTGCTTGTGAGAACCAGTTACCTATTTACCCATCATTAATGAGCCAGTGCAGGCTGCCTGGCCCTGGACTGTTGGCATTTCCTAGCAACTGGTCAGATAAAACCAGTCAGGACACCTTCACAAGGGGGCTGGATCAAGGAAAGATCATGGGATCTGTGCCCTCTGCTCCACTGGGGTCCTTGAAGGACGTTGTTCTCCTCCCCTCCAGTGATGCACACTAGGAGGGTTGGGTGTAGGAGCTGCATGGCCATGTGCCTGTGATACATCTCAAGCCAGCAGGGAGCTCTGTCAAGGGTTCACCCCCTGCCCCCCTCCCCAGAGGGGGCTTATGATGGAATTCCAGGCACCTAACCCTGGGGGCTTTGATAAAGATGCCTTGATAAAGCTGCTGGCATCTCCCCTACTGCAAGGGGTCCTAGGAAGTCTACTTAGTGCAGGGCTTTTATTTGTATGCAGTGGCCCCAGGGCTCCCAAGGGAGAGAGGCAGATGGGAGGAAAGTGTGGCTTGGGCTGCAAGAAAAGAGCAAGGCCTGGGATTTCCTTCCCCAGGCAAAAGAGCCTGGAGCCTGACATGAGGGGCCAGGAGCCTCTCCAATCATCAGGTCACTGGGCATGCCAGGAGAGTGTCAGACTGAGAACTAACTCCACAGCCGCTTAGCCCTTGCCAGCCAGAATCTCATGCTACCACAGGAGTGTGGCACTGCTCCTAGGCATCACTACCATGCACTCCACACATGCTGGAAGGAGGAGGGACAGCTGAGGAGTTCCAGCCAGATATGCCCCTATTGTGTAGAGCAATCCCCATGTTCCATGCTTCCCAGAGGGGGGATCTGTTGCAAATCCACAGGCAAAGACATTCTAGAGCAGAGATTCCCAAACTTTTTCTCACTGCGACTCCCTTCCAGATTTACCAGTTGCCCAAGTACCCCAACCAGCATATGTTTTATATTTTAACCCCTTAAATGCCTATTATTATTATAATGAAAATTAAATCTGCCATTACACAATTTCTCCAGCATACTCCCCCGAGATGTCTTGCATACCACCAGGGCTACATGTACCACAGTTTGGGAACCCATGCAGTAGAGGATTCGGTGGTTCCCCTGAAGGTAGTTGGGGTGGGGAGAGGCAGTGTAGAATGTCCTGAGGCAGTGGCCATTTGGGGGTGGCAAGTGAAGGGGGCTCCTGTGAAGAGAGAGGGAATGGATGTCCCTAGTTGAGGGACTAGCTGTGACTGAGGGAGGTTGTCCCAGGGGATTTTCACAAGGATAATTATGAGGGCTGGGCGGTAGATTGAACATAGGGTAGGGGTTTCGTCAGTTTTGATAAAGCATTTGATCACTTTTGCTTTTTAAACCATTTGTTCTTCCTTCTACTAAGCCCTTTTGTTTTTCTGTTGCTTCACCAAAGTGCACATGGTAAATCCTGATTTCTGGACAAATTAATAACCTGACCAGATCCATTCAGTGGAGCAGAGGGCCAATAGGCTTACACAAATCCAAGGTGTATCTCTGGGGGCACCCTGACACAGGAGGGCTTTGTCACAGCATCTGTACAGAAGGCAGCTGACTCAGTTCCTGCCTTGCATTATTGGTTGCCAGGAAGTCCTAGCTCCTACTCTAGCCCTGGAGGAGAGAGCAGAGTGCACAGCTAACCCTGCATACTGGGACTGCTACTCTCTATATGGGAGCCTCAGAGGCAGTGAGCCAAGTAGCTTTGTCGTGGCTGAGGCTGCTTCCCACCAACCCCATGCTCTCCTTGGCTTTGCAAAGGCCGTGGTTGTGTGACAAACTAACCATATGTTAGCAAGCCATGAATCAGCCTGGTCTGGGAGATGCTGAGGATGCAGGGCCCTGCAAACCACATCAGATGGAGCTGGGGAAGGGAGAGCATGCTGCTGGAGCCAGTGGGGGAGGCTGGATGGAGCAGCTGCCCGGCCTTGCAATTCTGGTTGGGGGTTGGCTTATGAGTGAGTGGTGGAGAAACCTGAGCCTGGTAGTTGGAATCCCAGCCCTCAGACTGGGCAATCCTAGCTAGCTAGCTATCCCAGCACTGCCAGCCCCAGTAGTGAGAGCTAGTCTTTCCCCACATGCGCCTAGTGCACCTCAGACGCTCTCTACAAGTGAGCTGTTTCTCATCTCTGATTCAATTAGTCTCTAATGTGCACCTCTACCCTGCCTTCTGCTGTCAAGAGATAATACATACGCAGAGCTCCCTGCAACAGAAGAGTGAGCCCAAGAGAAACTGTAGTTGTGTTACTCTCGGCAGGACAAACCTGGTCACAGCCTGGGCTGAAGGCAAGGCCAGTGCTGAAGTGAGTAGAGAGGAGGGGCACACAGGGAGGGCTTGCAGGGAACAGGGCACTCACTCCAGCTCCTGGGGCACAGGCAGGAAACACCCTGGATGGAGGGACAGATGGACAGATGGATGGAACCGTAAGGCTGCCTAGGCTTGGTGCTGGAACAGTCACCAACAGCCAAGCTCATGCCAAGAGCCAGTGGTTACAAATTAGCTGAATGCTTGGAAGTCTCTGGGTAATTGCAGCACCGGGTCATTCACTGGCTGAGAGTTCTGGTATTTGACTCAGTGGCTATTTACAGGGCAGAAGGGCACTCAGAGGGCGCGGAGGAGACACTGAAGCCTCCCTGACATAGTGAGCAGCCTTGTCTCCAAGCCGCTTCCTTGTTCTGGTTTATGAATGGGCCATCAATGACTATCCCCTAGCCAGCATTATGTAAGAAGTGGCTGGTGCCAGGCAGTGCCCCTGGCTGGGAGAGGCCAGGGCTGGAGTAACCGGGAGCTCTTCCATAGCCAGCACTCCTGCCCTGCTCTCCAAAGAGCCCCTTGCTGGGAGAGGCAGGAGCTGGAGTGCAGCTATTCCCCACCCTTGACTGGCCACCTGAAGACAATAGAGTGCTGATAGAAACAAGATTATTAATAGAATAGCATGAATAGCTTATTCATTGATTATTGAGTATTAATAGAAGGGATTATTAATTGGCTTGAGGGCCAAAAAATCCCCTTCTGATCATCCAGCCTGACCTCCTTCATAACATGACTCTCACCCAGCGACTCCTGATTTCTAGACAATAGATGCTCACCCAGCTACACCTACAGCAGAGCCAGAGCACCAGCTGGGACAGTCAGCACCAGTTGGGACAGTCAGCATTTTCAGAAACCCCCAGATCACACTCTGTGACAGCAATTGGCCACCTTGGGGCAGAGGGACAAGGAGAAGCCTGCTTGGGCTGCAAATGTCAGCAGATTAGATCAAAGGGCTGTCAGATTTAACCCTGGATGCAGTAGCCTTTGGTTTGGCCCCACCAGAACTCCCACTCCTATTCTTGTCCTAATGCAGAACAAGATGGTGCCCATAGCACCTGAGGTCCACCCACTAGTGCCAGACCCAGGGGCTGAGGTATGGCTGCCCACATGGAAACCCATTAGGTCCATCACTGCATAGCAGTCAACATTCAGTTCTACAGTCACCCTTCCATGGCTTCAGACCCATGGACCTTGGGCTTGGCTGCTGAGACATTTCTTTTGCAAGCCCTGCCATGCTGTCCCAGAGAGTGGAGAGCGGCTGTGCTGATTGAGCTGTCTCCCTCCCGCGTCGGCTGTGACTTGTGCCTGTCACATGGAGAAGTGACTATTCAGAGCACAAAGATCAGAAGTGGCTTGGGCATGATCTCAGCAGTGGGCTGACAAGCTGGGAGGGGCAGGCACCCTGGGATCATTTTCTTCCTGACACCCAGAGGGAACAGGGGGAGCCCAGGAGCACAGCTGGAGCCCAGGAGCCCATCGCTACAGGGAGGTGAGTGTGATACCTGATGGGCTGTGCCACGTGCTAGAATCATGTGAGAGCCCAGTTGCCTTAACTGGGATGCAGGGGAGATGAATTCATGGATGTTTCTTTGGGTGCCAGAGATCACTGCAGCAATGTGGCTGGGCTGAGTACAAACTGGCTGCAACAGGTCATGTTGCCTGGGCACAGGAGTAGAGCAGGGGTCCTCTGTTTTCCCCAGCTGCACTGCAAGGCACTGTGGGCATTTCACCTGGTGCAGAGGGAGCCCAGAGCTATAGGGCAAGCCCCAGGAAACCCCAGGGACCTGTTCAGCCCTACATGTAGCCAGTATCACTCTTCTTTATCAGTTGTGCTGACAACTGGAACATCAGGCAGCGGTGGTACGATCCACCACTCATGCACTCCATTGGGATGTTTTGAGGTGGGGCATCACCCTCAGGGGGATGAGTGAAAGCTGGGGCATCCCAAGCCCCTGATTTATTCATTATAGGTATGGCTCATAACTCATCTGGTTCCCAGTGCTGGCTTGAAGGCTTTGCAAGGCAGGGTATATCTTTCATGGCCAATGTTCCTGCCCCACTCCCTACTGGGAGCAGCTGGGGTTGGAGTAGCCTGGAGTGCCCCTGCAGCCAGCACCCTTGCCTTGCCCTATACAGCACACCCTGCAGGGAGAGGCCAGCACAGCTACTCCAGCACTGCATGGGTATTTCCCTTTTCCAAGTGCTCAACTTGCTGAGCTGCTTCTGAATACGGCAGTGCTACCCCCCTCCCCATGTTCTGCATGGCTGCTGCTCTCCCTGCCTTTGCCCTCGGCATTGTGGTTTTCCCCTTCTAGCACTTGGCTCAGACTTGAGCTGTAAGGAAGCTGTAAAGAAGCTGTCCCCTGGGCCCTGGGCCCTCAAGCAACACAGGGAGGTCCATTACCAGACAAGGCCCTATTGTGTCTGCCCCCCTGCCTCCCCCCAGGCTCTGCTGGTTCTGCTGATCAATAGCTGCTTTATACTCACTCGTGGGTTGTCAGAGCTGTTCCCAGACACCATTGCCCTGAGAAAGTGCCGTGGGACAGTATTGCAGTCAATCAGTGTGATGTACTTGGGGGAGACACGGGGCAAGAGAGGGAGAAAGTGGGGCAGGTGAGAGATGTGGGGAGAGTGATTATGAGCTGCTAGAGACTAACTGGACAGGCCAGTTGCACAGTGAGATAACATGGATTCCCCGCCTCTCTTTGGTACCAGTTGTGGGCAGGCACTCCTTCCCAACCTGTTCATTAAACATAGCTGGATGCTGCTGACACTTTTGAGAGACAAAAGAAAAAGGACCTAATGCTTTTCACTAGCTTCCCCATAGCCAGCTTTAGAAATAGGACTGCTTCCCAGCCATAATGCAGCCACCTCTGGAGTAGAGCATGGCAGTTCTTTCACTATAGGAGAAGCTGAGGCAGGAAGTGAAAAAGAAAGCAGAATGCAATTGAGACTGTACCTGGGGCCAGGAAAATAGAATGGATGTGGCTGTGTTGAAATTTGGGCAGGATTCAAGCTGTCCACCCACCCTGCCAAGATGTCCTTGGTGATTGCTTGTAAGTAAGGCAGCAGCACTGGTTCTGTATATTCCTGTGCACACCAGCTGTGCTGCTCTGGGTTGGGCAGTGACTGTGGCATTACGATGGACCACCAGAGCTGATCTAAGTGGTGCCCTGGGTGAACTTGTATTTTTGGTCTTCCCCTGCTCCCAAAGTCAGCAGCGTTGTTGCCGGCAGAGGCAAATGGCCAGGGGTGCGGGGTGCAGTCCAGTGGGGAGGCGGAGCAGCATGGGGCACCAGGCAGGTGAGCAGGCAGGCACCATTGCTGCAGTGCAGGAGCAAGGCAGGCAGACTGGAGCAGACATAACCCTGCCCACACGTGCCCAGCCCAGCTCCGGCCCAGCTCATCCTGAGCAGTGACTGGAGGCAGGGGATGGGCTGGCCTGGCCACTGCTCTTCCTGCTAGGGCAGGGATCAGCTGGGGTTGGGTGGGTTGGGGGGAGAACATTGCTGTGAGCCCAGGCTGCTCACACGTGTCTGTGTGTTTGGCACCCCCCTGACCATGGTGCCCTGGGTGGTTGTCCACATCACCTACCCCTAAAGGTGGCTCTGTGGACCACTAGCAGAAGGCACCTGCTTCCTGTCTCATCTGAAACAGCACCCCCCGACTCACTACTGCCCGCTACTGCATCAGAAGCACTGTGGGGTAAAGGCACTAACACAGGGTGCTCACGGGTGGTCTGTCCCAGCACTGACTTGCATCTCCTCAATACAGGCACCTTCTCACTGCCCACCCAGGCAAGGCCAGAGCTGACATGCTGTGGGGAGTGGGTGAGGGCTAGAATAGCCAGAGCTGCAGCATCTTTTCCTTCCCATGCCCATCTTGGCCTGCCCCAGCCATCCTTTGTTCATTAAGATATTTGCATTTTTCAAACCAGGCGTTCATGGGAGAAAGGAGCCCCTCCACACACAGGCCCCAGCGCACAAAGCCCTTCCAACTCTGTTTTGTTCGGCCAACAGAGACAGACAGTAAATCCCCCCCGCCTCCAGAGTTGGGGTTGAACTGTGGCTGGCTCTGGTGAATGGCTGTGCACGCCCCCCCACTGCGACACAACACAAGGGGACGGGCATTGCCAGTTTGGAGCACGCTCAGTACGAGCAAGGCAAATAGAGAAGCATCCGGGGGGGCCACATGCCTGCCATCCCACACAGCGCAGAGCACAGAGGTGGCCCTGGGCAGGGCACCGGGTGGGCCAAGATCCAAAGGTCGGAGGGTGCCTCTGAAAAGGCTACCAGCAGGGGGCGTGTCTGAGCATCCCTCCTGTTGCTCCTAGTGCCTGGGTCCAGCTGGGTGGTCTGAGAAGGCATTTGCAGTAGAAAGATTCCCTCTGTTTTCCCTCCAGGGGCTCAGGGAAATACCTTATATTCCAAATGGTTGCCCGCTCCACAGAATCCAGGGTTGTGTGTCAGGACAGAGGGGTATCAGCAGACCCGTCGTGTGACGGAGCCTAGGGCTGGGATAGCAGGGGCTGTGGGTCAGAAGTGAGGGGTGCTGACAGAGCCATTGGTGTATGGATGGCAGGGGCTGCATGTCAGGTGTGAGGGGCACTGACATAGCTGGTGGTGTGGGGGGTAGCAGGGGCTGCAGGAGGAGTGCTGGCATAGCTGGGTGTGGGAGGTGGGGCCTGGGATAGCAGGGGCTGCAGCTTGGAGTTGAAGGGCACTGGCACAGCTGTGTGGTGAACTCAGGCTTGGGATAGCAAAGGGCTGTGGCTTAGGAGTTGGGGTTATCAGCAGAGCTGACAGGGTAGCCACGAACAGTAATAGCACAAATTCCTCTCTAGAGTAGATGTGCAAGGACCTCCCAGAGACTCTTCTATCAGGGATGAACTATAACACGCTGTCCAGGTCTTCAGGGTTAATGGTCTGCCCAGGCCTAGCAGTGTAATGGGCTAGAGTGGCTGAGATGCCCCAGCCCCTGTAGCCAGCAGCAAACAAAGCGTTTGATGTGGCTGGCACATGCTGTACCTGTTGTGCTCAGTCACCTGTGTGCTCTGCCATGAGCTCACCTGCTCTATTTCTACCTCTGCATCTGAAAACCATTGCAGTCCACTGCTTGTTGCCTCCCCCAGGGACACAGACAGGGAAGTGTCCAGGGCAGGTTGGACCCACTGGCTTTTATTTAACTTCTCTGCAGTGTTAGGGAGGGGCCTTACCCAGAATGGGGTTTCTGCTCTTGCTGCTGCCACGTTCAGAGCTGTCTGGACCCTAGTCTGACCCACCATCCCTGCCTCACCTACTGGCAGCACTAGCACTTCTCACATCCCACTGCTGTGCGCCTCCCTGAGGCTCACCTATTTGGCTCAGATGCACTGTGTCTTATTCAGTGACCTCACTGACCCAAATGACATTGCCAGCATGCCTGGCCTGGGAGCAGGGAAAAGGGAACTGGGAAGGGCAAAGGGCTGACATCAGCCCTGGGGCTGTCTGTGCTGTGTCATTGGCCCAGGATTTGCAGTTGAGAATAGGATTTCCATGGCCTGTGTGAGCAGATGAAAGACTCCAGCATGTTGCCCTGGTAGACACACCCAGGCTAAAAATACCAATTTGTGGCAGGGCGGGGTGCACAGGGTGCAGCTCAGCTATATTTAATGCCTGGCTGAGTTAGAATGGCATCCACGCCAGCACTGAAAACAGAGGGCAGGGCAGGGGGGAGGGAAAGGGGCCATTAGCTAGAGTGTGAACAGGAGAGAAAGCTCAGCAGAGCATGTTTAGGGGTCTCTGGCATAGGGGACTGGGTGTGTTTATTGTAACAGGAAGCACGGGTTTCTTAATGTGGTTTAAAGGTGTGATGGAAAGTTTATGATAGAGGATGTATATATATAACTCTCTATAAATATAGAGATAAATATATTTTAATTAAAAAAAAGTCTCTGTACTGGCTCCTTCCCTGATCTTAGTTGAGGTTACAGTATTTTGCTTGGCTCAGGCTGCTGATTCCCTTCCCTTCTTGTTTCCGGGGTGAGGAGCCTCCATTCTGGGATGTGTTATAGAGGTGTTTGGCCCTCTACGCTGCTGGGTGCTGTAGCGGTGCTGCAGCTGGAGCCTGGTATACAAAACTGGTGTGGTCAGAGGGGAAAGAAGAAGACAGCATGATTTGTGGTTCATCCTTACCACCCTGGCCAGTCAGCTGGAGAGGGGGGTGGAGGCAGTGCACCAGACAGCAGTGACAGCACCAGCGGAGATGGGGATCATGGCCAAGGCCCAATTTCTCAATTTGGAACACTTTGTCTCCTTGACTGCTCCTGTTGCAAGGGGCACCTCATGCGCTCACAGCAGCCATGTCGTAAGGCCTGCGCCTCCAGTTTGGAAGGGCCCCAGACCCATCAGCCTGTGCTGGAACAAGGCATGTTTCAGGGTGTGATTATTTAGGGACAAGGATCAGACAGAAACAAAGCATGAGCACAGACATGCCCAAATCCCAACAGTTCTGCCACTGAATATGCCCCATATCCATGGGGCACAGTCACCAAGACAGCTGGCACATAACTAGACATGGAGAGGCCCCCAGCAACACCCTGCCCAGGGCCTCCAAACTGCTTAGCACAGGCCTGGCTCAACAGATACTTTCTGTTTCCAGGAGCAGCTGTGGGGACCAGGCCTCCCACAAGGTCTGTTTGGGGCAATCAGGTAGATGCTCCTCTCACTCCTGTCTCCTTAGTGCCCCTGCTGTCTCTGCTCTGGCTTCCTTCCTCTAGCTTCTACAGTGCTTCCTGGTCTCAGCTTTTTTAAGCCTATGCCAGGATGTCTGTCAGTGAGTATCATCCTCTGTCTGGGATGTTACAGCCTCTGAATCTCCAGCCAGATTTGCATCCTGTAGGACATGGAGGGACTGGAGAAGCCAAACACTGTCCCTGTTAGTTCCTTGGCCTATGTGGATGGTTTTTCCATTCTCATTGTGCCAGAGGGGATGGGGCAGGTGCCCCAAGTCTTTTGGCGCACACGAGTCAGCAGCCTTTGCCCAAATCAGTTGAGCCAGGAGCAGGTCCTCCTACCTGAAGCCTTGGCAGGTCTGTGCCCTGCCTTAACAATTGCTATGGGCACCTCTGCCATGATGTGCTCAGGAGTTGGGATCAAGTGATGCAGTTCTAGGCCTACCCTGCGCTTGGCTAGACCCAGTGTTTAGCTCTTGAGCATTTCACTGCCCTTCTCTCTTGTAGGCCATGTCCCGAAGGATCCTGTTTCCTGCTTTTACCCTGCTGCAGTGTTGCCTGCAAATTGTCCAATAGGCAGCAACCCTATTTTGTTGGGCTGGAAACAGCTGTGGCTCCTGCTGGTCAGACTAAAATATATCCCATGTGGATGAGGCTTTTCAGTCCTCTTTGATTTCCCTCAGCAGGCAACTGAGGGTTTTCACAGGACTTGTCTCTTGGGAGTGAAAAGCCTGTTTCCCCATGTGTGGATGAGCAGCCAGGCAAGATCTAGGAGGCTCTGGGAGATGTTCCTTTTCCGGCTACAAGCAAGGTGAAGTTTGCTGGTATCTGTTTCAAGGTGTGGCATGATCCACCCTCCTTCTCTGACCACTGCAGAAAATATATTCCATTTCCCTGGAGGACACATTTGTCCTTAGGTGACTCTGTGCCCCCAGTTGGGAGGTCACTCCTCCAAGCTTCCTCTCTGTAACCACACAGCTGTCTTGCAATGATACACCCTGCATGGCTGCAGAGTACTAAATTGCCCTGTGAGCCACATTGTCCCAAGCTGTCTGTACCGGTGGCCTGTCTGCTGAGCCTCATGTAGGTTGCTTCAGTTGTATCTCAACCACCTCTGTTCGGTTGCTCTCTAGTGTGTCCAGGTTTTGCCTTTGTTTGGGGGGGGGGGGGGGGGGGGGGGGGGGGGGGCAAAATTGGACATAGTATTTCAGGTGTGTCTGGCAGCTTTCCAACAGCTTGGGGACTGATTTGCCCTGCTTCTTATGGGAGCTGGGTGCTTTGCTGTTTCCTACCTAGTCAGGTTTTTCCTGGTTTGGGCCAAAGTGGTCATTTTGCAATCCCTAAGCCCAGAGTGATAGGAAAGGGAATGATGTACTGGGGCTCTTCCATGCACTGCCATGGCTCAGCTGGACAGTTACTCTTTCTTTTAAAATGTAGCTTGTTGTCTAGATTGGTTGACCCGAGGCATTATACTCACTGTCTTGGCTGACCCTGAGGAGAGTGACCCTAGGGATAGTGTTAGCTTGGAGTTGGTTTATCCTTGCTGATTCCTTTGCAATGTATAATAGTTTTGACAAGGCTTTGAATGTGTTTTCTGTGTGATCAATGGGTGTTTTTCATGTTACGCCTTTCTGCTCTTCCATGGCAGACACCTTGTGAAGGTCTGGGTGTTTATCACTTGGCAGAGATAACTGAGTGCCAGGGTCACTGCTGGGCAATCCAAGCCCCTCCTGTCCTATTCAGGTCTGTGCTGGCAGGTCACCTCTCACCCTGCATCACCTGGAGAAAGAGCCAGACATAGGCCTTGCCATTTAGGTTCATGGATTCAGCTGGGGACATGGGAGTTCCTGCACTGCAGTGACAGAGGGTTTATCCCAAGGGACAGGTGGCATTTTGGAAGTTGAGAGGGGCATCTGAATGAATCCCTTGCAGAGGTAGGAAACATACAAGGGAAATAGGCCCTTTCCTGAATTGACATTGGACTTTCCTCCTCCCCACACTCACTGCAGACTCCCTGGAGGAGGAACAACATAGCTATAAAGGAGAGGACATAACTCTTCTTTGTCTTTTCAGTACCTAGCATAGTGGAGCCCTGACCTCTGACTACAGCCCCTGGATGTTACTGAAATACACAATTATAATTAATTTTGTGGTATGTTCCCCATGCTGCAATAGCAAAGTTAATTGCAATACATCAGTCTGCCACACGGTGTCTCTGTGAGCTGTGTAATACTCCAGGCTGAACATGGTCCCTGGTAAACAACAGCAGACCAAGCTGGGATTCAAGTTGGGCAGAAGACAATTGGTATGGGTCTGTAATTAGGAGCTCTTTCCTTTAATAAGCATATTTCATTTGAGGCAAGATATGATGGTAAGAACTGCTAGGAAATAAGGAGGGGAAGAGCTCATCAGGGAACTGTCATCCAACAAAGCCTTCTGATATCAGACTATTGATATTTTGGAGTGTGAGGGCTTGAAAGAGGATTGGATCCTTCATTCAGGTGAAGAATGGATGGATGGATTGATGTTGCTATATGTCTTCACTATTCTGTCTTTCCCTCTCCCTCTGCTGGCCCTATTGCTATGTGGTAAATAGTTAAGCATCTTTTCTATAGGAGGTGGAAGTCCAGTGGGCCCTGCAACAGGTTGGTGACCTTCTCATTTATGGACATTTGCCAGCTCCTATCCATGCTTGGGTGCTCCCCACCATGCACAGCTGGGAAAGGAAAGCAAGACCTTGAACTGTGCCTTAGTCCCTTAGAAGTCATGGAGGCTGAAGGGAGCATAGAAGGGAAGTTCAGCTTCCATTTAGCTCTCAGTGTTCTCCTTGGCTACAGACAACAGACCAGGCTAAACAGGGACTGGCAGGATCAAGGACCAGTTGGCACCTGCCGGGGAGGGGTGGTAGGATCTGAATGAGCCCCTGGCTTAGTGATAAGTTTTTGTCTTGGGGTCAAGGCTGGAGCCAAAGCAAAATCCTGGACAAAGAAGCACCTGAGACAGAAACGTCCCAATCAGAATCCAGATCCCCCCCCCAGCCCAGATATTCTGGTGCTGTGGGTGCATGGCCGTTCACCATCCTCACCTTCCTGTGACTTCTCATCCACTGGTCCTACTGTGTGATTCATCATATAAGTCACAAGGTATATTCCATCTTTTCCTGACTGGTTGACTGGAAGCCCATGGATCCCATTCTCTGAGAATTTTTAGGTGGCTTATAGTACAGCTTCTCCCAAGTGTAGCGAGCAAATACTGGAGAAAAAGGTTGGGGCCAAAGCAATATGTCATCAATACCCTACCATAGAAATGGACTCAATTCAGTGCAAAGTGCAATGCCAGGGTCTGGATGGGGAGCAGCTAGCTAACCTCCCAGTTGACACATGGGGAATAAAAGAGACTTGTTGCCACATTTGCCTCTTCAAAGCTGTGCATGGACCAAGCCTGGAATCAGGTACTTTACATTTACTCTTTCTTTCCTTGATGTTTTCCTTAGTCTGAAATCAGATTCTTTTAGAGAACAGTCCACCCACTACGTTGGGGAAACGTAGCCCAAGGCTCCTGTATGCGCATCTGGCAGGAGCTGAGCACTGGTGGTGGGGCAGGGCCTGGTTTAAGCCCCACATTTCTGCCACAGCTGTTTCTACCCATGGAATGCTCCTGATCGGATTAAAAGCCCGGCCAAAATCCTCTGAGAAGGGAAGTGATTTCAAGCTTAGCAGTGCCTCGTGCCTGGCTAATTCCAAGGGGAGCCCTCAGCTCCTGCAGAGTGTTGGGCTGGCCTGCATGCATCTGTACAGGGGTCTGTGTGTTTGGGGAAGAGCTGCTGATTCACATTTTCTGCCCATTCTCAAATAGCTACCAGTCAGCATGGAGGGGACACAAGGAAGACGGAAAGGAAAGTTAGATCTCAGAGCAAGTTGTCTCACATTTGCGCTCCCATGAGAGCACTGGCACTGAAAAGCTGTGTTCCCAGACTTGGGGATTCTTCTCCAGACTTGAAGGATGCTTAACGGAATCTCTAACATGCACACTAAAGCATGAGAGCCTTGAATCTTTAATACTGACTTTCTTTATCCACGCTGGGCACATCTACACTTGCATGAATGCACTTTAGTTGATGCACATTAAATCTAGTACTGCCATTGTGAGGTACTAGGAAAATGTGCATTAGTCTGTCTTAATGAGCATTAATTAAAAAGCATGGGGCACTTATACACAAGCATGGTGGCTAGTCCAATATGCTGGAATTCCAGCACATCAGAGAAAACTCGATTAATCAACTCTGCTGAAGCTCCAGCAGTCTCTTGAGTCTCGTGTATCAGTGTCCCCGTGCTTAAAAATGGGAGCAAAGGCACTTGAGCTAAATCTCATTGACTGAGCTTTAGTTCAAGTGCCCTCGAGGTTGTTTTTAAGGGCGGGGATGCTGATACAGGAGATGGCATTGCTCTAAGCCACTCTCCAAGCCATTCTAATTAAAGCACCACCCGCACATATAAAAGTGCCCACAGTTTAATGCACCTTAGCCTGTTTTAATGTTTAATGCGCCTTGCTTAATGTGCCTCAGCCTATTTTAATGTGCATTAACTGAATAGCACTTTTTGTGATATATTAATGCACATTTAAATAAGCTAATGCACATTAAAGCACACATGTAGATGCACCCACTATCAGCTAAGCATTAAAATTAAATAGGCATTAACAAAAAGCAGAGTTTGAAACAGTCCCATTCATGTCCCTTCCCTTCTCAACTGCTCCCTGTCTTGACCCCTGGGATGTCCTGAGTTCTCAGTCCCTCCAGTCACCCTAGAGCAGTGGTCACTGACCAGTGGATCTCGATCCACGGGTAGATCTTGGAGCCTCTTGGAGTCGATCTGAGGCTGGGGTGGGGAGCTGAGGGCCTGCAGAAGGGGCAGGGGCTAGATCGAGGCTCCTACAGTGAGGGACAGTGCGACAGAGGCAGGAGTAAGTTGAGTGGGGCCCTGGGCGGATGGGACTTACCTGCTGGGGAGGTGTGCCTCTAAATAATTTTTTCTCCCTCTGCCTCGATCTGCCCCCCTCCCTTCCCTCCCCACAGACTTACCTGCTGGGTGGGGGGGAAGGGGATGGCGCGCACAGTAGATCTTGGGTTGCTTTTAAATGCCAAATGTGATCTACTTAAAAAGGTTTGAGACCACTGCCCTAGAGTCTTCCAGACTAATATGTGGAGCTCCCAAATTCATGGCGGAAGTGGGCTACGTGGCAGCTCCTTTAATCTTGCAGGTTCCTCCATGCACCCACCATATTTAAAACCACAGTTTTTTCCTCCCTGTCAATCAGGAGTGAGCTGTGCAGCACCCTGCCAATTTGGCCGGGGCGGGGGGATGGGACCTGCAATATTAAAGGAGCTGCCATACAGCCCACTTCTACTGTGAATTTTGTAGGTCCCTACTAATAGGGCCTGCATTTTTAAGAAATTATTAAAAAAACCAAGCACATCCACCCCTGCTCCCACACCCATCTTACAGTCTCCTCTCTCCCCATCCAGAGCCCCTCAGTCCAATGCATTTCAATATGCTGCACACAAGGCACGGCCTGTCTCTTTCTACAGAGTCACCGCGTTCCCCAGAATATCTCTGCTCTGCTGAGTGGTTGTTGGCATTGATGCCTTCCTCTAATGGGATTCAGACACTCTCCTCTCCCCTTCTGAGTAGGGCTGGGACCACGTCCTTCCCAGTTACTCCAACCCCTGCTGTGGCTCTTTTCCAACAAGAAGAACTGGAACTTATGCCCCCGCCACATTCATTGCTTGCAGCTCATTCCCTGTGGAAAGGGAGCCTGGCCAGCAAAAACCACAGCCCGAGCTGAGAATAACCACAGCCCTTTTCATCTTCCCTTAACAGCACATCACAAAGTGTGTGCCCCACTGTGGCCCCAGCTCTTAGGGTGGGTCAGACTCCCCTGAAAAGCCCAGGGAGGGGATGAATGGGGTTGGGGGTGGGGCAGGCCACAGCCCTGGCTTCTGTCCCTTGGTCATGTATAACAACTCCATCTGGCTGTACGTGATGTGCTGCAAATCTGACCCACTTCCATACTATAGAACTGAACTAAGGAGCCAATGAACAGGGACTTTCCAGCTCAGTAATGCATCCAATCTGTTACACTCGGAGGCAGGCCGGTTTCACATGCACTTTATTAATCACCTCTCATTGTCTCCTTTCTCTCTGTGGCTGCTGAGTTCAGGCCTGTGGTTAGCTCTGGCTTCTAAGAGCCATGATCCTTGTGCAGCTAATAGGAAATTCCCCTCTCCCACACCTGCCCCCCATCATCAGAACCTCCTGCAGCTGCTAGGGCAGTCAGGCCTGGCAAGTCCCTGAAACATCTGTGTTTGGGTGCCCCAGTGGAGATGAAGGACACATGGCTCAGGCACATGCCAATGGGAATACATTTCTTCCAAGGCTGCCACAGCAGAAATAAATCAATAAGCAAACAAACATCAATAGGCTAATTCTGTCCACGCACACTATCTGAAGTAGCAAGGGAGTGATTTCACGCTGGGTGCATCTACACAAGATGCTAACTGCATAGTAGCCTAATAGTATTGCGCAGCAGCAAATCATGGCACAAACAGTGCTAATATGCTACTGCGCAGTATTATTAGGCTACTGTGCAGTAGCATCACTAAAAAGGTGTTCATTGGCAGTACCGCACAGTAACACCAGCGCACATTAATTTAGTACTCAATTATACAAGTACTACATTTAATGCACAGTAGTTATGGCACATTAATGAACATGTATATGTGCCCACTGAGTACCAATGCACAGGCAGCAGCAAGATATTTGTCCCCCCTCGACTGATACACCTTGCTCCATGCTGGGGGCATTACTCCACAAGGTGTGGAGACATAATTAGATTTATTAATCTGTAGTCAAGCAGTGGCTTATGCTATATGTATCTCTGGTTTAGTCTATAAGGTGCAAATCTACCCTGCCTTCCACAGGGTGCGCCATAACTAAGCCTGCAGGACATGCTGGATTCCAGGCATTTCTTCTGGGCATGCTGATGGATGGCCCAATTCTAGTAACTGCTTGGTGACATGGACACTAGTACTCAGAACAAGATGTCTTCCTCATCCTACACACTTCACACAGGGACCACTGGATGGCATCTCACAGTTGTTCCAGAGTAGTAACCTTGAGAATCTATGATGTAGCCTCCCTCCTCAGTTTGTCCTCTGCTTTTGCTTTTAAAGAGAAAGAGAGTGAGCAAGATTCCTTCTGGTTTGGTGAGCAGCTACCACCTGTTACCCAAGGGAGAGCGAGTGTGTGGCCTGCTAGCCTAGAGGACAGATGCCACGCCACACCGTGCTTCCATGACCTTGGCAATCTATGGAGCTCACTTTAAGTTGTGCCTGGCTATGCTGGTGGCCTATCAAGCCCTTGACCTCTCTGTCCTGGGTTCAAATGTAAAGGTCTGCAGTGCTGGAGGACTGATCTGATCCCATTGCTTTTCATTGACTTGAGACAGAAGCTTTCTTTGGACTGTGAATTCTTTGTCTCCTGATCCATCAGGCAGGAAGCTACTGTTTGAGACACAGAAGCTTTAGCAGAGCATTGAAGAACATGGTAGAGGGAGGAGCTGCCATGAGCCTTGTGTTTTACATGACAGTCCCCTGCCCTGTAACTTTGAGCATAGCCTGCCAGTGCTTTTGGCATCTTTTCAGAGCTGCATGTGCTGTCTAGGCTGCTCATCTCATATGCCCGGCCCGCCTCAATCCGTAAGTGGCCTTTGACCTTATGCTGTTCCTGTTTGGTTTTTCAGAGTCCCAAGTCAGTCAGACGGTCCCTGTGCTCTTTTGGCTTCTCACCTCAATTGAGGGGGGACAGCACAGGGACCAAGCAGGCCCCTGCTCTTTTCTCTTGCTGTATGTCCTCTGTCTTAGACTGGACTCTGGCCTGGGATGCGTTGTTGAAATTGCAGCTCTCACGGGGAGGAATAGCATGGGCACTAGTCACACTGACACAGCACTGAAATAGGGAGAGGAAACTTGCCTTACTGACCTAAGCAGGGTCTGATCTCAGGACAGCCAGATGTTAACATTAGACTCAAATGTCCTTGCACCTATAGAGAGGATGTGTAGAAGACAATTGATTTGTTTCTGCAGCCACTGAAGACTCCCATGGGCTTTGTATAGGCCATTGGCCAATCCAAGACCAGGTATTGTAAAGACCAGGCTAGTACTTGTTATTAGTGATTTCCAAAAATATCTCAGCATGTCTGATGGCAACCGCTGCTGCATGTTCCAATGAGAGCAGAGCATTTGTAAATCTCACCTTCAGTGCTAATGCATCAGAGGTTGCTCCCAGAGACCCATTTCATACGGAGCTGTCCCAGGGAGTGTGATGTAAGTGCAGTACTGCGTACCATAATCTCTGTTGCTTTCCTTCAATCCACAGCATTGGACACCATGATTTTCTTAACCCTAATACTCACCCTCCTATCCATTGTGTCTTGGACCCTGCTGCTAAATGGTTTGTCTAAG
Source organism: Alligator sinensis (assembly GCF_000455745.1). Taxonomy (NCBI): domain Eukaryota; kingdom Metazoa; phylum Chordata; order Crocodylia; family Alligatoridae; genus Alligator; species Alligator sinensis. Next base: position 657,618 of record NW_005842079.1, read on the forward strand.
CCAAACAGACCCTACCATAAGATTCACTTAATTTCTTTCCTAAGTAGGGTGACCACTCTGCAAAAGTGATAATCATATAGGGAAGGAAGCGTTGCCCACTGCGTTTTTATGCATCTAAATTCTGGAATTTAGTAAATACAGCCAAACTAGAGGTTACCCAAATCTTTCTCCTCAACAGAGTCTGGAAAGACCTTTCCACAATAACCATTGTAGTTCAGCTGTATCTGAAAAATCCCATAGTTTGGTACTGAGATGAATAGCAACAGCTGGTGATGGAGTAAGCTCAGTACTTTAATTAAGAGCCGCTGGCCAGGGGAAGCAGAATGATCTGCCACTTATTTTGGCCCTAATCCTTCATTTTACAATGCTCAAGGCAGCATGGCTATTGCAAATCTGGGGCTTTGGGGCATCAAACTTCAGTGCAATGGAGATTTCTCTTCACTGCATATCATTGGTTACAATCTGCCACAGAGCCAGGGGGTCTCTCCACTGCCTACTTGCCTTAGGAGCTGTGCACTGGGCTCCATGGGCGTTAGGATAGGCACTCCTGGATTACCCTGAGTTATACTCCTTTAGGAGAGAGTAGAATCTGGCCTGGTTTGTCTGTGTGCTTGCCTGCCTGGGTACCTGTGTCATACTAATTTCCTACAGAAAGGTTAATCAAAATCAAAGAGCTTTTTAATGGCAGACCACAGATTCCCTGGCTCCCAGGAGCACCACTCAGCTTGGCATAAATCATCAAGATGGGCCCATCCATTGTCTACCCCAGCCCTTCACCCAACAGATTGGATCAAATCCCTAGATGCCCACCCACCCTAGGTTGCATCCTCCCAGTTCCCCAACTCCGAGGAGATTCAGGGCCAGATGTGAATTCTGATCTCTACCCCTGCAATGGGTGAAGCCAAAACCCCAAATCTGGATTACAAACAAGTTGGGACCAGGTTTTGAACAATGCAATCCAAGAACAGAGATCCTACAAAAAGGCAGGCGGTTTCTTTTGAGATCAGTTCAGCCATGTCTGGGGCAGGGAACTGATCTACAGGGCCTCTTCTTAACTGGGAACACTGAGGAGTCATTTGCAAGGGAAGACCTAGGGAAACTCTTCTGTCTGAACATACTGGAATTGCCCCAGGTCCAGGGAATGCCTGATCATATCTTTGTGGTTTGCCCAGCTGTTGGCTGCTATCACCATGCCCTTAGTGGATCATCAGCCCCAGGGACTGAGCCCGGGACTTCTGGACCTAAAATCATGAGCTGCTTCTACTAACCCCTCCTAGGCATTTAATACCAGCCCCAAGTTAATGTTGGTCTTGGAGTTCACATGTGCCAGGCAGTAGCAGTGAGGGAAGGAGGCATCTGTGTCTGACATGGCTTGGAGACCAACTGCTTTATCCAGAAAGCCATTCAAGATCTGTCCTGAGAGGCCTCTGTAACCCTGGAGTTTTGTCCCCGTCAGGACTCTGTGGCAGGAACCAGGGAAGAAAGAGCCCTCAGCCACTCTTCCCAAAACAGTTGTCTTCTTGGGTGGGAGCCCTCCTTTGCCCTAGTTTTCCAAGACTCATCAAGCTACTGAAGGGGAAAAGATAGCACATGCTCCCCTGCCCCAGGCCTGCATGAGAGGCTTCTCCCCCAGCCTTTCCCCAGGCCTCCCTGCCACCCATTGCCTGACTCCCCTGCTCAGAGTCCACACAAAAGGCTGTGTTCTCCCAGTCTCACCCAGCCCCCTCAGGCGAGAACAAATAAAAGGGATTAGCGGGCCTGTGCCAGCCACAGGGCTCCTAGGAGCAGCACCTAATCCAGGTGGGAATTCTGTGCCAGCTGCTGGGGCCAGGGTTGTAGCAGGCTGTGCTCCCCCAGACACCATGATTAAGGGCCCCGGTTCATGTTGGTGTTTGAGGCTGTTCACACTTCCCCTTGACTCTCAGAGGGAGGCTTAAGATGGGAGGCACCTGCTTTTGTCTAAGGCTATTGTAAGTGCTTTTTCGTGACTTTCTTGCACTGTGAAGCAAAATCAAATAGTTTGCAGTAAGAAAAGAGTGAAATCATAGCGATACCTTGGAGTCTGGTTTTATTCTACTGTTCTCTTTTGGAGCCAAGACTGTTCACACGTGTGTGTCAAAGGTTCCATACTGCTGATGGAGATTTTCCTTGAGTTGAATGGGCAGAGCTTGAAGATCTGAATTTTTATCCTCACCGTTGTTTATCCCACATGGCAGTGGTATGTGTTGGACAGGCAGCTGTCACTCATGGATAGGATCCCGCCCTGGTCCCTGTGAGGGAGGAACATATTTCCTTCATTGTACAAATGAGAAGCCAGGGTACAAGGTAGATTAAGTGTCTTGTCCACATTCATGGAGCACATCAGTGGCATGGCCAGGAAAAAACCCCAGGCATCCTAGTCATCCACTAATCCATTTTCCTACCAGCCATGTAATGGGATACTGTCTTGGCTTTGGGGCAGAAGTGCCCAATGCAACATAAACCCAACAAGAGGACATCGTGGTAGAGATAGGACCTAGTGGTTTGCTCCATCAGACCAGATGATCAGTTAGGCTCATCACTAAGGCAGGCAGATGGCATATGGAATGGAGACAAGTGCTGAGAGCAGCATCCTGCCACATGGCCACATAACCCCCACCTCATCCATGACAATGATGAATGTCCTGAAACAAGCAGCCACTTCCCTGTTTGTCAGGTGGGGAGATGCAATCTCACACTGACACATTATAAACAAGGGCAAAAGCAGCACATCATGACAAAAGCCATGGGAACCTCCATCTGAGGCCAGGGACTAAAGCAGTGTCTGAGACAAATCCCAGCATCACTCAGCACGTGAGCAGACTTGTCCCAGCTTCTGCAAGGATGCATGTTGGGGTGTTCAAAGGTTCAAGTTACGGATGATTCAAGAAGCCAGTCTGATGACAGATCCAGCCAGGGAAATGTCTGTAGCCCTGAGGGATGGAGTGCACACTGCTTATCTCTGGATACCTGTGTCTGTTCTGTCTGCATAGGTCCCTGTCCTGGTGAGATCTTTGCCTTCTTCTTCCTGCCTGGTGATTTGACAACCTGGGGAATGGGGTAGGTGACATGTTTCTCCCCATTTTGGAGCTATCAAGTACCAGATGCCTTTGCAGTAGATTTCCCTCCCACAGGAGATGCCATGTATTCAGAAGGTACTGTGCCCAGCGCCTGCTGCTGTTTGGAATCTGTTCAGTGCCCGGCAGGGTCATGGCATGCACAGATGATATCCTTATTGTGCAGCACTTGGCAAGCAAAGCACAGTGCTGTCCTGGCACCAGGACAGCAGCAAGACGGACTGAAAGTGAATAAAAGGCCAACTCCAGGGATGAGCACTTTCCTCTTCAGGAGGAATTAGCAGGAACAAATCAGATCCTCCCAAAACTGTGGCAGTCACAGAAACATCTGCTCTGAGTGTTAGCTGGGTGTTAGCCTGGGACTGTGCCACAAAACAACTACTTGATGCAACAGAGAACATGCACCAATTGCCTGTAGAGGCTCATCCAGGTTGGAGAGCATGGAAGTGTCTACAAAGGAGTGAAAGGATCCTCTGTTCCCACATGGAGATAAGATGACATTTTCTGCTCAACAGAAAGAGCCAGGGATGCTTCAAAGGCTGAACTAGGACTGGTACAGACAGGAAGTGGAAATTCTGGGCACACAAATAAAAACTGAACATGGGAAGGCCTGGGGCATAATGGCTCAAGTACTCTGCTTCCAGAACTACACCGGGTTGGTTTCAAAGGTGCCAAAGGCTGGAGAAAGACAGACAGGTCTCGGTCACCAGGCCTAGAGGAGCGGTGCTCACTGTCTCCTTTCTTCATCACTACACCAGTATTACCAAAACCCACTATGAAATGGGTTTGGACCTTCCCCTGTCCAGAACTGTATGTGTCCTGTAAGAGCAAGCCTGTGGTGCCCAGACACTCTAACCTTTCCACTGGGGCTTTTTCTATTTGAACAAACACACACATAGCTGCCTCATGGTACACCCTTCAGTCACAATGACTTGCCTTTCCTCTTGCAGTGAATTGTGGGCTTCCCTCTCCCCTTGCCCCACCCTGATGGACCCTACAGATGGGAGGTGAATCCTGGAATTTAGATCTGAGTCTCTGGTATTGGGGTACTGGCTGGTGGCTTGGCTCATTGTAGAAACCAAGGCCTTCAGTTGGGGGCCTAACCTAAGGTGTGTTAAATGGGCCTGGTTCTGCATGGGTGGGGGTTTCTTGCTCTCTGAAATATCCACCCCTTGGTGGTACCTGAGGCTGAATGCCCAAAATCTCTTGTTACTTGTGAACAATTCAGTCAGATGCTACTGAGGAGGAATGGACCCCCCACCCCAGAACTCAGAGGAGGTTTGCTCTTGGGGTTTGATACAGACCCAACCTTGCTTTGCAGCGGCTTCTGCACTGGATTAATAGATTAGGATTCATGCCTGATGGTTCTCCCTGACAGACACTTATGCATGTGTGTGAACACATCCTTTTCCACTTGGACAGGGCTGTCTCGATGCCATAAGTGGTTTGTAGCATGGGGTGGTAGGGACTGAGCACCTGAGTTTTGTGTGTGTGGCAGGAAGGATGCTCCCATCAGTGAAGCAAATGTCTCTGCCATCCCATTCAGAACTACTTTTCTCTCTTGGTGAACAAACCTAGACTAAGGGAGCTTTTATTAGCTTCCTCCCAAAGGCCACCCACCAGTTCCAAGGCCTGTGTGTTCAAGTACACAAAACACATCCTTTTGCTGGCGACAGTTGAATATGCCGGCAGGGAGCATGGATTTCTCCATCTCTCTGCTTTCAGACATCTGTCTCCTCTTTATTTTGCTCCTCTCTATTTATTTTTCTTTCTTGTCCTGTTTCTCCCACTCCCTTTCTCTGTCGCTCTCTTTATCTTTCGTTGTTTGGACTCAAACATTCCCTACCCTGCCGGGATGAAAGGCAGGGACCCCAACAAGGCAGGCAGCAGTGAATCCCAGAATTTGTCAGGCCCACTGTTCTCGGGCAGTGACTTTCACAGAGGCAGCGTTAATGAGATCTGAAGGAGGCTGGGGCTGTCATTGTGCTATGGGGCATCCTGCCCCCACCACTCCCACCCAGCTCTTCTGATTAGCATTTTGAGGTGCGCCCTGCCCTTTAACCTCTGTCTTGCTCTGTCTAATTGAGTGAGATGCCAGATCAGGAGAGTCCCAGGATCTGCCTAAGGCCCCTCGCCAACTGATGTGCCATAGACCTGCTTTGGATTTGGTCTGAGTCCTTGATCTCTTTGCCAAGTTAGCAACAATCTTGGGGGGAGGTGGTGCCTGTGGATTTGAGTGGTGGATGCTGCTGTGTTAGGAACTGAATTAGAACTCCCAAGCTCAGTTCACATGGACCACTGCTTTTAGGCAGTCATTTTTGTGGGTGACCTTGGCTGGATTCAGCGTGGTGACCTAGAGATGAAACCCCATGGTTCATTCCCATTCCCAGCTATTCCCAGTCCCATGCTTATGGTTTCAGTGCTGCTGTGACTGGCTAAGTTTCAGGAGTCCTGTGCCAAATACCCTCTGAGTGACCATATTCTGTTCCACTTGGAGTTTGAGATGGATACAGGATAAGTCTTCATTTGCCATCTTAAGCTGTTGTGTGCTGTCAAAAAACTGCCATGTTCCACCCCAGCAGTGGATGAATTCCAACAGTGAGTAGACTGTGCCTATATTATGTAATAGAGCTTGAAAGGACTAGGAGTAGAAGTGCGATCTAAATGCATGTTGCTATGCTGATGCTATAAAGTGTGTATGTGCTCCTCTGCTTTAGAGAAAGAGTGGGGGTTTCACTTTTACTGTGATGATCAGGAGTTAAAATCTTGTCTGTACTGCTGCCTGAAGTGCCTGAAGCTTGTACTGATGTGACATATAGGTTTGTAAGACAAATGGAAAACTCAACAAAATCCTAAACTGGATCCTTGTTATCACCTGGGTTCTGTGTGCAGACCCTAAGAAGGAAGGACTGGATCAGGATTTTCTTGCCCCCAGATCCAACTAGGGTGCAGCCCTTGCAGCAGAACTTCGAATTGTTGTCTCATTGCTTTCCAAGGCAGAGACAGACCCTGAAGAACCAGACATGGGGTGCTGACACATGCAGCCTGACTGAGGTTCCCTCAGATCTGTAGCTATCATCAACCCTTGTTTCCATTAGCTCCTGTTGTGCAGAATGATGGATGGCAGAAACAGCAGATGGGTTGTTCGGTTTTGTTATAACAAAGGAGATAAACCTGCAGGGCTCACAGACAAGAGAAGGTGTGCTGGCCGGTGATTGGAGAGGCCTGGGCAGAGAGGAATCATCTGTGTACAAGCCCCTTCTCCCCCACCCACCTGCCCCCTGGGGATCAAGTCAAACCTACTGCCTTCAGGGACTATGGTGCATTACTATGGAACTTGCTAGGAGACTTTTTTACACTCCCCTGGAAAATTTTCAATTTGGGGCTAAAATAATTCTGACTGAAATGTTGCTGCTCGCTCCTGCCCTTCCCTGTGGGCTGGGACCCAGGTCTGACTAGAGTCGGCTCTGGGAAAATGGGGTGCAGCATCCTGGGAGTCTTGCGATCAGAGAGTACTCTGGGGGGCATAGCCTGGCCAGGGGCCCTGCCCAAGAGGGAAAACGGGGGGCATAAGGAATTCACATGTTTTGGGTTGGCGATTCTTTTATGAAAAATCAAACCTTGCATGGAAAGCAGGCAGCATTAACAGGCCCAGGGCTGTACCAGCATGTGCTTCTAGACGGATGGTGGCCACAGCACTTCCCGAGGGTCAGCTGGGGCTTGGCCTACCTGCTGCAGCCAACACAGGGGATAACTAGTACCTGGTGTGGCAATAGGTTCTGCAATGGGGACCTTATCCCCTAAGTAGTGAGCTCTACAGCTTGCTGCACAACCATCAGAAGGCAAAGACTTCCTGGCCACGAGGCAGGCCCCACTCTTGGGCCTTCCCCTGGATTTCACAGCCAAGATACAAGACAAGCTGTTGACATCTGTTTCCTAAAACATCCTATGAATTAAAGGGAACTCTTTGGGAGACACTATCCCACGCCTGCATTATTTATTTCCTTGACACCATGGGCTACTCCTTGCTACCACTGAACAAAGACAAAACCCCTTTTACTGTGATCTGACTGATATTGGCCCAGTTTTGTTAAAGGACAAAACCCTGGTTGAAAAGCAACATTGTGGATCATTAATGAGTCCCCTCCCCAGAGCAGAAGGAGAAAAGCTCTAAAGACTGAGAGGAGGAACGGATGGTTCAGAAGAGATTGAAAAGACCAGGGCAATTCAGTCTAGAAGAGAGATGGTGAAGAGGTGACATGCTATTGGTACACAGAGGAGAGAGGGGTGCAGAGAAGGACATTCCTGATCATAGCTGCACGGCGCAAAGCGAGAAGACTTTCTGAGCCAACACAGAGGAGTACATTGTGGTTAACTTGTAGGACTCATGTCTGCAGGATATTCTAGGCCGATGTTGGCTCAGTGCGGGGTCCAAAAGGATCGGATACTTATAAGAATAGTAAGCCCATAGTCACTGTTTCTCAGAGTATTTCAGAGAGACATTTGCTCCTGGCCTCTCAAACTTCTCCAGTAGCAAAAGACTTTGGATATGAGAAGAGAACATGTGAGTGAATGGAAATGTCTTCCCTTCCCCAACAGAGGGCACTGTCACCAGGTGGGCCTTAATTAGCACTGAGATTGCAGGGCTCGTCAGTTGATCACTTGATGGTGCCCCTGGACTCCTGGCTGTCCTGCTGCCCGCACAGCTACTGCAGCAGGGCAGAGGCCTGGGGGGAGCTGAATGAGAGGTTAGTTCAATATTGTGCTAGCCATCAGTCAAGCAAGTATAAACCTGTCATGGTGTCCACTGGGCGCCTTTGAAATGCAGCCACTGATTGATCTGTGCCTGGGGGGGAGCGGGGGCACTGTGCATTCCCTTCCTTCCGCATCTGATTGATTGGGAACATGGGTGGGGAGCCTGCCTGTGTTCTGCACCTTGGCAAGGGGACACAACTGGTGGAAGAGACAACCCATCTGGTTGGAGCACTGGCTGGCATGACCTGTGCCGTCGGGGGCCCCCAGACATCACTGTGCAAGTATCTATCACTGCAGTCCTAAATTGCATCACAAGAGCACTGATGCAAAGATATCACTGTTTAGCTGCTATAGGCAGTGCTGTGGTGAGAATGTATACAGCAGCATGTTCTGGACGGTGGTGGGAGCACAGTGCTCGTGCTAGAAGCTTGCTGTGCTGTTTGGCAGAGTCGGGGCACTGCCAGGAGGAAGCTCACTGTACCTGGAAGCTGGCTGTTGTTTAAACATGGCACTCTCTCTCTCCCATTACCCCAATACTTGTGCTCCCCCCTCTCTGCTGTATTTACCCTCTGCAAGCCCATGGGAGGCAAAGCATTGCTTTTATGTCATAGTTCAGGAACCTAAGTGTCTTGCCCATGTTTGCACGGGAAGTTTGTGGCAGAGCAGAGAGTTGAACCTGGCGCTCCAAATTCCAGGCTGACTGGGAGCCTAACTGCTGGATTGTCCTTTCAAATGGCACTGCTCTGAGGCAGTTCACAATGCTGGCATTGTGACAAGCATTGGCATGTCACTGTCTGGAGAAAGCTCACAATCTTGGAGTCAGGGCTGACACTGATAAAGACACTGCTCTGTGGAAGTTCACAGGACTGGAGTTGTAGCTGACACTGGGCACTGCTGTGCAGAAGCTCACAGCACCTGGGTGCTGCCTGCCTTTGGCTCATAGCTCTAATGTCCAGCAGGCACTGCCTTCCCAGGGGCTGGTGCAATGCAACTGTTCTCTGAGCAATGAGGGGAATGGGCAGAGAGCAAATAGGGGAATGTAAAAGCCAGATCCTGGAATGAAGGGGTTAGCAGAGGCCTGGCTTCTTGAACAGAGCAGGGGCGATTAATAAGCGCACAAGAGGGGGGTCAAATGCCTGTCCCAGTGCTCTGAAGTACCTGGCCTCGAGAGACTGTTTATTCAGCAGGGCTGGCAAGAAGCCAGCAATGCTGCGCTCTCCTTGTGGTACCAGGCAGTCCCTCCAGCCAGAGGCATCCTGGTGCTTCTGAGGCCTCACAGCACAGAGGCAGCCGAGGCATGCAGGGAGGCTGGGTTCCCGGCTGCCAGCTCTCCCTGCTGGTTTTTCTCTTCTGTGGAATTGTTAGAACAGGTTGGAACTGGTGTGTTCGCTGCAAGCAGCTGGTGCTCCCATCCCTGCTCTGCTAATGTCTCTGGGGCCCCCAATCATTGATACACCAGCCCACAGCCATCCCCCTCCCCTCCGTCCCGTCTGAGCCTGCACCCCCTTGCTGTTCCTGGCCTGGTCTCTAAAATACTCTGGTGTCCTTCAGTCCAAGCCTGCAGCCCCTTACTATTCCAGCTCTGGACCCCACTCCAAGCTCTGCTGACGTCCCTTAAGCCCTGCTGCACGTAGCAGGGCTGCTTTGCCATTCTGATTTTTAACCTCTTCTGCTCTGACCTTGAAACCCTGTAACTCCAGCCTTATCCCCTGCCTTTGGCTGATTTGCAGTCCAGTCTCCAGGTCTGTCTGGTCTACTTTGAAATGTCCTAAACAATGGTGCTTCCATCACTGCCTCCCAGCAGCGTGGCCCAGGGACTGGGGCGCTGACCCAGGGCCCAGCAGACCAGGCTGAGGCCTTGCTGTGCCACACATCTCTTGAGTGGCATAGGCCCAGCTCCACAATGGGCCTTGGGCAGGGTAGCACTCAGCATTGCTGTTCCTAGGGCTCAGGTGCCTGGCTCCAGGAAGGGAAGTCACAAACCCGAGTCAGGTGCCTAGGTTCCCTGTACAGTGACTGGGAAGAGTTGGCCCCTGGGACTGGGATTCACAACACCCAGCACACTGAGCAGAACACCTGAGCC
>NW_005842079.1:667560-668749 GCF_000455745.1 Alligator sinensis
CCTCTACAACCCGGAGTTACACATATATGAGCCTGGGACTCACCACCTAGTGCCTAAGTCAGCCCCTGGTTATGGCTGATCCGCTCACTTCTTTCTTTGAAAGCATAACCAGGATTGGTATTGCTCTCTCCAGTGCCCTCTTCTGCTTGAGAGGATTCAAATCCACATCTCCCACATCACTGGGGAATGCAGTGAAGAGTCAAGAGGCCAGACTAGTCTAAATTGCTCTTCCCTTCTGGTGAAGCTGGGCACTGTGCAGCCCAGAATCGAAGATTTAGGAGAACAGAGAGTAAGTCAGTGACAGGAAACATGTCTATAACCTAGTGATGAGGACACTTACCTTGGGGAGGGTGGGCAGCATTCTAGGTTTGAACCTAGATATCCTGCTTCCTAGGCAGGTGCTCTAGCCACTAGGCTACTGCATCAAGGGGGTACCTCCCCCTTCAGCCCTATTTTGAATGAAAGTGCTCACATATGCTGTGCTTTGTGCTGAACCCAATTGCAGGGAATCAGTTAGGCAAGCCAAGGCAGGACTGGAGCTTAGGCTGCCTACAACAGTCAAGGACAATAAAAAGTTCTTCTACAGATGCATAGCGAGCAAAAGGAAGGCGCAACGTAACATAGGGCCCCTGCAGGACAAATCAGGACAGTTGGTGGCCAACACACAGATAAAGGTGGAGCTCTTCAGTGAGTTCTTTGCTTCAGTATTCCTGAGTACTGGCCAAGACCATTCCCCCAGTTTGAACACAAATAGATGTCTGGGAGGCTGTCGACTGCCAATGGTTAGTGCTGACTTAGTTAAGGAGCACTTGGAGGGACTGGATGGGTACAAATCAGCAGGCCCGGATGACCTCCATACATGGGTGCTGAAGGAATTGGCCAGTGTCATAGCTGAGCCACTGGCATGGCTGTTTGAGCACTCATGGTGCTCCGGCCAGGCCCTGAGGACTGGAAAAGGGCCAACATGGTGCCCATTTGTAAGAAGGGGAGAAGGGATGAACCGGGTAATTTTAAGCCAGTCAGTCTTAGAAAGAAGACTTTTAAGCCAGTCAGTCTTAGAAAGAAGTGAGCGGATCAGCCATAACCAGGGGCTGACTTAGGCACTAGGTGGTGAGTCCCAGGCTCATATATGTGTAACTCCGGGTTGTAGAGGGATATTGGCATTTGGGAGAAAGGCATGACTGCAGGC
>NW_005842079.1:669072-679950 GCF_000455745.1 Alligator sinensis
ATCTACCTGGACTTTAAGAAGGCCTTCGATACAGTTTAGCATCTTATTCTAATAAGGAAGCTAACAGGCTGTGGAGTGGATGCGTACATAGTCAGGTGGGTGGCAAACTGGCTTAGGGACTGCACTCAGAGAGTGGTGGTGGATGGGTCATTTTCAGCTTGGAAGGAGGTGGGCAGTGGGGTGCCGCAGGGTTCGGTCCTTGGACCAGTGTTATTTAATATCTTCATCAGCGATTTGGACGAGGGCGTGGAGAGCACCCTGTCCAAGTTTGCAGGTGACACCAAGTTTTGGGGCAAAGTTAACACACCGGAGGGCAGGGAATGGATACAGGCAGATCTGGACAGGTTGGAGCAATGGAAAGAATGAAACAAGATGCAATTCAACAAAGACAAATGCAAGGTACTCCACCTAGGGAGGAGGAATCCCCTGCACACCGATAAGTTGGGGGATGACTCCTCAGCAGTTCAGCGGCTGAAAGGGATCTTGGCGTCATGGTTGACTCCAAGATGACCATGAGCCGGCAGTGTAACGAGGCCATCAACAAGGCCAATCACACCTTACTGTGCATTAGCAGATGCATGACCAACAGATCAAGGGAGGTGATGCTCCCCCTCTATGCGGCATTGGTCAGGCCGCAGTTGGAGTACTGCGTCCAGTTCTGGGCACCGCACTTCAAGAGGGATGTGGAGAATCTGGAGAGGGTCCAGCGGAGGGCCACCCGTATGATTAGTGGCCTCTGTACAAGACCCTACAAGGGGAGGTTGAGGGATCTGGATCTCTTCAGCCTTCAGAAGAGACATCTAAGGGGAGACCTTGTAGCAGCCTATAAGTTTATCAAGGGAGGACAACAGAGAGTTGGAGATGCACTATTTACCAGGGCACCCCTAGGAGTGACTAGGAACAATGGGTACAAACTAGTGGAGAGTAGATTCACGTTAGATGTTAGGAAGAAATTTTTCACAGTAAGGGTGGCCAGAATCTGGAACGGGCTGCCAAGAGAGGTGGTGCTGTCACCTAACTTGGAGGTCTTCAAGAGGAGGCTAGATAGGCAGCTGGCTGGGGTTGTCTGACCTCGGTCCTTTTCCTGCTTGGGGCAGGGGGTCGGACATAATGATCCTTCGGGGTCCCTTCTGACTCTACAATCGATGAATCTATGAATCTTGAAGTGTGTTACGGTGGTCTGCACAGGTCTACCACACCAGGCCCCTCAGGAGGCCAATTGAAGGGAGACTTAGCTTGTGACTCCTAAACAGCCTTAGATATGTGCTAGGTGCCAGAACTCTTCACTCAGCCAACATGGCAGTGCTTGTGGGCTTGTATAGTAGCAAAACTTTAGGCACCTAAGTAACTTTAGTTACTTCAGTGGTGAAAACATAGATGCCGAAGTGGTGGTGTAGGCTTCTCTGTTAATTGGGCTCTTAGACTTAGATGCCTAATTTTTGTCTAGGTTACCTAAAGTTTGCCTAAGTTGCCTAGGTACTTTAGTGAATCCAGCCATTACTCTGTGTGTGCCTCAGTTTCTCTTGCACATGCAGGTAACAACACTGATCCCACTTCATGGGGCTACTGTGAGATGCCCCTTGTGTGTTGCAGACTGTCTGGTACCTGGGTAGTTGGTTGGTTGGTAGGATCAGAAGGGACCTAAGCAGATCATCTGGTCTGACCCCTGCCATGGGCAGGAATGGATGCTGGGGTCAAATGACCCCGGCTAGGTGATTATCTAGCCTCCTTTTGAAGACCCCCGGGGGTAGGGGCAAGCACTGCTTCCCTTGGAAGTTGGTTCCAGCTCCTAGCCGCTCTGACAGTGAAGTAGTGCCTCCTGATATATAGCCTGTATCTACTCTCAGTCAATTTATGGCCGTTGTCCCTTGTTACCCCCAGTAGTGCTCGGGGGAAAAGGGACTCTCCCATTGCCTGCTGGTCCCCCTTGGCAAGTTTATAGGCGGCCACCAGATCCCCTCTCGGCCTTCTTTTGTGGAGGCTGAACAGGTTCAGGTCCCATAGCCTCTCCTCGTAGGGCCTGCCCTGCTGACCCCTAATCATGCGAGTGGCCCTCCTCTGGACCCTCTTGATGCTGTTCACATCCCTCCTGAAGTGCAGCGCCCAGAACTGGATGCAGTACTCCAACTGCGGCCTGACCAATGTTGCATAGAGGGAGGATCACCTCCTTGGACCTGCTCGTGATGCATCTGTGGATGCATGACAAAGTGCGGTTAGCCTTCCTGACCGTGTCCTCACATTGGCAGCCCATGTTCATCTTGGAATCAATAGTGACTCCAAGATCCTTCTCTGCCTTTGTGCTGATGAGAAGGGAGTTCCCCAGCCTGTAGGTCTGCTGCTGGTTCTTCCTACACCACAGACACCTAATTTTTAAATGAGGTTGGGGTGAGAGACAGTGTCAAAGGCCTTCCTAAAGTCCAGGAAGACTTCATCCACCACAACACCTGCGTCCAAGGTTTTTGTGACCTGGTCGTAGAAGGCCACCAGGTTGGTCCGACAGAACCTGCATCTAATGAACCCATGTTGATTGCCCCTAAGCATAAACTGCCCTGCTGGCCCTTCACAGATGTGCTCCTGGATAATTTTCTCAAACAGCATCCCCAGGACCAAGGTAAGACTAACGGGCCTATAGTTTCCTGGGTCCTCTTTCCTCCCTTTTTTGAAAATGGGGACCACATTGGCCCTTTTCCAGTCATCAGGCACCTCACCAGAGCACCACGAGTGCTCGTAAAGCTGTGCCAGGGGTCCTGCAAGGACTTCTGCCAGTTCCCTAAGCACTCTGGGGTGGAGATCATCTGGACCTGCTGATTTTAACACATCTAGTCCCTCCATAAGTTCCCTGACTAGGTCCTCACTGACCCTGGACCTGGCTGTGCCTCCCCTGGGTCTGTCCGGTATCCCAGTGGGGGGGATATCCCTGTCCCTACTCAGAAAAATGGAAGCAAAGAATATGTTAAAAAGATTATCTTTGTCATCTGGTGCTACCACCAGATTACCAAGCATGTCCTGCAGAGGCCTCACATTATTTGGCACCTTCTTTTTACCCCCTATATATTTAAAAAAAGACTTCTTGTTATCTTTGATCCAGGTCGCTAGTCCCAGTTCCATCTCTGCCTTGAGTACTACCCAGTGGGAGCCTTCTAAATACCTAAGACAGCCAGAGGATGACTGCACGGCTTCCTTCCTCACAATTAAAGCTCTGTGAAACTTCATCATTCCTGATAACCCACTGTTTCCAGACCATTGGTTCATCTCCCTCCTTAGTGTTTCCCCAGCCCCCTTTGTCTGCATCTATTCCTTTTCCATGTTCCTCCTCTCTGAGCACTCTCAGCTTTGTCAGGTTCTTTCCAGTAAGGAAGTGCTGTGAGCGGAGCACAGGACTCCAGGTGCATTTGACAGGGGTGCAGAGATTGTCCATTATGCTGACTCTTGTTGGTCTGAGGATGTAGCTGGTGCCCATTGGTAGGCCACCAGTCTTGTTTGTTCTGTGATCTAAAGTGCTCTCAAGCACTGTGTGAACTAGTCTTCTTCCCTCCACAGATGGGAAAACCCTCCCACTGATATTTCTGGAGGAACCTTGCTGCAGTGCTGCTTTCTTCAGATGAGGGCCAAGACCATCTCTTCCCACCGGGGAGTTGCATGGAACCCATGCTGCTTTATCCACTCACTGTAGCCTTACCACAAATGGTAGATGCAACAGAGAGGCTCACCATAGTTTTTCCTGCAGTGAGAGAGGGCGCTTGGAATTGGATGAAGAGCAGTTTTGCTGTTGGTCAGTATCTGAGATCCTTGAGTAGTGACTTTCATGCCATCACGAACTGCAGGGGCAAAAAAGAAGAGTTTCCCCTACCACTCGACTTGTATGCTGCTATGGAAGATACCTAGTATATGTCAGATTCAGAACAGCTGACAAAGACTTAAAAAGATCTTCCTAATGGTCCTAAGATATAGATCTGTGCTGGGGTCCAACACCAAATGAGTTGGTTGAGAGAAGGCACATCCAACTGGCCTGTCCACCTGCTTGGATATAATACTCAGACACTTTCCAGGAGCAGTAGCTGCTGATGTCTTTCTGAGTGGATGGTAGCAAGGCTCTCACCCAATCCGCTGGCAGGAGACCAGAGCTCCAACATCCTCAAATGTGAAACTTCACCAAATCAGAGCAGTGCTATGCCCAGGTGGAAAACAATGCTGTAACAGCGATGATCCCTGGCAACACTGGCCTCCGATGCTACTAAATTTTACAACAGAAACAGATCTAAAACCTTAGCAGTTGTGAAACCCTGGCAGTCTTTTAACCCTGAATATAACAACTTTGGTTCTGGTTACTGCATTTTTTTTCACAAGTGAGCAGAGCAGGCAGACACTCAGAGCAGCAGAGCACCTAATGGGAAGCACAGACTGAATATACTGTCTAGAAGGTCTTCAGTGACTACATGGAGATGGCAATTTCAGCATCAGCCAGCTGTTGCAACAAGTAAGACGAGCACAGCTAGAGCTGGAGACAAACTTGGCTTTTCCAAAGTGGGAGTGACCTTCTAAGAATCCTGCTACCATATTGGCAGTCACTTTTGCTATAGTTGGTAGGCTTCTAATGGAAGGACCAGAGCACCCGTATTCTTGCAGTACTCTGGAATGAGATATTTGACAACATGCCTAAAAGATCTCTTGGAATAAACAACTGCTGGGCAGGACACCAATCAGCATATTAGCCAGGGCTCAGTTGGCCAGTTGAGAATCACTAGTCATAGAGCAGGAGAGAAAAACCCCCCCCCCCCCCTCTGCCACATCAGTCCTCTCTCCAGATCTATCTGAGTCTTTGGCAGCAAGAGCAATAGATTTGTTTTTCTGGAATGGAAATGTGGTCATTATGGCCCTTGATTACTTCTCCAGATACAGCAAACTCCTGGCAATGCTCACCAAGAACTCATCATCACAAGTCACACCAACACTACTATCGGCCTTTGCAAGACATTCCTCATGTCCTAGTTCTCAGCATATGTCATCAACATCCATAGCATTTCCATGAGACTTTAGGTTGGAATGAGGGGACTGCAGCAGTAGGAAGAAATGTTGATATAGGGGGCATGTCTACATGTGTAATTAATTCAATACATTCAAGAACTTTTGCACTGGAGTTTATTGTTTCTGGACATGCCATGTGAACATGCTCCTGGGACCACAGCATGTTGAACCAGGTTGGAGCAGCCTTGGCTAGCAGGTGGCTCCAGGGGTCAGCCTGCCAGCCTGGGGCTGCTCCAACCCAACTCAATGTGCTGCAGAGGGGCTGGCTGGGGCACAAGGGTGTTCCAGTGTAGGGCTAACCAGCAGGCAGCCCCTGAACTGAAGTACGTTCATTCCCCAGCCAGCCAGGTCAGCATCTACATGTGCACTGCTGTGGAGTAAAAAACTCCAAACAGGATAGTACTTTCATTTACAAGTACTGCCCTGCTGTAGACTTTACTAGTTTACTCCAGCCTAATAGCCCTGCTTGTATAGACACTGAGACATTTAGTGTAGAGCTAATTTACTGTAGAGCTACTACTCCTCAGTAAACATCTTGTGTAGGTGCGTCCCCTAGGAAGTAGCGGTATGCCTAGCTCAGGCCCATCTCTAGCAGAGCTTCTAAGGGAAAAAAAGGGCTTGGGACCATCTGTGCTGGTAGCACTGAAATACCAGTAAAGCTAAGTGGCCTGACCTGGCACAATTTCAAAGGCATGAGGCTATAATAAAACTTCAGCAGCAGTAAACCTATAATATTTGCTACAGAATTAAAAGCGTAACCCAAGCTGAGCTCTAGCCCTGCAGTTTGACTCACACACTTCAGAGCAGCTCTGGATCGATAAGAAGAATCACAGTTCTGATGCAGCATTCTGTATCAGCAGATCTCAAAAAAGTGCTTTACCAAGGAACTTGCTATCATTGCCCCCAGTTTAAACATGGGGAACAGAGCCAGGGGTGGGGAAAACAACTAGGTGCCAGGACTCTACTCAGCTAACATAGCAGTGTCTTTGGGCTTTTATAGTAGCAAAACTTTAGGCACCTAAGTCACTTTAGTAGTGAAACATAGATATCAAAGTGGTGAGGTAGGCTTTTCTGTCGATTGGGCTCTTAGACTTAGGTATCTAATTTTTATCTAAGTTGCCTAGGTACTTTTCTGGATCGGGCCATTAGTCTTAGGCTAAGAAGTCCTGGGTTACCCAGCAGGTGGGGGAGAGCGGGGAGGAGGAGGGAACAACTGGGAATCAAGCTTGGCTCTCCCGGGCCAGTGCATTCTCCACGAGGACCTGCTGCCTTCCTAGTTTATGGAGGCCTCCAGAAACCACCTCCATTGGTATTGCTGTGAGCCCAAGATGTTGGGAAGCCCTTCCCAGGGCTGTGAGGATATGAGTGATCCCTTCTTTGGGGACTTTGGGGGCCAGATCCTTGGGCATATAAATTAACACAGTTTTGTAGGTTCTGGCACATGCATGAGCAGTGCTGATCATACCAGCTGGGATCTGGGACTTGATCCTTAATGGAGAGGGACTCCCTGGATTCTGGCTTCAAGGGGCTCTCTCCACTGTAGAGAGGAAGAGAACTCACCTCTCCTCTGGGCTTCTGCTGCAAAGCAGTCCCTATGGTCTTCTGTGCAGGACCACAGTTCTGAAGGACATAGGAAGTGGAACAATATAAAACAGAGGAAGCTTTTTCTTCTTCTGTTCCCAGGGAAGTCTCTAGGGCTGGGAGGTGGATTTCAGTAAGACAGAGGGAGTTCTGGGCATGGGGGCATCTCTCCTAGGGACACAGTGGGAGGCACTACATATGCTGAGCAATGGGTGACCTGGGCACAGGCAGAATGCCATGTCTCTGGAAATAGCTGTGTTAATCCCCATGCAATGCATCAGTTCTAACCAACCCAGCAGGGGCACCCCACTAAGGTCATCCCCTTCCTTCCCTGCTCTGCTCTAAGACCCAGCTTCCCTATTCATGGGGACTCAGGGTAAGGGCTTCCCAAGAGGAAAGAGGGAACAGAAGCTCCGGTGCTGTAGGAGGCAGAAACTGGGATCTGATGGGAACTTTGCAGAGCCACACACCTGTTTCTGCTTCCCAGAAGTGCTGACTGCTGGCAGAGGTCGGGAGCACCCACACACCTCTCTTTCACACTTGAGGTACCATTTCCACATACTGCTTTTTCAACAAGTCATCAAAGCTGCCTGCCATCTCACCTAGTGCACAAGGGATCCTTTTGAGACACAGGTCAGCGGATGGATCCTCCTAATGCCTCCAGAGGGCAACATGGAGCTGGACTTCCCCAGGACTGCAAATCCCAGAGGCCCTTGAATGGTGGAGCTAGGGTTTGTGCCCAGGGTCTCAGCCAAGGGCCCACTTATGTCCGCCCATTCCTGACCTGGCCGAGGATGATCAGGGAGTGCTGATATACCCAGCTCTCAGCCTGCCTGTTGCAACAATCCCAGCACTGATTATTTCTAAACCAGAACAGCTCTGGAGAGGGCCCTGGTGACACAGCCCCAGTGCATTTCCGCCACTGCCTGGAGCAAGGACAACTGAATAGCGAAGTCAGATGGAGCTTGGCAGGCAGGCCCTGCTTTCTGTCTCTGAACTACAGCCAGGTTCTGCTGGACATTGACATCAGAGACCACCCCTTTCCATGCCACGCATGCATACCCACCCAAGGCAACAGAGAGGAGATACAACAGAGAGCTTTAACCCTTTGGCTACTGAGCACAAATGTACAGCAAAGGAAAGGATGTGACTAGTGCAGACAGCAGAGGCCTGGTTGTCAGGATCCTTGAGTTGGAGGAATAGACATTCATGAAACCACAGGAATAGGCCTCAGGACTGCTGGTTTCTCTACCTGGCTCTGGGAAAGGATGTTTCTAGGGTTTGGCTCAGGGTCAAGGCTCAGGGTTGTTTCCTGACCCTCCCTCACCAGAAGCTTCCAAGCTGAGCGGGCCACCAGGATAATATGAACAAGGCAGAGAAGTTTTTGTAGCACTGGCACACATATTAGATCAATATCAGCTGCCCTGACTCTCCAGTCCAAGTGAGCAGGTGTTCATTTACAACCAAGCTCCACCACGGCATAACCACTCTGCTCCCTTGCCATCCCTGGGGGCTGATGCGGTTTAACTGGCATTGGTGAAGAGCTTGATGATAAATGTTCTCTTAGGAATTCACAGGGCTTTCAGAGTTAAGGGCTGCCTGGCTTCGCAGGGCTGCCTGGGGCAGTGTCCAACCACTGGCAGGAGGCACCAGAAGGGGAGCGGTGCTGGAAGGCAAACAGGTGTCCCTGGTCCCCGTTTCCAGCAGTGCATGTATTTGATGTGTCCTTATCGAGCCATCAAAGTGATTTGTTTCAGATGAGGTTGTGGGCCAGGCCAGCAGGAAATCATTTGCAGACTCACTCATCCTGTTTGTTATTTTTGCATGCACCCAATTTGCAAATGTCAATTGACCAGAGTGGGGGGTGTGGGGCGGAGTAGGGAAGGATCTGCTCTGATGATGTGGGATTTTTAAAAGGACAGCATGAATATCTGTAGTCAAGAGCCACACGTCGTTTGCAAAAGAGCTGTCAAGTCTGTAAGACAGAGGAGTCTCTGGGACCTCTTCTGTCCCACATGAGATTTTTAGCATCATTCTTCAGGGGCTGGTTTCACTGGCTAGAAAGCTGGAATCCTAAGCGGCAGCTGGCTGTGTAATTAGAGCTATGGGAGGGGAATCAGGACACCTGTGTTCTGTTCCTAGCTTTGCCACTGACACACTGTAAGAACGCAAAGACGAGTCACTGCCTCTCCTGGGCCTCAGTTTCCCTCCCTTCCAAGTGCTTTGAAATTTGCAGAACTGAACTGTAAGTGCTCATGGGGAGTTTTACTTTGTGATCCTCTTGTTCTCAGAAGCGTGTGAAGGTAACAGCATTATCACCATCTCCAGGAAGCCTGGCAGGATGGGGAAGAGGTTTGTATCCTTGCAAGGAAAGAAAAGATTGGTAAAGTGATACATAATGACAATGAAAGGTCAGTGCTATAGAGCAGTCTGGTCTGCTTGGGAAGCTGGGTTCATTCCACTAATGTGGTGAATGCACCGGTTTGCAAAGTCAGGTATCTAAAACACAGGTCAAATTTATGGGATAAGGAACTGATTGAGAAAAGGCCTTGAAGGTCATGGTGAAATACAGCTGAGCATGAATCCCTGGGTGACGTGCCAGCTGAGAAGGTGGATATATGATCCTTGGAGATATGAACCAGAAAATATCAAGTAGTGGTAGGGAGGTGGTGTCCTCTCTGTGTGCTGTGTCATCTGCCCATGGTATTCACTTAAAAAAAAAACAACTAAAGAGCAGAAAGACCATTTTCCTCATTATTTTCTCTAATCCTTTTCCTAGAAACTGTATAAATCACAGACAACTGTTTTTGTTTTCTTTTTTAAGTCTGTTTCGGAAGCAGCCAAATTCAGGGCTTTTTAACAAGTTAGGAACTTTTCCTGGAGGCTTCTGTGGTCTTTTCATGGTCTTATGCCTTTAAAATCAGCCCCTTCCAATGTTGATTGCTATCCCATCCCAGCTCGCCCACCCACTCACTTTGCCAAGAATAAAGAGGTGCTGTTTCCTTTCAAAAGGATAAAAGAGGGAATTTACCGTCTCTAATATAGTTAAGTATTTTTAACCAGTCTCTTTAAGGAACATCCTATTCCTAAATGCTAGATTTCATTTTCTGGATTAGAAAAAGTAAATCCAGCAGCACATGAATTTGAATTGTTATTTCTTTCTAGCTGGAGAATGAGGGGTTTTCTAGTTAGGGCAATGCTCTGACAGTCCGAACTCCTGGGGTCTCTTCAGGAATCTGAATGGGGAGTAGAGCCTGATATAATGGTTAAAGCTGGGCCAGGGGCTTGGAACACTGTTCCCAACTCTGGGAAAGGTGTTTTCTACTGGTCAGAACTGCAGTGTGGGAGGGGCTCCTGGGTTCTGTTCCCAGCTCAGGGAAAGAAGTAATGCCAGTGGAGAGACCAGGGAAGAGCTGGGAGCATCGTTGACTTGTAGGGAGGGCATGGCAGGACACACGCCCCCCCGAGATTGGCCGCTGCCGCTGACTTCTGTGGGTGGTTGCTGCTCGCCCCCTTGCCGCTGCCGGCTTCTGCGGGCAGTCACCACTTGCCACCGCCACTGTCGCCACCAGCTTCTGTAGGCGGCCACCAATCGCTGCCAACAGCTTCTGCAGGCAGTTGCTGCTTACCACCCCGCTGCTGATACTGCCTGATCCTGACTGGGAAAAGGATCTTGGAGTCATTATAGACTCCAAGATGAACATGGGCTGCCAATGTGAGGACGCGGTCAGGAAGGCTAACCATACCTTGTCATGCATCCACAGATGCATCACGAGCAGGTCCAAGGAGGTGATCCTCCCACTCTATGTGACACTGGTCAGGCCGCAGTTGGAGTACTGCATCCAGTTCTGGGCGCCGCACTTCAGGAGGGATGTGGACAGCATCGAGAGGGTCCAAAGGAGGGCCACTTGCGTGACCAGGGGTCAGCAGGGCAGGCCTTACGAGGAGAGGCTACAAGACCTGAACCTGTTCAGCCTCCACAAGAGAAGGCTAAGAGGGGATCTGGTGGCCATCTATAAACTGGCCAAGGGAGACCAGCAGGCAATGGGAGAGTCCCTGTTCCCCTGAGCACTACTGGTAGTAACAAGGAATAATGGCCATAAGTTGACTGAGAGTAGATTCAGGCTAGATATCAGGAGGCACTACTTCACTCTCAGGGTGGCTAGGATCTGGAACCAGCTTCCATGGGAAGTAGTGCTCGCTCCTACCCTGGGGGTCTTCAAAAGGAGGCTTTGCTCCTTTTGAAGCAAACGCCCTTGCTAGGGTCGTTTG
>NW_005842079.1:679981-681150 GCF_000455745.1 Alligator sinensis
CTCTTTCCTGCCCATGGCAGGGGGTCAGACTTGATGATCTGCTCAGGTCCCTTCTGACCAACAGGACTTAAGTTCTGTTCCTATGTCACTGATGACAGACTCACTGTATGCCTCAGTTTCCCCATACCTATGAGACAGATAGTAATGGTTCCTTCTGTGCTGGCTGTGGAGATGTATGAATATGGGGAGACCCTCTGGGGGAACCTGCCAAACAAGAGAGGGCAGTTGCAATCAAAGGAAGGAACTGGTCACCCTCCTTCCTCCTGGCTTCCCCTGCCCATCAAGGGAACAACAACTTCTCTTTTCCCTGGTGTTCTCCAGTGCTGGTCAGGCCTTGGCAGGAAGCAGGCAGCTTTCATCCAGGAGGTTGGAATGTCCTCGCCAGGCTAGAATTTGCTTGCAATTGCTGAAGTGAGTTTTTTCTCCCTGAAAGCCCATGGCTGCCCTCGCCTTGCACCCATCTGTGTGAGGCAGATTGCAGGAACCCATGCTGGCGCAGGAGGAGTGGATGTGGCAAGTGCCCCCCCTCACTCCCCTCCACAGATGACCTCAGTGGAGAAGGAATCCAAGCAGCTGCTGTGTGCCAGGTGTTTTCGAAAGGGCTGGGCTCTCCTATCTGAATCGCAGCTGGCTGGGCCTCTGGCACTGAGCATGTGCGGAATGATCTCACCCCCAAGGCTACAGGAGCCGTAATTGCCCAGGAAGAGTCATCCTTCCCACCCCTCTTCTCTGCCACCCCCCTCCCCCCCACCCCATTCATCCCTGTTACAAATCCCCATCAAGGCAGCTGGGGCTGCAGGGGAGTAACGTGAGCCTGGGAAGAACTGGCCCCAGGTAATGGGGGTGATCACCTGCCCTGCTCAGAGGCTGCTTGGACAAAGTCCTGGCATCTGCTAGGTTGGTGCATGTGTGTATGTATGTGAGAGGGAGGGGACCTTTCTGAGAGGACCTTAGAGTCACTGGGATACAAGGCTGGTGCACATAAAGGCTCATTCATGTCCCCCGCTTTGGATATATGGAGCCTCTTGACCCCAGTCTGCAGCCTCCAGCTACCCCAGCCCTTGAAAACCTATGCACACACAGCTGAGGCTTCACCAAACAGTGTGATCTGCAGAACACTACACCCAGCTGTCTGCAATACCAGATTGTCTTCCTGCTCTCTTCCCTAC
>NW_005842079.1:681181-693894 GCF_000455745.1 Alligator sinensis
TTCCATCCCTGCCTTGCAAGTTTGTGGGTCTCCATGTGACATCACCTGTCAGGCCACCTCACTCTCCTCCCTCAAACTCACCAGTCCCTACTCACTCCCCTATAGCCTGGTCCTGCTGATGTCCTCAGGGCAGAGACTCACTGCACACCAGGGGCTGTGGAAGTTGTGTGTGTGGTCAATGTCACCAGCAGCGTGTGCTGCCTGCAGGATCCTCAGGGCATGAGACCAGGACTGGTAAGGCCAGATCTATCTTGTGTGCAGACTTCCTGGGTACAGTCCTTGCCAGGCATTGCTTAGAGCCAGAGCATGGTACAGGGAACTGGGGAGGCAGCATGTGTTCCATAGACAGTGGTTTTCACATGACTGTCTGAGTATGTGCACCAAACAGACTCACCTTGTGCTGCTGATGTTCTCTCTAAGCCACTTAGTGTCATACACACCAAGTGAGTGTGTCATATACACTATGTATAAACACTACATTTTCAGTAGACCCACCCCCCATACATCCTCCTTGTATTCCTGCCACGATTCCTTGCAACACTTCCAATCTAGCTTCTAACTGCCTTATCTTCTGGCAGCATTGATTATGATCAGACCCACATCTATTTTAAGAATTTTTTTAAACTTGCTCACACTGCTTTGGGCATCCAATTCTGTAATTTCCATTGCATCCTTGCAAGTTTTATTCTCCCAGCTCAGTCAAGGCGTACACTCAAGAAGACACAGAGAAAGCACTTCAAGGCTGTGCTCAAGGTCAACTTAAAAAAAATGCAACATAGACATCAACTCGTGGGAGAGTATCACCCAGGACTGCCCCAAACAGAGGAAGAGTCTGCTGCAAGGATCTCAGTACTTTGAAACCTTATGATGACAACAAGAGACAGAAAAATGGGAGCAGCAGAAACAACATATTATAAACCAAACCAAGACCCCAGAGCCATCCATCCCACATGGAAACATGTATCCAAGCTGAAACAGAGTCTGTCAATCCTTGACTGCGAGGGATTGCCGATGATGATGATATGTCACCCTGAGTACATCTCTACAGCTGCCTGTGCCTCAGTTTCCTCCTCCTTCAATATCCCATCAATCTCTACAAAGCTGGAAAGCAATCCCTATGGGTACGGAAGGGATTAATAATACTGACTCCTCTTATTACTCATCTGATCCATTTTCCTTGCTTCCATGAGGAACTGTGCTGACTCATCACACTGCACGTGACTCAGCACCACAGTCACTGGGCCCATGGGTGGTTTTTCCATGAGCTCCAAAAATGTTCAAAATTGCAAAGAAATGTTTTGTACTTTGAAGCCATTTTTTCAACTTTTCCAATCACCAAAACATTTAGAAAATTTACTATCTTAGATTTGTGTGATAAAAAATATTTTTCTTTTTATTGTTTAGAACTGCCAAGATCTCATTTTTTTCACAGCTCTTTTCACAAACGCTTCCAACATTGGTTGGAATGGGCTAGAAATTATTTCTTAGGTGCCACTGCAGCATCACATGAGAGTGTGAGGAATGGACTAGGATTATATTGTGCTATACAGCAAGTGTACAGACACAGACTAACAGATGGTTCCTGACCCAAAGAGCATACAATTGAGGTACAAGACAGGAGATGGTTGCAGACAGACAGGGGGATCACATAGTACCAACGCAACCCCACTGATTAGCATGGAGCAGTAGTCACAGGGCACTGACTGCCTGCCCCCTGTCAAATCCTTTGTGGGTATCAATCCAGGAGATGAGATCGCCTTTGGTATGGCTACAGAGGTTTTCCCCCATGCAGTTAATCTGATTGATATGCAAAGTCTAGTCCACTCAGGAGAAAGAGTGAGAATTTCCACTGGTTCCTCATAGACCAGAATCACCATCATAGGAAAGCTTCATAAAATTGGCCACAGATTGACCTTCTTTTTATTAGTCTGGGTGAAGGCCAAGGATGGAATGGGCCACAAGACAGAGCTCCATCCAGTGCTCCCAGCCTTTGACCTTGGTACCCTAACATAATCAGAACCCCTCCAATCCCTTCTCACCCCTGCAGTGGTTTCTTGTCAGTCAGAGCTACAGACTCTTAGGGAGGCGGTATCATTACTGGTAGACTTCAGTTGGATCGGTGGCAGTGGGAATCTAGTCCAGGGTCTCTCTGGCTGAGCCCCTATGTATGTCCAAGCTGGCAGTGCTGAGGAAGCACAAAACCAGACGTGTGGCACCACTCTGCTCTTCAATCACTGAGCAGTTGCATCTCCCAAGGGCTGGATTCCATCCTGCAATGGCCAGCAGCGTACATGGAAGTTTGTAGGGAGGGTAAATATTTCCCATCTGGCATTCTCCCAGGGCAGCCATGAAGCTGCCCAGAAAACAATCTGATCCCATCCTCCCTCTCTTCAAGATCCTTGTTTAACCTCACAGCACAGCCCTGCCTTGAGAGGAGCTCAGTTTTTCTGGCAGTTATCCTTCAGTAGAGACACTGCCTCATTTGGGGCTTGTGTTCATTCCCACAGCGAGGACACGGCACATGACTGTCAGTATCAGGGGAGTATGTGTCAGTGCCAGGATCCTCCTGCTCCCTCAACTGTGAGGAGCCTCTCCTTCAGTGTCCTCCCTCCCACCCATCTGCCCCTAACACCCAGCAGTGAGGATCTAGATTGGAGCTTTTCACATGCTCTTTGCTTTTAAGTGAGCAAAGTACAGGCCTCAAGGTAGAATCTGCTGCTGTTCTTTTCTCCAGATTTGTGATACAAGAATTGGTCCAAATGGAGCTGAATTAAGGAGAGAGGATGCTTAGGAAGCCCCTCCTTCCTGCCAACCCAGATATGGTAAATGTACGGGAGCAGGGTTCTTTACTGAGGCTGCTGGACACAAATGGACCCTGTGGTTCTTGGGCTCTTCTGGTCCCTATGGCTAAGTACAGACAGTCAAAAAGCCTGTGGCTGAATTGATTCAGTCTTTGCAGGTTAGTCTAAACTGCATGGATTAAATTGAAACAGAAGTGAACAAACATTTACCTTTGATTCAGGTATTGCAGCCATGTGCACACAGTGACTCAGGCCAGAAGCTGGGGGCACTAGAGCATGACTCTGTGGCTGTCTTCACTTCCTCTTCCTACTGCCCCAAAGGTCTCTGGGATTTGCAGTCCAGAATTACAGCAGCAGGACTTTGCAGGGTTGCTCATCATCACTTCTTCTTCCTGCTGCTGGGTGCCTCTGTGATTTGTAGTCCACAGTCGCAGTCAGCAGTAAGTTTGAGTGGGGAAGGGGTGTTTAGCCCCTCTCTCTGGACCCAGATAGGGTTTGCCTGGGCAGGGGGAGCTGGTGTCCCCCCCCAGTAGACTGGGCTGCATCTCCAGCTGGGCTTGTCTCCCATATGCCCTTGTCAGTCAGCTCTCACTGCTCCAGCTAGGGAGCAGAGGGATGGAGCCAGCCATTTGCTCTCTGGAGCAGACAGCACAGCCCAGTCCAGGGCTGGAAAGCATGCTGGGATGCTGGGGGGCTGTGATTTAACTTCAACCAGGAAGGGATCTGGGGCAGAAGTTTCATAAACTATTTTGAACCAAATCAGTTAAGGCTGATATTACATTCAACCAGGTTTATCTTAAACCAGTTTCAGTCATTTTGAACCTGGCTTATGTATTCTGAGCTTCTGTTCTGTTACAGGTTTAAATCAGTTTCTGATCACTTTAACTGGTTTATGTGTAACTTCTGTCCCTAGCCTACCTGTGTTGCCTGGTGTCACCACTAGGGGTTACCTTAGGCCAGTGATTCTCAACCTGGGTGCTGCAAGATCTTTCAAGGGTGCCATGGGGTGCCACACAATGTTAGCACAATGTGTGCAAACATGATTCACAGATAAACCCAGAGATTTCACATACTAATCCATAGTGTTAAAGGCATTCTGACCTGTGAAACTGGGACATAGGCCAGCATGGCTCCCTCTGTGCCAGCAGTGAAAGGGTTACCTGCCAGGTGTATGTTGGTGGACTTTTTACCCAAGCAAACAAACCAGGAAGGGCGGGAGAGAGATTTCCTTGGAAGATATAAGGTCCCGCCCTGGTCCTGTGCATGTACATGCCACTCGTCACAGAGCTGGCCAAGCAGGTGCGCTGCCCAGAACTACCAGCACTGCCTCATGCACATGCCCTCTCAGTGTCTGCTCCACTCCCAGGTGGCTGCATGTCAACCGGCTGCCATGATGCATTCCCAGACCTGCCGGACACCAGGAAATCACACAGGTGACCTCTCTGTGGGCTTTCATTCACATATAAGTTAGGTATGGCTTGTCTGACAGGAAAAGCTGGGAACTCTCAGGACCTCTGATCCCAGAAGGGTGTGGGCCCATGGGACCTGAGGCTAATGAGGGAAAAGCTGACATTCTCATGGCCTTACAGGCAGGAAAATGCCCCCTAATCTTTAGTCACCCAAAACACTGCTCTCAGGCCCCTACAGCCTGATCCCATGGTACCCTCACTTGTCAAGGGACTCCCTGGTACTGCTTCCTGCCAGGAATTTGAGAGCTGCTGGGGAAAGTATTGTTTTTTCCATGCAAGAAATTTCAAGGAAAACATTTTTTCCCCAGTTAGAATTATCTAAGTGTTCGTTCAAAAGCCCAGTAAAGTTTCTGCTGTTAAAAACTAGAACACTTTTGGTTTTAGGAGGTTTTAGGAACACCCCCCAAAGTAGACCCAAATAGGCATTTTTGTAAAACTTTGTGTGTTTTTTTTTTTTAAAACAAAGTTTTGATAGAGAATTTTAAGAGATCTAATGAGTTCTCTTACTCTCTTTGGCTCAAATTTGGCACAAGTTTTTATGTGAGCCACAGTGGATGAGGATATTTTTCAGGACAGGGTGTTCCTTTAATAATTTTTTCAGTTCAGAGGTGAAATTTCCACAGTGGTTCCTTTGATGGCAGGGAGGGTTATGCATACAGGAGTCTGTCACCCCCTTGAGGCTGTGGGACACATGGCAGTCCAGTGACCCTCTGTTCCATTCGTTCCACGAGAAGGGGGATAAAAGGATATTTCTGTTCGTTTTCATCTGTGAGAATTATGAGATTTGCAGGGCAGCAACTAGCACCATGGGGCCTGTTCTTACTTGGGGCTATTGTTCAGAGTGTTGCTCACTATTGTTATCTGTTTTGTGGTTGGTGGTTGAATTAGGGATCCAGACTTTAGCATGCAAGGTGCTGTATGGATGCATACAGAGACAGCCTCTGACCTGCCAAACCTACCGTTCCAGTATGAGCCACTGTGAGTTGCACTGTGGGCATTTTGGGGAAACTTGCCATGTGAAAGGAGGCTAAAGACAGTTCCTCCCACATCCCTGGAACAATCCAGACCTCTGGCCACATTTGAAGGAGGGAGCATTGTTTCATAGATTTCATAGACATTTGGCCTGGAAGGGACCCCGGAGGATCATCAAGTCCAGCCCCCTGCCCCAGGGACAGGAAGTCAGCAGGGATCATAGGATCCCAGCAAGATAAGCATCCAAATGTGTCTTGAAGGCGTTCAAAGTGGGTGCTTGAACTGCCTCCAGCGCCAGTCTATTCCAAACCTTGGGGCCTCAGACAGTAAAGAAGTTTTTCCTTATGTCCAGCCTGAATCGGTCGCGGCGGAGTTTGTGACCATTCGATCTTGTCATGTCATCCCTTGGGGCGCTCTGGTGAACAGACCTGATGAGCACCCCTGATAAACTTATAGGTGGCCACCAGATCACCCCTGAGCCTGAGATTTACTAGGCTGAAGAGTCCCATGGCTCTCAACCTCTCATCATAAGGCCTTTTTCCTTGCCTCTGATCATGCACATGGCTCTCCTCTGCACTCTCTCAAGCTTCTCCACATCCTTTTTGAATTGTGGAGCCCAAAACTAGATGCAGTACTCCAGCTGTGGCCTCACCAAGGCTGAGTACAATGGGAGAATGACATCCCAGGATTTGCTTGAGAATTATCTATGGATGCAAGCCAGCGTTTTGCTCGCTTTACTAGCTGCAGCATCACATTGAAGCCTCATGTTCATCCTGCAGTCAATCATGACCCCCAAGTCCCTTTCATCTGTAGTGCTAACCAGCATAGCACTGTCAAGCCTATAAGCATGCTGCAGGTTTTTCCTCCCAAGGTGGAGAACCTTGCATTTTTCAGTGTTGAACACCATCAGGTTCTCATCCACCCATTTCTTGAGCCTGTCAAGATCTGCCTGGATCACCCTCCTGTCCTCAAGTGTGGATGCTTTACCCCAGGGTTTGGTGTCGTCAGCAAACTTGGCCAGTCCACTTCTGACACCAATGTCCACATCATTGATGAAGATGTTAAACAGTATAGACCCTAGGACAGAGCCTTGAGGGACCCCACTGGTGACCACGCACCAAACAATTGACTTCCGTCAACCACCACTCTCTTGTTATTTGCCTGTGACTGGGCATGAGGAGATGAAGAGAGGGGGACGCTATGTGGCAGGCCCTGTTGTGCTGGGAAACAGTCTTCAAGTGGAAGCTGGGACAGCCAGCCCAGGCCTAGCTGCAGCCAAAGAGGAGGTGCTGTGAGGAGTCATGTTGCCCTGGAGGTGAATTAGATGAATCTCAGAGGGCCATAGGAGGAAGGATTTAAAGGGCTGTGTTTGCTGAGTCCTGGCCTTGGCCTCATCCCACAGGAGCATCTGTGATGTGCAGAGACCTTCAAATAGGACCATGCCAGCCTGCAGCCTAAACACAGCCAGGCCTGGCCACTCCATCCAGCCTCAAGCAGTTCAGCAGAAGCAGAGTGCACCCGACCCCCTCCTACTCCAAAGAATGTGACCTCACCAACAGCTCTAAACAAGCAGATAAGGAGCCACTATCTCCTGTCTTCCCTCAGCAACCACAGGTTTGGAGCAAGGCTTCCTGGTCCACTGGAACTAATCTGCTGGGGTCTGGGCAGCACCTGACCACACCCTGGGTGGCTCCCTCCCAACAGATTCACTTTCAGAGAGGTCCCCTTTACCTCTCCCCACCCCACGGAGGTTGTTGCTTACAAACACTGATTCTTCAGTGCCACTGCTCTTACATGACTCAAAACAGCTGTGTGTCAGATAGCCCTATTGGCTCATAGGTGCAATCTCACTGGGGAATCTGACTCAGTGGCATGGCTGCCAGATTGTCTTCGGGTGTAGCCAGGAGGGGATGTGATGCCACATGGTGTTCATCTGGAACAGAAAAGTGGACATTTGCTTAGGGACAGCATGGGAAGTAGGTAGTGCCAGGACTCCCATCTCTTTGTTCTTGGTGAACATTGTGCTGGCACCAAGTATGATGCAGTCCTGGTGAAGACTGCTTGTCCAGTAGAGAGCAAACCAGGGCATCCATGTCACATCATATAAGTAACTGAAGAGTTGGCCTGCTGAAATTGCTATGGAACAGCACTTGGATTTGAACTTTCATTCCAGAGGTGAAAGACCCTATTCCCCAACCCTGGCACCTTCACCCCATCTTCTGTAACTCCTTAAACATCTAAGGAGCTGTGCCTTACCTCTTTCTTCCTGCAAAGTCATCTCCATCCTGACCCTAGTCTATTCTTCTCTATTCTACTGACTGTGTTTTCCTTGGCATTCTGCACTGGCATGGCAATGGCCATGGGCTTGGGGTAAGCGTGGATATATTGGCACTACCTGGCATCTCTTGGAGCAGGCCCATGGAGATGAAGAGAAGTGGAGTGCATGCAGGGCTGGTCACCGTGAGCTGTACGGCACTTGCTATTCTTGGCAACGATGTGTGGAAAATTGGAAGCATCAAAAGAATGTTGTTTTCATTTGGTTGGGACTAAGCCAGGCATCTGGGACACAGCTGCGCAGAGGAGACTGGTGTATTCCATTATCTGCCTCTGAGCGAAACATCAGCCATTCACCAAGAAGCATCCCCATACCTCGAGAATTGGATCCTCCCTCCAGGTTCATGTTTGCTACTTGACCTTCACAACTTCTCGCACGCATTGGCACCAT
The DNA here is from genome assembly GCF_000455745.1 of Alligator sinensis. Lineage (NCBI taxonomy): Eukaryota > Metazoa > Chordata > Crocodylia > Alligatoridae > Alligator > Alligator sinensis. The sequence goes on from NW_005842079.1 coordinate 689,149, forward strand.
TGCAAACCCTTGTGTTTATGGTTTATGTATCCAATGAGGAGTGTGTGTTGCAAGCCTCTCTCTGTGCCCAGTTCCATAAGGATGTGAGGAGCATAAACCTGACCCTTTAGCTCAAGGGTGGGCAAAATGGCTCATGGGCCAGATCTGGCCCACCAAGGGATTTTATCTGGCCTAAAGCAGGTTCCTTGACCCCATCTGGCCCAGGTGCAGGGGGCAACCTAGGCCTTGGCATATGCAGCCAGTGCCACTACCTCCAGGCATGCAACAGGGCTGGGGTGGCATGGCTGCTGGACTCTGCTTCCCAGCAACCCCGGTAGCAACAGTTCCTTCCGGCTGCTGCTGCTAGTGTCACCACTGCCATAGGACCCAGCCCCACTGCCCAGGCAGCCCAGCCCATCTGCCCCACATTCACCACAGGGGCACCACATGGAGCAGGTGGGCAGGGTCTCCATGGAGACTGGCTGGGGACCATGCAGGCAGAGTGCACTTGGCTGGCAGATGGGATGGGGCCATGAGCCAGCAGAGGAGTGGCATCCTGGGGTAGGATAGGTGGGCAGGGCTGAGGCTGAAATCTTGTGGTGGTGACAGCATGGGACTGAGGGCTGGGACAGAACCACAATCCACTGCCCACATGTCCCTGTGACAGGCACCGGTTCCACAGGCAGGGGCTTGCCAGGAGCAGATCACAGCTTTGTCCTGGGCCCCAGCCCTATGCTGTCACCACTTCAAGATCCTGGCCCTGGCCCTGGCCCCGGCTGCCCATCCTGCTCACAGACACTACTCCCTGACCACCCATTTGCCTGACTGAGCGCACCCTGCCCGCGGGGGTCCCAGGTCAGTCTCCATGGAGACCCCTGGGCCAGGATCTAGGGGCAGTGACAGCATGGGACCAGGGTCCAGGGCAGACCCATGATCTGCTGCCTGCACATCCCCATGATGGGTGCCGGTTCTGTGGGCAGGGTCTTGCTGGAAGTGGATCGTGGCACTGCCCTGGGCCCTGGCCCCATGCTATCACCACCTCAAAGTCCCAGCCCCAGCCCCCACCTGATCTGCCCATCCTTCTCCCAGACACCACTCCCTGCCCCCCCACAGCCTCATCTCATCTGCCTGGCTGAGCACACCCTGTCCACAGGGGTCCCTGACTGGTCCCCATGGAGACCCTGAGGCTGGGATCACTGGGCAGTGACAGCACAGGGCTGGGCCCTGGCGCAGATCCACTTAGGGTGCTTTAGTGAATGGGGGATGGGGAGGGGGCAAGGGAGGGGGTGCTGACCTGGCCCACAATAAGATGCCAAAATGCCCTAAGTGCCCCTCCAGCCCAAATAATTGCCCACCCCTGCTTTAGCTCAAGCTATAGTAGTTCAGACTTTCAATTCCAGACGTTCTCTGGTGGAATCAGCCAAGGGGGAGGCTGTTGTCTGTTCATCCATACATGGGAGCCCTCTGACCTGTCATGATTCTGCAGAGCAGCTCTTGTTCAGGACACCCCCTCCCCACTTCACACAGGCTCCCTGAACAGCACCCCGTGAAGGCAACCCAGGTGTAGACTTCTCAGTCTCTGAAACCAGGCCTTCTGGTCACAGCACCTCCAACTTATCTCTGCAGCCCTCAAGAGTCAGCTTCAGCTAGCTGAGCTTCTGAGATTAATTCTGCCTCACTGAGGGAAAGAATCCACTAGAAGTGACTTGCAGCAAGGCAGGCAAGCTTTCAAAATCAAGATGGCATTTACTAGTTAACTGAAGTATGGCAGGGGGGATCCTTGTGTCACAAAGCCAAGGTCAAACCCACGCAGAGTTGTTATCAGCTAGAAGGCCATGCTGCCTTTGTCCATCACTGTGTTTGCACGCCAAGGAAGTTTCCCAGACTGGGTATTTCTCCTGAGTGCCAGTCCTCACGAGATGTCCCTTCCAGGTCTGTATTTTTATGTCCTGTTCTCTGCTAGCTGAGAAAGCTACATGCAGAAACTGGTATTCACCCTCACCCAGGGCAAAAGTTAGTTCATTTTCTCCAGTGTGTAAGAGTATGCAATCAAGCCAGGGAAACCAAGGCTCTCACAATATGCAACAACACCCTTCACAGCACACTACTTCATGCAACATGAAAAGTTACCAAACTCCTTGTCACTCCCACAGCAAACTGGAATCACACTGTTTCTGCCCTAGCTGTGGGGATTAGAAGCTGTTCCCATTACAGGCTTCCCCAGAGGGTCTAGCTATAGCATTCCACCCCATCTTGGTTCTGGGAGAGACATCAGAAAGCACCAAACTACATAGTAGGATTGCTCATAGCTCGATTGCTCTTCCTTTGATAGATGGGGTTATCTACCACACCACAACTCAGCACAGTCCTTTTGCAGTAGTTAGTGCTGGACACAGAGTAAATTCAGACACCTGCACGCCAGAGGATCCAACACACAGTAAGAAGTGAGCATGAGTTGAGAGAAAATACTGTCAGTAGCCTTGGTTCTTGGTCTACAGCTCATCTTGCTACTCCCAGCCTTGGCTTTTGTCCAGCTATGCTGATCCTCAGTCCTGACCTGCAGCACCTTTGCTATTCCAGTCCTAGGCTTCTCAGTCACAGTACTTTCACTGTCCCCTCAGGCCAATTCATACCCCTCTTCCCACAAATATGGTAGTCTTGGGGTGTAGCATGACTGCCAGTCCACAGCTGGCTCCTAGAATGACTTTTGAGAGAGATCTTGGTTGGCAGTAGCTTGATTTACCTGTGTCTCCTGAGCAGACAGTGCACTAATTCTTGGCAAAGGAGTAATATCCAGTATTGATTAGGCTAGAACACGGAGCCTTCTACCCCGAGCCCATTTCCACCCATGCTTTTGCATCCACAGGCTTTCCCAACGAGGGACAAAGATCTCTGATGTTCTGTTTGAAGGCCAGTGCTCGGGGAGCATGCAAAATCAGCAGTTTTGGGAAAAGCTGACTCTCCAAGATGACAGGAATGTAACCTCATGAAGAAGACCGAAAGTATTTCTGTGGTGGGACAGACAGTACAGAAATTGCATTGTGGGTCTAAGGCACCTGAGGGAATCCACCCACATTGGGAGATGCTGACAGGGGATCCCACCTCATGGCTATTTGGTGGTGGACATGAAAGGAGCATGGCTCTCAGGTCTTAGTATGTGGGTGCAGCCTTTGGATCCATCCCATCGTAGAGCCCAGAGTCTGGATCTAGATCAGAATCCAGCTACAGTGTTTGGACTGTGTGGAGGTGGTTCAGGCCTGTGTTTACTCCAGGTGGGAAGGAAGTAGCCAGCCAGCTTGCAGCCCAGGCATTGGTACCCAGACTGGACAAGGTGCTGTCTGAGAGACCTTGGGGCTGAGGCTCTTTAGATGAGCACTGAACATATGTGATTGGTGGGGAAAGTCGTGTTGTGTGTCTGCCATGGCTGGAGGTTCTTTCTTATTTCTGAGACTGTCAGTTCAGCTGTTTTCTGTCCATTCACACTAAAAGAAGGGAAGCGAGCGAGATGGGATGAAGCCAAGATGTCTGCAGGAAGTGAAGAGGCGTTTGGGGTCACGGCACTTGGATCATTCCATCACACCGCCAGCATCTTTAGTTCTGCCAAAGCCATTTCAGTCCCCCACACATACACATGCATCCTGAACAGGGGCAGGCAAGGACTGGAGGGCAGGCCATGATTGGGGGCCTCCACATACATCACCACTACTCTGGATTCCCATTCAAGAGCTCCATCTCTCTGGACTTTCACCGGAGAGAAGGGCCATGGTGAGATCAAACCACTCGGGCTTTCCCACCCACTTGGGCTCCCCTTGTTTTTTTCCTCACCCCAACCTCCCAAAGACTGCAGGAATAGGAGTGCCTGAAGGAGGGTTGTGGCTTGTGAGCTGGGCACTGGATGTCAGCTGCAGAAGCATGACAGGGAAGAGGCTGCAGCAAGGTGGCCCAACAGGGCATTAGCCTGGTGCTGTGGGAGGCAGGAGATGGAATAAGAGGCTTAGTCAGGAGCCTTGGCTTTGGGTAGGTGTCCAGGACTGGGAGGCCTCCATTCATCTCCAGGACAGGGTGAACGCACCTTCCCTTCAGCTGCGTACTTTATTCCTTTTGCACTAACCTTTTTTTCCCATTTTTGGACCTGTCATCCATATTCGGAGTTTGGTGTCCTGATGTGGGGGGGTGGTGGGGAGAGGGGGCATCTGAGACTTGGCCCCGCATCATGAGGGCCTGCAGGGGAAGCACTATGTGGGCAGCTGTGGCTGTGCCAAGGGCAAACTGCAGGTTCCTGAGAAGGAGGTATAGACACCTGCTCTGCAGGCAGCTGGCGGAGGGGAGGGTGACCCCAGCGAAGTGGGAAGGCCACTTAATGTCTCTGAGAAACAGCTGGCTGTAGCAGCCATGAAGTTCCCCAGAGCCAAAGCCTGAGCCGTGGTTGCTACATACAAGGTCAGCAGGGCCCCAGCGCCTGCTCCCCCCGGCTTCTTCTTCCCAGCCTGCCGGGACAATGCGGGAAACCAAAGCTGGGCCAGTGAGCTGTGCTGGCCGGGCGCTGCTCCGCGGGGAGCTCCGCGCCTGTGCTGCATCTCCGGCACGCAGCGGGCTCGGGCCGTGTGTGGGGTGCGCAGACGAGGCCAGGTGTGTGTCCGTGTCCACGTGCGAGGACGACGGAGGCGGGGCCGCCCGGGCGGGATGCGGGGAAGCCGCGTGCGGCGGGCCGGGGGGAGCGGTGTCCCGGCGCCCTCCTCCCATCCCGGCGGCCGCCTGTCCCCGGGG
>NW_005842079.1:694173-705327 GCF_000455745.1 Alligator sinensis
CGCCGCGGCTGCCCCGTCCCAACCTCCCTTTCCCTGCGCGTGGGGAGCGGCGGGGCACGTCGGGGCCGCCGGGCTCCCCCGGCGCGCGGATGCACACGGGGCCGGGGCCGGGGCCGAGTTGCTCCCCCAGCACCTTGCATGTCCCAGGGCCCTGGCACCCTTCTAGCAGGCGCGGACCCAGCACCCTGGGCATGACTCGGGTGGCAGCCCTGCGGGGCCGGGGGCTTGGCCTTTACACTGGTCTTGAGCTGTGGGCTGGGGACAGTGACAGCGGTTTTGCTGGGCAGAGCCGGGGGCATGCGGGCAGGCGCCACGTGGGTGCACACAGCGCACAGCCTCCAGCCCTGGGCGGGCACAGAGTCAGCACCAGCCCTCTGCCCCTTGCTGTATGATCCCCCTTCCCTGACCAGGCAGCTCAGGGTCAGGCCCGTGTTAAAGTGTTGGGGGCCTGTAACACACAAGGACATGTGTGGAAACTTCTGGGGCTGCCACAGGGCTGGCCCAGCACTGCCCAGGCTGCCTGTGTTCCTTCAGGCTCCTTCGCCCTCTTTGCGGGGATGGAGGGTGAGTGGGCAGGGTTATTGCCTTACCAGCTGACTTCTGTTTTGCCTGTCACCCGATCTATGTAATAAACTTTTACAGCCTTTAAAGTGTGTTGCCGTTCCTCTGGCATTGCTCACTATCCTTGGCAGTGCTGCTGCTTTGGAGTTAGCTTTTAAAGGGACAGCATGTGTCTCCCAGGCCAGGGCTGGGGGTGGCAACAGGAGCAGGAGGCTGTCCTGGGGCAGCTAAAGGGCCATGGACTGCTGTAGGATCATGCTGGGGCCTCCCACTGCCCTCTCAGAAACCTAGGAGCTTCAAATGTCACGGCCAGGAGCATGAGATGACTTATTCCTTTGTAAATCTGAGAGAACTAATATCCAAAGCTGGCTAGATAAGTGCTCTGCATGGCTATGGGTGCTGGAGAACATGTACAGACAGACTGTTTACACAGGGGTAATCTAGTAGTGGATGGGCAGTGCCTTCCCTGTAGCATAGGGCATGGCCCTCTTGATTGCATTTTAATAACACTGACCACCACTGTGCCCCTCCCTGCTTTACGTGTGGAAGGTTAGGTAGGGTGCTGTGCCTTGTAGTTATGCAGCAGTTTTGACAGTTTTAGTGATAGGTTGGACCAGTCTTACCCAAACTTTTTGCCGGCTGGGCCAGATTGACAGTGCCCGGTTTACTCACAGGCTGGCTCCAGCCAGTGCTCCCAATCCAGCACCCGGGCACTGTCTGGCCACATGGAGTGCAGGGGGGAGGCTGGCTCCAATGCAGCCTGGCAGGAGATAGGAGCTTGACCCAGCCCCATGCGGAGGGAAGGGGGTATGGCTTGGCTCTGATTCAGAAGTGGGGGACCAGAAGCAGGGATGTGGCCTGGCCCCATGGGGGAAGAGGGCATAGTTTGCCTCCATCCAGTGGCACAGGGAATGGGGTTTGAGGATTTGGCAGGAGGGAGAGAGTGCGAAGGCTCCTAAGGCTGCATTTGGCCCATGGGCATGAGGCTGAGCAGCCCTGTGTTAGACAGTGGATTTGTATGGGATGGTTTTGATGGGGATGATTCTGCCTCAGGCAGGAGGTTAGTTTGATGACCTCCAGAGGTCCCTTCCAGCCCTACTTTTCTGTTAATCACTGTGCTGGGATGACATTGCTCAATCCAGTAGAAACCTATTCTGCAAGATTCAGGAGTGTAAAGCTATACCGGTTAAATTTAATGACTGGTAAATTACATCAGCTTGGGTGTCCTCTGCCTGCATCCATTCAAAAGTAGTAATTTGCTAAAGGCTAACTTAGTGAGGTGCAGTTCCAGCTGCCAGTATCTGAGTGGCACCTCTGTCTGGTCCTGTTCGGTTGTAATTAACATCAGTGCACAAACCAATGTCAGTGTCAATGTCTGTCCACACCATGAATGGGCATTCTCTGCCTGATGATAAAGCTAGCTGTTATGATCAGTCAATAATAGGAGCTTGCATTTCTCTACAACCTTTGGTACTGAATGCATACAAAGTGTTTCTTTCAATCTGTCTGTCTGTCTGTCTATTTGTCTAATCAAGGTTTCCATAAATCACCCATGGTCAAAATGTATCTGTCTCTAGGGAGAATCACTATGCAAGAGGGGGGAATTTTATTTATTTGTTTGTTGAAAAACTTTTCTGAATGAAACATACTGAGGGAGGCAAAGCTGTCATGTGATTTAGCTGGGACACTCACAGAAGGGCCCTTGGGTTTCATTTGGGGTGGTTGGTCATTAGTCCGGACAAGAGGACGTTCACCAATGCACTCCTACCTTGCCTCAGGGTTTATCAGAGAAGGAGCAGTGAGCGTCCTTCAGGGGCAGAACATGTGTATTCTAGACGTACTGCTGGTCACACTCACAGGCAGCACCCTATGCATGGACACCTCCTGACACATCTCCTGTGCTTCTCTGCACAGTGCCTCTGCCCCTGTGATGATGTGCTGAGAAGCTCGTAGCCTTGTGGCAGGAGGATGCAGTGGGCACAGGACAGGGGTTAGGGTTACTGGGATGACCTGTCCTGGGCTCTCCATCCCTGGAGCACTGGAGCCTGCCCAAGGCAAGGGAGTTGAACACCACCTGTGCAGAGAAACATGGGAGGTGTGTCAGCTGGTATCTGTGCATGGGGTGCTGGCCTCTGAAAACATATGGCCAGTGAGAGTAGTCATCACTGGGGCACTAAGATTTCTCATGACCATGTCCTGATTCCATGGGTTAAATGTGGTTCTATAGGCCAGATCCTTGGCTGATATAAATCAGCATTGCCATGATGTTGAGAGAACCAAGATGATTTATACCCACAGAGTTCCTGGCCCTTTGTCCCATGCACACACGGGAGTCCCAGGCTCCAGGATGCCATAGCATAGCTGGGAGGTGGGTGGGTGGGCTATGACTTCCCATGCTGCCACAGCAGACCCAGTCTGCTTCTTCATGATATTTCTGTCTTCACTCCCTCTTCTCTACACCCCTGCCTCCTCCCTCCCCCATACTGCCTCTGCAGCTTGTCCTCGTCTGGGAATGTCATTACAGTGTTGTTGTAACATGTTGCAGATGGTGAGTGAAGCTGTTCAATAAGGCTGATCTCTGCTGTGCTCACCTAAATCCTCTCCCAGCAACCTGATCCATGGCTGCTCTCTTTGTTTAGGGGCCTACCGCCAGGCTTTGTTGTACCTGGCTGCAAGGAGGGAACCCATCAGCTTGGCCACACTACCTCCATGCATGCCCAGGAGCCCTTGAGGTGCCAGCTCTTGGAAAGGAGATTGCCTTGGAGTGGCTCCAAGCATGGCCTCACTTTGCTTCAGGCCTGGTTATTGGGGTGGGCTCAGGGCTGTTCTGAGGCCTCATTTCTGTGAGTGGGCACACATGGAACAGGATTGGGTAGGCAGGAAGTGCCCTGGGCATGGCATGAAGGAGTAGACCAGCCTTGTGAGCCCCAGACACTGGATGGAGACTAGGAGAGGGGACATCCACACCCCTCACCCCACTCCTAACAGCATAGCATTATTAAAAATGTGCATTTTGATAGCACAGCCAGAAGAAGCCCTAATGAACCAGACAGCTATATAAGCGAGCACGGCCCACCTGCATTGCCTCAAAGACATGCCAGGCTAGAAGACAAGAAGTTTGGGATTCAGTTGTAAGGCAAGCCATGATTTGGAGGCACAAGCTGAGGGACTGCTCTGATTAGCTGATGGACCCTTCTTGGAATCAAGGGTTAACTCCCAGCTCTGGTATAAAAGTGGTTTGGTGCTGTGGGTCTGATCTAGGCTGCTCCAAGCATCTGACCTGACTGGGAGTAAAAAACTCCCTGTCCCTCACCTACAGGAAACGGTATCAGAAAATGGGTGTCAGAGCTGGCTTGAGGATGGGGAATCTCTTGGGTCTTTGGTAACTTGCAAGCTGCTGTGTAAGAGCTGGGAGAAGCCATGGCAGAATTTGGAGGCCAGTCCAAGTGTTCACTGAGTGAGTCTTGGCCTCCCTTGTGGCTGGAATAACCACAGCTCCAAGCTAGGAGCTGGTTCCATTTCGTCCGGGACTCTAAAGGTGGGTGCTGTGGGAATAGATTTCCATGTGGACTGTAATGGGCACCTGTGTCCCAGTGAGTCACTGCTGTCTCTGAGACAGGCACAGATTATAGGTTTCCTTCCTCAGCAAAGACCAGAGTATTTCTCTCATCAGGCTCCAAAGCTCCAATGTAGTGATGCTTAATCCTCTGTGCTGGGCACACATAGGACTGTGCATGGATGCGCTACAAATGGGAGTTTTTGCTCTGCAGGGGGGGAGCTGAAAAAGACCCCCCTCCCCAAGCTGAGATCATAGGATTTGTGTGTTACCGAATGTAGTTGGGTTTCCATTCACCATACGCCACCAAAAGGGAGTGCTGCGTTAGTGGGTTCTGCCATCTCTGGCATCAGTCCAGGGGCTAAAATATCAAAATCCAGGAGTCCAGACCCCTAGTCTGCTGCTCTGCCTGCTAGACTATAGTCACCTAGCAGAAGTTGGGAACAGAACAACCCAGGAGTCCTGGCTCCCGACTCTCTCCTGCTTTCCCTCTGGCAAGTGCATATCAATTGGGGACCTGCCAGGCCTCCCCAGCCAGTAAATTGCACCCTACAAAAGAGCCCCTCCTTACAGGAGCACAGCTGCCTTCTGCAGAGCCCTGTGCGGGATGTCTGATTAGAGGGGGTACCCACACATCAGGTGTGGCCAGGGCCCTGGTGCTGCAAGGGGGGAGAGGAATGCCCCCCAGGGGTATAGGGATCTAGGCTGGGGGCTTCTGGCTAGCTAAGGGCTTCCTACAGTGCTCAGCAGCAAGGTGCTTCTTCACCCTTCCTGGAGATTGTCCCCAGAGCTATTGCAGGCAGTGCAGGAATCCAGAACCAATCCTTTCACTTTTGGGGCTGGCAGCTCTCTCTCTCATACCCCAGCTGGTGCAGATTCCCGTAGGTGACATGTAGCTCCCAGAGCACTTTCCAGAAAATCTCCTGTGTTGCAAGGGGCTTTCCTGATGGCTCCATAATGGCTTTGGGAAACTGACATCACTTACTCACGAATGGTTCAAGGAAGCAGTTGCACAAGACAGGCTCTGATGCCATCCACTGTCCTCCATGCCCCTGTTGCAAAGCGAGGTGGGGAAACACCCAGCTGGGTCCATGGGACTCAAAGTGATACTGCAAAAGGGAATGCTTTGCATCAACTCTGGTTGGGGAGGGAGAGGCTTGGCAACCCTAGCCTCATGCATGGGCCAAATTCAGCTCTCCTTTGCACGCACTGATGTCACCCTGACCTTAGTTTGCATGTATGAAGAAGAAGTTGAAGGAGGTCCATCTGTTTTTAAATTGCATCCTCTAGATGATCGAGGCTGTGGGACCATATTGAACTGGAATGACATGACAAGTGGAGAGCAGGCCTTGCTGAAGAGCATCCACATAGGATGAGTTGTGTTTCACCAGTGCCTCAGAGCCCCAGTCACAGGCCAGAGTCCTATTGTGTTAGGTGCTGTGCAGACATGAAACAAAAGGCCAGTCCCTGCTCCAACCAGTTCACCAGTTAAGATTAAAACAAAAGACAGCAGGTGGAAACAGACAGACTGACTGCAAGAGCAGGCAGGAACATATTGTCCTGGGAGCACCAATCCCATAATCGTTCTAAACATGTTTACACCCTAAGATCCATAGGCGACTGGTAGGGGGTGCACGGGGGTTCACGTGCCCCCCGTGATGGGACCGGCAGTCCCCCCAACGGCCGACACTGATGCTGTCGGTAGAGCTAGTGCCCCCCCTGACAGGGCCGACACCATAGGCGGCTTCTGCAGGTGCCCCCCCAGATTCAAGAGGCACCAGTTACTCATGCTAAGATCCCACAGCCCCTCTCATCCATAGGGAGGGGCCTATCCCCCATGGAGCAAACTGAGGCACAGAGAAAGGAAGTAACTTACACAGGGAAATGCAGTGAGAGGCTAGGAATAGAGCTGGGCCTGGACAGCCAGTGGCCTGGATCTCACTGCACCTCACTGCCTGGGTCACAGTGCATCTGACTGACGGTGGCAGAGACATTAGTTCTTTCCCTCCAGCAAATGCAGCTCCTCCCTGTGCTGCGTCATCTGTGGTGTGGGGGCTCCCTGAAGAAAGCTGGTTTTCCTGGAATGAGCAGATTCCTTGAGCAGATACTTGCTTATGTCAGGAGTTATTTTGTGATCTCTCCTTTCCTTCCCTTCTACCTCCCCCCAGAAATTGGTGGTAGAGAAGTGAAGATATCTTCCCACGGCTCCAGGGGCTGAGTTGGAGCCCTTCTCTAGAGTTATGCCAGACCTGAGCCTAGCTGACCCATCAGTAAATAGGTACACGGACGGTCATTTGGTCTAGGGAGCCTGGAGGCTGGGCATGCTAGTAGCCATCCTTGTATGTTGTGGATCATAATTGCTTAGAGCATGAGCTAAAAAGCCTGGACTTCCCAGCTGGGGCTGTTGCAGATTAATCAGCCACGAATTGGGCACCAAGGTTGGGTGAGGGGTAGGAGGGGGGACTTAAAATGCACAGTCAGTGGTGGTGGGTGGCACTGGGAGGCTGGGGCTGGAGACCCAAAGCATTGGAGTTTGGCAGTGGGGCTTCCTAGGCTAGTGTTGGTGGCCTCTATTTGTTCAAGAGCACGTGGGATGTAACCCCACATGCCTTGCTGCAGAGCTGTCCTCTGGCTGTTGTGCCAGTGTCCTGGGAAGCCCAGCCAGGCTGCTGGCATGGGACCTCAGCCTAGTGCAGAGGAGAGCTAGTAGCGGCCATCTGCAAACTGACCAGTCCATCCTGCACAGGAGTAAAGGAGCATAAGTCAGGTCTGTCATCATCACCATGGATAGCAGAACAGACAGCAGGGCAGCCTTTGAGGGGCAGCTACATTCCCTGTGTGCATGAGTGGAGAGGAGGAAGGAATGGGCTGAAATTTGCCAGTACCTCAAACGCCCCAGCCACCACAGGTGTACTGGCATACCAGGGGGCATGTGCTGCTCCAGGTAGCGCCAGTCCCACCCTGTGGTGGGGGGAATGTCTGAACCCCAGTCTGCTTCTAGGACAACTGGAGAACATGCTGTCTCCTTTAAAGGGGCCTATGGCCAAACTGTTGTTGCTTCTACCAGGCTCTGTACAAGACAAAGCCTGTACTAGCAGATGGGACAGTAGCTTAGGACAGAAGAGATGACAGTTCAGTTCACAGCTCCACTGCAGACTCCCACTGTCCCCTTTGACATATTGTTCAGTGCTCTGTGCCTCAGTTTCCCCAATCGTAAATTGAGGATGACAGTCCCTCATAGGGAAGTCATGCAGCTCAGTGCAGGGCCTGGTCAGTAGTCATAAAGCTCAGCCTGGACTCCTTTTTGCAGTAAGTGGTACAGATCCATTAGAGGTCACCAAGCTATCAGATACTTGCCTAAGTGGTGACCAGCAACAGGCCCTTAACCATGGGATTGATAGGTGTCAGAATCATTTGTGCTCTGGACTTAGTGAACAACATAGATTGTTGATACAATGAATGTATATGAAACCTATGTAGACATCAAAGCTACTGCCTTTTTTTGCAGGAGGGAGCTAGCAAGCATCATGCACGTTAGAGCTAGGAGAGAAGGGGATAATTTTTCAATTATTCAAAACAAAAACCAAACCCATTTGTTCTGGATGAAGCCAAATGAAATTTTTCGGCAAATTGAAAAGCTGACAAGTTTTATATCAAGTGAAACATTTTGTTTGACCCAAGACACAACATTTTGCTTTGATTTCAAGCAGGGATATTTTTGACATTGCTAAATATTTCTCAGAATATGTTCACAGGAAACTGAAAGAAAGTATGTTAGAATTGGAAAATCCATAGGTTTCTGTTCCTTTGAATCTTGCTTCCTTTTTTTAGAATGGCCAGTTTGGCAAAAGTGACCAGGATTCAAATGCCTGGTGCTGGATTTGCTTTTTTTTCCAAGAAGAAAAGTTTCAACTAAAACAATTTGCCCAGTATATCTATGTGTCAGGGTACAACTTGTTGATGGAGGCAGACAGAGCTCATCCTAGCTCTCTTTTCACCATAAGGACTGACCCTTTAAGGGATAATGGGTTTGGTCCTATCTGTGACAAAGTTAGCTCACCTCTCCACGAGGACAATGAACAAATACCTGATAGTCAGGTCACATGGCTAAATCCAGCCTTCCTAGGTGGAGAGATGCTTTAGGAGTTATGGGGCTTCTTATAGAGAGCAGGTCCTGGGCTGAGAGGAGATGATGGACTCTTGGGAAGGAGAGGCCAGCTCCAGTTCTGAGGCTCAGGGTGGGAAGTCCTGTGTGTTTGTTTTGGGTTCCTGGAAGTGGTGGACTTTTTTTTTGCTGTGATAATTATTTAGTCTGAGGGCAGAGACATGGTAGCTGAGCCAGGCTGTGTGAACTGTCCTGGACAAAGAGACACTGAGGTACCCAGAGCTGGCCTGGTCAGGGTTGGTGCTACACCTGTGTTGTTTGTACTCAAACAGCTTCATGCTTGTTACAGGGGTTCCAAGGTGTAGAGCTTTGCTGGTACAGGCTTAGGAGGTGAGAGGGAATATTAATTGGACTTCACACTTGCCTCTGCCTTAATTAAGTTCTTGTATTTAGGAATTTCCCTTTCTCCCATCTTGGTGAGAAACAGCCCTTGAAATCAAGTAGCCCTGAGCAGCCTGGAGGAAGCTGCCCATCTGGGAGCCTCTGCACCTCCATGGAGCCATAGGAGATCTGGACAGACACCACAACTGCATGGGATTCTGGGGAAACGGACACTGACTCGGCTCTCTGTGCTAATGGGCTTGGAGGGCTTCCTTTGCTGGAGGTCTGAGTCTTGGCATGGGAGGGCCTGATTGCATCTGGATGGAGGGAAGCTGCTTGCTGGCTTCGGAGATGGGTTGCAACTGCAGGAGGCCCCCAGGCAGATGTAGTCATGGGAGGCGTTTGGTGGACAGAGCATCAGTCAGGGAGTTAGGAGGCCTGGTTGTGTCCTTGCCTCTGCCATTGATGTGCTGGATATCCCTAGTCAAAGCACTTTCTCCTTCCCAGGCACTGTCTTAGACTGGAACCACAAAGGGGCTTTGATGCCACTGTAAAACAAATATTGACTGTGGTAACTGCTTTGTAACAGTGATGCCTGGCTGCTCACTTCTTGTAAGGAGAAGCTGCTCTCAAGCTGGAGAGGAGCAGACTCGTCCATTTGATTTACAGCTGCATGTCTTGATGCTCTCCAAGAGGCTTCAGAAAGCATGCTGGCATTCCCCAGGCTTAGCACTAGCGCTGCTGCCCAAATGCAGTGTTAATCAATCAAGGTGACAAGGCAGCCCTGATTCACCCTCCCCATGTTATTGTACTGCCCTGCTGCAGCATGGCTATATAGGGTGGAATAGGGCTTTGTAGGGTTGAGAAATGTGGAGTGCCTAAAGCACCCTGGATTGCCATGCCATGGGTTGCCATGTGTTGTTAGGACTGTTAGGTGTGCAAACCTAATTCACAGTATAAACCCAGAGATTTCAAATAGGAATCCACAATGTTAAAAAACATACTGAGTTATTGTGGTCTTTCTGAGTCCTTTGCAACAGAAAAATGCTATTTTATCTTTCTGCACTCAAAACCCAAGTGAAAACAAAGCTGACCTTTTCTGAGTGGTGTCTTGAGTCTATCAAGGGGTGCTTCAAGTTTTAAAAAGGTTAAGAACTGCTGGCCTAAAGCCTACTCTGGAAGGTGTCAAGTGTGGGAGGTGGCATTCAAGCTCCACTGACATCAGAGGGTGTTCTGTGGCTGGCTGACTTAGTGATTAACATGGGTCAGGCCCCTGCCTTGTTCCCTCTGCTCTACCTGAATCCCTTCACTGCCCCTTGTGCCCCCTTGAGAACATCCCCTCTAAGAGAGAGGAGAGCATGCTGCTCTTTACCACTTGTGTGCCACTGTCAGTCCATGGCCTTCTCTGTCACAAGCATTGTGTCCCTGTCTTTATGTGCTGCCAGATAGGATTGGACTCTTTTGGTCCTTCTCCCTCCCCCTCAGTTCAGTTGTGGGGATGTGGCTGAGCACAGCTGGCAGCCGCTCACATTATTGTGTTAAGCCCTGCTGCATAGAGGCATATCAGCTCTTCGTGCTCAGCCGCTGCTCGCACTCGCCTTAAAAGGGTCAGTTCTGCATCAGGGCCAAGGCAGCCCAGCAGACATGAACTTGGGAGGCAGCGTGAGCCTCACGCAGGGGAGCAAACCCTGAGTCCCACCCAGTGGTTCTAGAAGAATCAAGCCTTAAAGCACATCTGGTTCCCTGCGTCACTTACCTGCACCCTTCCACCCTGGGGTGAGTTGTGGCATGCATGAGCTTGTGGGAATTGCTCTGTTTTTGGGGGAGAGAGATCTGCAAGCCAGGGGTGTGATATAAGACACTACAGGTTTAACTTTAAACAGGGAACAGCCTGCAACTCTGGCCTCAGATACTGGAATGGTGAAAGTCTGCACGCTGCCCTCCCTTGGATGGCATTGAAACTGCACCCCAGTGTGTCATAAGCCCTAGATTGCAAACAGTTGGTGGAGTTTCTCTTTTAGTGGGGAGGGAATGTAGTGGCATCAGGATGGAGAGGGAAGGAGGGGTCTTTCTCCCCTGATTCACACCTTCCTCCTGTCCTCCAAGGGGTGTCATTTTTCCAGTCCAGCTGCTGTATCCTCTCTGGGGTGCTGCCTGGGGGCTTGGCCGCCCAGCATTCTCCACGGCCTTGGGCTGCGCTCCCTCCCTGGGAGGCTGAAGGCAGCATTCCTTTCCCCACTTTGTCTTTGTCTTTGTCTGTCCCCTCCGCTTGGAATGCAGCCGCTTTTGTTGGCTGGTTTATGCATGGCCGCTGTGAGGAAGGGCTGTCTGATTATCAGCTGTGGGGGGACCAGCAGAGGGTGCCCCAAGACCCTGGATATAGTGGTATTTTCTTGTACTTCAGAGCCTGGAAAGTGACACTGAAATCTGTAAACAAAGCTTAAATGTGAACCCAAGTCCCAAACAGGATTGGGCCCCGTGTAAACAGCTAGCCTCAGCTGCGTGCTGTTATGTCTGTGGGGCAAGAGTGGGAGCTGGGGGGGCCTGCCCA
>NW_005842079.1:705358-715016 GCF_000455745.1 Alligator sinensis
CCCAGCTGGCCAGTAACAGAGCTGAGATTAGAACCCAGGGGTCCTGAGTCCAAGTGCTCAGACCACCACTGTGCCACCTGCTCTTTTACAGCAGAGCTGTCCTTCCTGAGGGTGCCCAGCCCTGCCAGCTTGGTTACACACGAGGTGCTCCAAACCCAAAGGAGCTTTGTCCAGACTTAGCCATTCACATCACAGGTCAGAGGCAGGGGCTCAGAGCATCTTAGCTTTGCAGTGAATGTGCTTGGGACAGGCTCCAGTGCCAGGCTGAGTGGCATCATGCTGCAGAGTGCCACAGTTTACCTGTCAAGTGTGACCAGATAGGCACTGTGCCCTGCTGTATGACAGCAAGTGGCATCTTGGGATGAATTAGGGAGGCAGTGCTTCCTCATGCAGAGGGGACCTGCTGGTACTGCAGGATAGAAGGGCTCAGTGGTCAATGGAGTTGCTGACTCTGGTGGGTGCCTCCCCCTTCCCACCACCTGCCTTACTGTAGGCAGTCGGAGAAATCTACAGGTCATCCCTTCTCTGAGGCGGATCCTGCATCCACCCTCCCTCCCCCAGCGCCTTGGGAAGGGGGGGCTGTAATCTGATCTCACTGTCTCCCTCTCTCTTTTCTCCCTTTCTGGCTGTCTTAGGCTCAGAGTCCAGTGCCTTAGCTCAGAGGAGCTCGAAAGCAATCATGAGCCACACACGCTTGCTGCTGTTGCTCTGCAGCCTGGCTGGGAGCACTTGGAGCAAGGCGGCCAGTACCAACCCAAGGCTCAAGCTCTCCTTCTCAGGTAAGTGGCATGTCCTGTCCCAGGCACTGCTCAGTCCTAGCTGGAGAACACAGAGGGGTGCAAGTCCCTTCCTGCTGTCAGTGTCCAGCCAAAGCTGGATCTCAAGATGTATCTGGTGCACACCTCCCTCACCCCTGGGAGGGGCAGTGGAGTGACCCCATATAGCACCTGGAATGCAGGCTCTGTCAGACATGCCTGGCGAGTTAATCAATCTGGGAAATGGTAATGAATTAACAAGGGGGGCAGCACACAGCCTGCAGGATGGCTTCTGCTCTCCGTCAAACTGGCCAAGATCCGCAGTCACACTGGAAATCTAGAGCAGCAGGGACCATGATCAGACCTCACAAATCCAAAGCAAGCCAGTGGAACTGCACCACCGGTGAGACCTAGAGCAAAATCCAGCCCAGTGCACAGCCAAGTTTTCAGTCTCTAGTCAGTAGTTTTGAGACAAAGCAGTGGAGATCTTTTTTGGAAATGAAACACTTCCTGGGACTCTTCTGTCAGTAGTCAGGCAGTAACTGCCATGGGGCATGGTGGGCTGCCCAGCTCACCAGTGTCAGGGGTGCCTGTGGCATGGCTGTGCCCACCTGTGTAGTGTGTTTGCAGAATATGTACATTCACAGCCAGCACTTCCAGCCAGAGCCTTCTATAGCAAAGGGGAGTTGCCAAAGGTGTGGCATTAGGGCTGGATTCCTATGAGCAATCTGGAGGCCAGATCTTTGGTTGGCATCAGTAGGCACATCTCACATCAGTGGAATTGCTCTTGTTGATGCCAGCTTGGTTTGTGTGCTTGGCTACAGTACATCCACATGCTCCTGGCCTGTATAACCCTCCCATAGGGGTTGGCAGCACTTCAGCATGAGCAGTGTCTGGTGCCAGGAATGCTGTCCTTCTTGGGGTTATGGGCAAGACTGAAGCCAGCACAGCTGAGAGTGATGGGGGCAAGCATGCAGGGGTTTTGTCCCATGCTGAGATGCTTGTATGAGTGTGACGAGGAGGCGGGAAGCTTATTACAGCCACGCTGGGTCACTCAGTGTCATGCTGCATCCCTTGCCCTTGCTGTGAACCGCTGGGCCCTCTGCATGCTTCATAAGATGCTGCAACCCCCTCCACCATCCCTGAGGAATAACACTGGTTTCAGCTGTGCGTCCAGCAGATTAATGCTGACAGCTTTGATCTGCAAGTACTTGAGCTCCCCAGCATGGAGGGTCCCTGCTCCAGAGCCAGGGGGCTGCAGCTTGATCAAGTGCCCCATTGCATGTAGGGCTGGAATGTCCCATTCAGTGTGGATAGATGATGTTGATGGTGCAGCAGCAGTCTTCCTCTTGGATAGTGGGGCTGAGCTAGTCCCTGGGGCCAGCTCAGGCCCCCATCCTGTTGCTCTGGTGGGACCTGATCTCTGACTAGGGAGACTCCCACACCCCAGGTGTGACCTTCTCCCAACAAGGCTGTGAGGGAATATCTCAAAGGAAAAGGGGGAGACTTAGCTTAGTGCACCAGCCCCATCCATGAAGGGGAGTTGGCTGAATTCAGGCAGGGGGTGGTGCTCACCTTGGGGGAGCCCACAGTCCCAATCCCGCTCCAATCAGAATGGCTCAATGGTTCCACACTGTGGATGACAAGCCTTTCCAGGGGCTGGCAGCCTCTGCTAAGCAGTAATTGTTTTTTCTTTCTGTTCCCCCCTCGCCACTGGAGCCTTAGGGCAGGTGGGAGCGTGGGGGACTTTCCCTCCACTTCCACTGTCTAGAACCGGCAGCCGGCACCTTTTAAGAGCAGAAACAAAGGAGACTTCACAGTGGTGATTCTGTGGAATTACTGGCAGGTGCCCTGGCCCGGGCAAGCTCTTCCCATAGAGCCTCCCGCTCTCTAGCCAACACCTAACCCTGGTGCTGTGAGGACTCAGGCCCAGAACTGCACAGGCCGAGTCTTGCCCAGCACAGTGCTGCTGTGAATCCCCTGGCAGTCCAGAGTGGAGTCATCTTCATCAGTGCTCTTGTGATGAATAGGAGGTGGGAGGTAAGCAACAGAGGCTTGTGCCTGTTGCTTCTGGACCAAGCTTAGAGCAGCCGGTAGGAGGGGGAAGGAATCCTGAATGGGGTGGAGGAGGCCTCAAAGCTGCTCTAACTCCCACCCTGGCAGTAGCATCCCCCCAAGGGATAATGTAGCTGTGCTGAATATAAGCAGTGTCCACGTCCATGTACTTTCCCTCCCCAGGCAGGGGGCCTGCTAAGAGCACTGTTGTATACCCATGGTGTCCCAATTGCCTTGGGGCACCCCCATGGAGCCCAGGTTGGTTCTGCTCCTTGTTAGCCCCAGTGTGGCATGAAGGGTGGGAGCGCAGCCCCAAGTCAGGGGGACCCTTTCTGCCCCTGGCCTGCCTGCAGAAGTGATCAGAGGGAGCTGCAGGGGCAGCACTGCCTGGATCTCTGCTGGGCATTTACCCTTTGCACCAACAAGTCCATCACTGTGACCAGCCTGAAACTCATTGAGGAAGGGGGAGTCCCTGCCTCTTGGTTGATTTCCAGTAGAGTTGCTAGGCAACAGCATCAGGTTGCCTGGTTACCGCACGTGATACCACTCCTTAAATATTCAGTCAAGTTCTTCAGCCAGGCATCAGGTCAGCCTGAACAAAAGGGAAAGGGCACCAAGAAGATGAGATCCCTGCTGTGCCAGAGCCAGGCTCCCCAGCAGAGGGCACTGCAAGGCGTGGGCCAGAAGTTACTCCCCACCCTGCACCATCTCGAGTCCGTTGACTCCAATTCCTGCATCTGCTCCATTGAATTTTGTACTTTGTTCTCCCAGAGCAGCTCTGTGCCCTCCCTGCAGAGGTCAGTGCAGGCTGAGCAGCAGCATCCTGCTCCCAGGGATCCAGTGGCTGTAGGTCTCTGCCCACCCAAGCCCACAGGCTTGTGTGTGGAGAGTGAAATATGGTAACCATGGGGGCTGTACTGGGCTGGGTCATGATGTGGATGGCTGCAGGTTCCTCCATGGTGCTTGGGTCCATGTGGTAGGAACCAGGCACTGGCCCCTCTCCCAGCCATGTTAGGTAAGGTGGTCCCTGTCCATGCGGCAAGAAAGAAGCGGATGGGGATGGGCCCTCCGTGTCTGAATAGTGAACTGTGTGTTGAGCCATATGGTCAATGCCAGAGACCAGCCTTTGCCCAGCCCCTGTGGGGAGTGTGGAAACTAGCCAGGCTGGGGATGCTCCTGCTGTCCCCTTTCCAAACTGTTGGTGACTGGAGGAAGGGGCCTCTGAAGCACAGCGTTTTTAACCTGCCTGCTCTGCTTCACCTGGAGTGTCACAGTTGTAGCGGGACAGTTGATTCCTGGGAGCGGGAGGACCCTGCTGCTCACTCTGTGGGATGGAGGGCAGACTTGTAAGGCACTGGGTAATAGACCCGGCCTCTCCCTGCACTTGCTTGGACCTGCCTTTCTCAGCACTTGATGGCATCCCTGAGGGGGTGATGGTGCATGGAATGTGCACAGATGTGTAAGGACACACAATTGCCTGTGCAGGTACATGGTAACCCAGGATCACAAATGTGCACACAAGATGCACAAACCTTGCAATGTCTCTGGCTCCTCAGCTCCTGGCCTGGCTCCTTCCTGATGTTGCTTTGTTGCTGCTCGCCCAGGGTTCTGCAAAGGCATGTTAGGGGCAGGAGGGTGGCACCTGAGTAGGGTGGGGAGGGCACAGAGAGCAGGGAGCTGGCCTGGCTCTGGCCCCAGAGCCATGCCGGGCTGCCTTGTCCCACAGCCATGGTGCACCACCCCAGCCAGCAGCTCATTAGTGGGCAGTTTGCTTCCCTGCAAGCGGCTTTCTTTAGCCTCTTCACAATAGTCCATTTGTTCCCACTGCTGTGAGCAGATTAGCCTCTGCAGGCAGAGAAAGGGCCCTTTTTCCCTCAAGCTGCCTCTTGTGCTGAGCGATTAATGTTGGGTTGTGGCAGGGGCTGCTAACCTGCTAAAGCTGGTGGGATGGCTTTGGGGGAGGGGAGGAGAGAGGAGGGGGAGCCTCTGGGTTGAAGTAAGCCAGGACTGGGCAGCCAGCTGGTCTGAGTGGTAGCACTGGGACTGCATGTGCTGGGCTGCCCAGTGTACTCCATCATGGGGACTGTGCCCTGCAGGTGCACTTGCAGGTAGTGGGTACTTGAATCCTACAGAAAGTCTCTACTCTTATTTCCAAAGAGAAGGAAGAGCACATGATATATGGGGAGATGGCTGATCCCATCAAAGCCCCAAACCTTTGGCAGAACAGCAGCTCCAACAGCCACTCATGTTCTTGTTTCTGTAGGGAGCGGTCCTGTATAGGCCTACAGCACAGGACTGGGAGTCAGGACCTAGGGTTTCTCCACTTTTGGCTCTGGAAGGGAAGCAGGGAATGGTAGGGGAGATTCCAGAGAGAAAGTCAAGGCCTAGCGGGGCTGGCCTGTGCCAGAGCCCAGGCATCCCCTGCAGAGTTCATAAAGGGGCAGAGCAAAGCTTACCACAGAGCCACCGCTTCCACTTCAGCTCTCGTTTCTCCCTCCAGAGTTAAAGGCTCGCCACGGGCTGCGCACCCATGAGCTGGAACACTCCTGCTGCTACGACACACTGCTCTTGGATGAGGAACGTGGCTGCCTCTTTGTAGGAGGCAAGAACCACCTGGCGTCCCTGAGTCTGGACAACATCAGCAAGCAAGACAAGAAGGTAACAGCCCGGCTCCTGCCTCATGGGGTCAGCATGGGAGGTCAGCATCTCAACCAGGGGTGCCCCCAACCTTGACCCACAGCATCCTGCCATCCCAGCCCAAAACTCTGCCAGTGCCCCCTCCATCCCAGCCTGCAGCCCCTGAGTTCCTCCTCAGATGATGTTGCCTGAAGTGAGGGAAGGAGACTTGGGGATCTGGATGTCAGTTACCAAGCACCAACCTGAGGCCCACCAAACTTGGGTCAAAGTCCTTTGCCCCTGGGGCAGCAGGCTCCAGAGTTTCTCTCAGGACACCTCTTGATTGTGCAAGGCCTCAGCTGCACTGCATGAGACCTAACTGCAAAGAAAGCCACCAGCTACGCCTCTCTGGGAAGGGGCCTGGATGCAGCTCAGCTGTGTGCCGGCACACCCCAGGCTGCCGTGAATGGGGTGCCCATGCCCGGGGTCCAGGGGAGGGAGCTACCCGGGTCCAGCTGGGCTTGGGATGCAGCATCCACTATGGCTCTGGTAGAAGCAGCAGCTGATTTCTCCCCCAGCTCCTTTCAACCAGGACATTCATTAAAGGCAGTTTCCTGGGGGAGTTGGCAGGGAGCAGGAAGAGGAGGAGGCTGGAATGCTAGGAATGTCGCCTCCCAAGGAATCACCACTCCCTTGCCCCTCCCTGTTCAAGGGTGCCTAATCCCCCAGTCTGCCATCTCAAGCGCAATAGGGACCCATGTAGATCTGGATTGAGGGAGACTGGCTGGGCTGAGGAAGAGGCCAGGGCCAGAATGGCCAACAAGGGCTGTGGAACAAGATTGAGTAGCACTGTGTTGGGAAGCATGTCCAGTGCCTACCCATGTTTACTTAAAGGTCAAAAATGTAACCATAGGCTGTTGCTCCCCTAAACTTACCTACTGTCTCCACAGATATACTGGCCAGCACCTGTGGAGTGGAGGGAGGAGTGCAACTGGGCTGGCAAAGACATCAATGTAAGTGCCTGGTTGGGCTAAGCCAGTGGGAGGGCTGGGGGATAATGCAGACTGCACACTTCACTAAGAAGGTCTCTGGGACCCAGATCCCTGTTTTGGCTGTGCCAGGCTTTGGGATGAGTCCAGCCCCTTCAGCCCCTTGGAGAATCTTTCCAGCCATTCCCTGGCAGCTACAGTGAAAACCTCAGGCCCTTCCCAGCCAGTGTGAACTCTGTATCCTGGTGATGGAACTGCTGGAAGGACATAATGCCAGGTACCATGCCCTAGATGCCAACCTATCCTGCCAGCCTGGCATTCAAGCAGAGCTTCCCAGCATTTGTCCCTAGGGACAGCCACAGTGAGCATCAATGGGGGTCCTGCCATTGACCCCAGTTTGGTGATCTGAGGGTGGTACCTCCTGTTTGCCCTTGGATACATAGGATGGAGCTGGTCCTGTGCCCCTGGGAGGGTGTAGGGCCTCTTGGAGCATGGAAGAGATCACACAGAAGGGCTGGGTGCTGCTGAGCTTTGCTACATCACAGGTCAAACAATCTGGTGCTGTCGTGAGGAGTGTGTCTCCTGGAACCATGCCTGATGGTAGACCCCAAAGTCCCTCCCTTAGGGTCCATTCCACAGGGGAGTCCAGCACCCCCTCAGCTGGCATTGTCCTTAGGGTTGCCCTGCAGGGCTAAGCCCAGTGAGTACACTCTGACCTCCTGAAGGGGCCTTCTTCCTTCTCCTGGAACAACACCCCCCCCCCCCCCCACACACATCCACACACGCTGAGGAGAAGCAGGGCAGGGGTATTTCCCATCAGCCTGTCCCTTCCTAGTGACCAGACCGGTTGAGGCAGTCTGGCACCCCACCTGTCCAAGCCCACTTGCTGACCTCCTGGGAGATCAGTGAAGCTGGGGTAGGGAGGAAGCCCCAGGATGTGGTGAGATCTGCTCTGGAGAAAGGCAGGGACTGGGAGGGAGTTCTGACCTGGGCAGCAATGCAGGGTGATAGCAGGAGCTAGAGATGCAGCATCATGGGGGGCAGTGCCTCTTTTGTTCAGCTGTGGACCCCTCCTGTGGGCAAGATGATCACAGCTGCTCCTTTGGCATTGACCTGTTAAGAGCAGTTGGGGGGGGGCAGTGGGACTGGAGTGAGCTGCTGCTGTGGATAAGGATCCACAGGAGGCTGTTTGCTCCTTTCCTGCTGTAGGGCTGGCCCACATCTAGATCAGACCTGGACAAGACTGAGGCTAAAGGAGGAGTTTGTCTCTAGGATCTCCCTGATCCAGAGGGCTGGTGGGGAGACAGTGAGGGGTTTGCCCATGATCTCAATGGAGACAGTTGGTTTTGGGGGAGAGGTGCCCAACTGACCTTTCTTTGAGTTTTAACCCTTTTTGCCCTGCTGTGGTGGCAGCCTGGGCCCTGTTCCATCCCACTGCGGTACTAGCTGTCCTCAGCCCCCAACCATCTTGGCTCGCTACCCTCAGAATCAAAGAATGATAGAGAAGTCAGGGCGGAAGGGATGTCTAGGTCACCTAGTCCAACCCCCTGCCTGAGGCAGGATCATCCCTATCCAAACCATCCCACACAATTCCTATCCAAACCATCCCACACAGTTCCTTTCCAAACCATCCCACACAGTTCCTTGTCCAACCTATTACTAAACTATACAGTCAACCCTGCCATACAACTACAAGGCACAGCACTCTAATCTGGCACAGATTAAGCAGGGCACAATGGTGGTCAGAGTCCTGCTGCCTTAAGGGTTGTTAAAATTCAGACGAGAGACCCAAGGAAGAGAGCCATGCCCTACCCACCCCAATCCCCCTGCTACAGAGGTAGGCAAAACCCCCACAGTCCATACCAGTCTGACCCCAAGATAAAATCCCTTCCTGATTCCAGATAAAGTGATTGGCCAGAACCTGAGCAGAAGGGCAAGACCCTGTAGCCCAGAACCTCTGGGTTGAAGTCCCAGCACCAGCAGTGGCACACCCCAGTCAAATTCCCCAACATCGGCTGCAGCAACACCCAGTGCCTCTGAGGAAGGGGAAAAAAACCCTGGCACCTATAGCAAGAGGAGGGAGAAAAATAATCCTTCCTAGCTCCAGCAAAGTCCAGAAGCATTGGAAAAACCAAACACACTCCATTCTGCTCTGCAGCCTGGGGACACCAAGCATAACTCCACACATCACACCATCTTACTGGACAGTCAGGCCCCCCCCCACACTTTCTGTATCCCTTCCATAATCTTATCCTAGCTCCTTTAAATATATTTCGCAACTAAGCCAGTTGTGGAGCTCTGCTTCATTTTTCTGGTGCTGGAATATGGTCATCTCCAATATCTACCTGCCATAGGATTCAGCCCTCTTTTCATTATCTCCCAGCAACCCATGTGACGTGGGGGGCTCTTGGGCTTCTAACTGTTACTCTTAGCAGAGCACTCCAGGCACAGCTGCTTCTAGATCATCCTTAACCCAGGGGTTTTCAACTTTTTTTAATAAGTGTACTCCCAATGGTCAGACGTGGAGCAGGGTGGGGGGTGGGGGAGGTGGTGCATGGCCAGATAAAGAGAGGATGCAGGATGGTGGGTGGCAGCAGTGGCCGCATGTGAGTTTCCCTCCTGTGTCCAGCAAGCCAGGCAGTGCCTGTGCGGCCCGCAGAGAGGCACTGCTGCTGTGGCCCCCCACCCCCGGCCCTGCTCCTGGGAGGCAGTGATGCGGGGTGGTGGGTGGTGACACCCCATCCCCACCTGCCCGTGTATACCTCCTAGAGCCTTCCCAAGTACCCCCGGGGGTACACATACCCCCGGTTGACAACCTCTGTGCTTAACCAATGCTTATCCAGCCTCTTCTTGAAAACCTCCAGTGATGCAGGCTCCACAGCCTCTCTAGGAAGTCTGTTTCAAGGGTGCTGAAACCTCTGGGCTGTGGGTCATATGAAGCCTGCAGAGCCTTGAAATCTGGCCTGGGGTTCCCCATGGGTCAGGAACTCTAGCAGCAGGGAAGCAGTGGTAGTACTGTCACCCCACCCATTGCCAAAATCCCAAGCCCTGTGGGCCAGGTCAGAGCCAGGCCACCAGCCTCCCTCCCATAGGCCCAGATCAGGGCACAGCCACACCTCCCTCCTCCCCTCCCTCCTGCAGGGCTGGAGCATGCCCTCTTCCTCCTCCAGGCCAGGTTGGGGCCAGGGCACGCCCCCTTACTCCCATGAGGTCAGGTCAGCCCGCACCCCTGCCTGGCCAAAT
>NW_005842079.1:715047-732950 GCF_000455745.1 Alligator sinensis
CTGTGCAGCTGGATGGGGGCCTGGTTACCCCCCCCCACACACACACGTAGCTGAATTAGGCTCTGCTGTGCCTGCCCTGGACACCAGATTGTGTCTACCAGCCAGATCGGGCCCACAGAGGGATTGGCACTGCCCATCTGGCCCTCCAGATAAAATGTTTGAGCACCACTGGTCTATTTAGAACAGTGAAGAAGTTCTTCCATGTATTCAGTCTAAACCTACTTTGCTGCAACTTCAAGCCATTTCCTGCTCTCTACAGCGAGAGAGAAAAGGTGCTCTCCCTTTGTGGCAGCCCTTCAGATATCTGAAGGCTGCAATCTTGTCCCCTCTTAATTGTCTTTTCTACAAGCTGAGCTCACGCCTCTGATCGGTACCGGAGCATGGCTTCCAAGCAAACCCATTGCCTTTGAAACCCTTGGCCATCCCCACACTGTGGGAGGGGATTGTGGGGCTTCAGGCCTGACACCACAGAGCCCCTTCCTACCCCCTTTTCCTTTCATAAATCAAGCAACCTGGACTGGCTCAGAGACAAGGGGTGATTGTTTGCTTTGAAAGGGGGAGTGCTCAGCCGGTTTGCTCTGGGAGGGAGAGGTCTTTATGAGCAGATGTGCTGAACCTCATCCATCCAGGGAAGGCGGTAAGTCAGGGGCTTCCCTGACCACCCCCTCCCACACCTATCACAGGTGCAAGGCTCATACTCCCTACATTGTTTTGTTGGCATGAGTCCCAAACCCAGTGCATTCTGGGACATCTGCGGCATGTGGGCAGGAGAGAAGCTCTCTGGGTGGATAGCATGGGGGCTGAGCTGACTGAGCAGGTGATGGTGAAAGGAATTGGCATGTTGGCAACAACTCTGTGGTTGCAACAGGCCCAGCCTCCTGTGCTGAACCCCCAGGTACCCCTGGCCAGCAGACTCTGTCCCATGGCTACTCAGCTGAGTCACCTGGTCCTCAAGCCCTGAGCCAAGGCATGCTGTTGCTGGCCCAGGCAAGGTGTGTCTGCCTATGTCGGGCTCTTCAGCCCTGCCCATGGCCTGAGAAAAGCTGCTTTGGCTCTCGGTATGAGGACTAGGTTCCCTGTGACCCCAGAGTGGCCTGGGCATGAGCTTGGCAGGGGACATGCTTCTCCCTGCCAAGGGCTGTCTGTGTGGCGGTGGCACCTCACAGGGATGAGACTTCCCCCAAGGCAAGCAGGCTGAGGCTCCCCTGCACAGACTGAATTGAAAGAGCACTGCCTCAGCATGAGGGCCATGGAGCTGTGCATCTGCCTCCTGGGAACTGAGGACAATAGGACAGACAGAAGACGTGTTAGGCCTGGGAGGAATTGTCCATTAACCCTATTAAAATCCAAAGAATTCATGATCTGATAGAAAAAGAGTGACCCAGACTCCTTAAGGCCAGGATGGATGGATGGACTTGGGGTGATCTTAGGCAAGTCACTGCCCCTCTCTGGACCTGTTTCTCCCTCTGTATGTTGGTGATCATTCTCTCTCTGTGGTGGCTACTAGCCAGAGAAAGGTGCTCACATGTGGTAGTGGAGGCCAACATTTGTAAGTGGGGTTTGCTGTGGTTTGGTGCCCCTGGTTCCATAGGGCCTGTGGTCATGGCACCATGTGTGCTTCTGAGCTGCTGTTATGTCATGGCACAGCATCATGGAGCTGGGACTGCAGCTAATCACACAAATCTCAGCTCCAGCCGAAATCAAGACCCCATAGGTGCTGTTCAGACAGAAAATGAGAGACAGCTCCTCCCCTGAGGAGCTCATGACCTAAACAGAAAAGGCAGATGAAGGGTGGGTTGAAGCCTAGTTTGACAATGTGGAAACTGAGGCACAGGGAGATGAAGTGACTTGACCACTGTCGCCCAGCAGGTCAGTGGCAGAGCCAGGATTAGAATCTAGCTCCCTTTGTCTGTCCCAGCCCAGTGCTCAAACCCTCAATGGGGTCCCCAACTCTGCCCCAGACTCAGTTGAGTGCTACTGGAAAAGCAGCTCTGGTTTGTGAGGTCCCAGGGGACATGGAACAAGCAGCAGGAGTGTCTTGGATCAGGCGAAACTGAGGGCCAGCACAATTGGCCCCGCTTGCTACTCTGTTTCCATCTGGCTTCCTTCTGGCAGTGCTGAGCCTGGCTCAGCCATCAGGGCGAAAGGGCATCTAAACAACCAGCTCAGGCCTGTTTATCTTTCTGGGAGGCTTAGCAGGGTGATGACAATCCCTGACAGCCCTGGGACCTCTGTTTATTCAACAGTTCTGCTTGGGTAAGCCATGGGTTGGAGATTTGGCCCCTAGCTACACAGCCCAGGAGGGATCAACAGATAGAAAGGAGGGATCCCACCTCCTCCCCCCGTCCCATCCCACTGGTGTTGGCCAGTGCCCTGCAGGGACTCCCCAGGGATTCCAGCTTCTGTCCTTGTCTGGTGACTTGGCCTGATCTAGGTGGGTATCTCTGTCTCCCAATCTTGGCCCCCTTCCAGCTGTGCTAGCTCCCCTCTCACACAGGCTGTCAGTGCCCCTCATTTCCGACCCACAGCCCCTGCCTGTCACAGCCCTGAGCCCCTCCCAGTTAAAACTTGGTTTCCTACCTGCCAGTGGTAGCTGTAGTGCAGGATTTGTTTTGCAAGAGAGATGCACAGTGGCTGTGTAGCTGCAGCCAGCTTCTGATTTCAAGAGAGTAGCTGACCCCATACGTTTTGAAACCCCTCCAACAGCCTTGCATTGTGGTTTGGTGGGTTTGCCAAGCTTTGGTGGTGAGGAGCCTAAAAATGGGATAACAGGGGGCTGCAAGTCAGGCTGGAGGACACTGGCAGAGCTGGGGAAAGGAGGCCTCTGGATAGCAACATCAGGTCAGGTAACTGCTGGTGGAACTGTTTCAGGGGTTTGCCCAGCCATTCCCTCTTCTTGTTAACAGTGCTCACTTGTCATGAGAGCTAGAGGTCTCACTCTTAGCAGCACAAGGATCTCTAAGCAACCCTTGGGCAGGGTGTCCTGCAGGGGCCAGCCCTGACCATACCCCTGACATATCAATGAGCTGCCTGCAGCCATCCTTGCAAGAGCTATGAGGTGGCAGCAACAGCTAAGACTGGGTCTGTTTGCATTGACCCAGCCCAGCCCACAGCTGGCTCACTTTCACTCCCCATTACCATTCTCCATTAACAGGCAGGCAAAAAAGACAGTGGGGCCCCAGGAGTTGGGAATGCAGCTGAGTGTCCAGTGCCTCCAGGGACATTGTCATCACTCTTAGATTCTTCTTCTTCTCTGAACCAAAACACTGACTAACACGTGCTGTGGCCAGCGCCTGCTGGTAATGGCTATTCCAGATGGGTAGGTGCCTGCCGCCCACAAGGCATGAAGCTGAGGTGACTCAGGGGGAGGATGCAAACAATATTGCCCACAGCATGGATGCAGTGAGTCAGCACAGCAGGAGTGTTCACTCCAGCTGGGGGGAGGCTCCCAGGTTCTCCAGCCCCTGTTGCTCCCATCATGGAGTGCTGCAGAAGGCTGGATGGGAGCACTGGCTCTATGGGGCTCCCAGCAGAGTGCTGTTTCTACAAGGTGGAGCCTCCTCCTTTCAATATCTTCAGAGAAGTTAGGGGAAAAGAGTGAACGTGAAGTCCTGAGACCTGGAATGGGATCTGGGGGTGGCCCTGGAAAGAAAAGAAACAGATTTTATTGCTCAGGCTGCCCTGGCCTGTGGGGGCCTCAGGCCCTGGGCTATTCCTCACTGGGGCTCATCCCAGCTCACACCTGTGGCATCCCCTGTTGAACTAGGATACATCACTGAGATAAGGACTGGGAATGGGATAGGGGACTGAAGGCACTGGCGTAAGCAGAACGGCCCAACTGCCTGGCAGGATTTGGCCTTTCATGGACAATTTCTGGGCCCTCTATGACATACAGCACCCTATGGCTCTGTTTGCTGGTTCATTAGCTCCCACAACACTACAGGGGCTGCTTCCTTCTTTGGGGCAACACAAGCTCCAGCCCTCCAACTGATGGCACCCTGGGGGTAGAGGGGCTCAGACCAGAGCCTGCCCCACATCCCAGCTCCCCTGCACCTTGGTGCAAAGCAGGAGGCAGATAAGGTGCTGGGGAGCCTCCAAGCCACCTGTCTCCTTGACAGAAGCCATGAGCCAGTGGACTGGTCCCCTGGGGGCTGCTATCAGGGAAAGTGGGGGCGGTGCAGCCCCCATCCCATATTTCCTGCCCATTAATCAAGGGAGTGATGTGGAAGCCACAGCTCTGCAGGCTGAGCTGTTTCAGACATTTCAAATATTAGTAGGTCTTAATGGGCTAGATGGAGCCATCTATCAGCCAGGCGGACAGACACGAGCTCCCAGCTGCCCGGAGCAGGTTGGGGGGAGGGGGAGGGGGTGGGGAGAGGCTGAGGCACAGAGCTCGTCTCACCCGAGAATGCGCTTGTCTATGGGGGCTTGTGTCTGGGTCCATGAGGGGTGCCCCCCGCAGCACCTCCTGCTGGGAGAGGCTGGGGCTGGAGTAACCAGGGCTCCCCACAGCCAGTGCCACATAAGACTTTTGAACAATTGAAAGGGTTTGGAACTGATCTGGCTAATTTGACTTGGTACGTGAAAAATTTTCCAGAAAAAGAAAAAAAAAGGTGCCAGTGTTCCTAGGAACTTTCTTTGGTACCAGCACAAGCCCCATCCCCCGCAGATGGCAAGGGTGGATCCCAGACCTGGGACCTTATGTTCCCAGCGCCAGGACAGAAGGACAGGGCATCTGTCTGGAGCCTCATCCTCAGCTATCCAGCCTGAAGCTAGCAGGAAGGTGGGGGGAATTCAGAGCAAAATTAAGTCCTCCAATAGCAGTAGGAAAGGCAGAGACCCCACCACTCCCACCTCCATCCTGTCCTTGTAACCTGACCCCCACCTCCATCCTGTCCCCTGCACCTCCTCAAGAGCTTGAGCTGCTGTTCCAGCCCCAGTGAGCTCTCACCACACAGCCAAGCCTGTTAGCAGGGCTCCCACGTGCTCTGGCATCCCAGCAATGTCCGTGCCAGAGCCCAAGCTCTGGGAAAGCACTTACCCAGCAATGCCAGCCCACGCAGGGCAGGGAAGGGCCCCTGAGACCAGCCACCTGCCAGGCCTTGCATAGTAAGGGATCCCATTCCCCCCACACCATTTCACTGCCTCCTGGTCCCAACAACCCCATGAGACGATAGCATCTGAAGGGGCTGCAGACAGTCTGACAGTGCCCAGACAGAAGTGGGGAAAGCTGTCTCTTCCTTAAGGCCCCTCAGTTCAGACCCACAGCTCCCTGCCCTTCCCCATCCCTGGGTATGGTCCTCGACTGTGATAGTCACTGTGTGGATAGGCCCCCACAGCATCCTGCTCAATGTCACAGTTCCTCTTATTGGGCTGTTGAGCCCACCTGGGACTAGACCCCCCACAGGAGGTGGGCACTGAAGCAGACCAGTCTCTGCCTGGTTTGGGCTATCAGAGGTGTTGAGGAGAGGAGCCATAGCAGGTGGGAGTGGAGAGTGTGCCCTGCTGTCCAGCTCTGTGTACTCTCTGCCCTCTTGTTTTGCAGGCTGAGTGCATGAACTTCATCAAGATCCTGCATCTCTACAACCGCACTCATCTGTATGCCTGTGGCACGGGCGCCTTCCATCCCACCTGTGCCTTTGTGGAAGTGGGGCAGCGCATGGAGGTGAGGGCCAGCAGATACTGACTGGCACAGTATCTGCCTGTGCAGGGGAATGTCATGGGCCAAACACCAGGGCCCAGGCATTCCCAACCCTCCACCCCACCCGCCCAGCTGCAAGCCTGCAGGACACACTGGGACTTTCTCTGCACTGGGACTCAGGAGGGTCCTGTGAGCTGCTCAGCCCTGCCAGCACCACATTCCCCCCGCCCCCCCCCACCCCTCCCTGCACACACACACTCATATTCTTTTTCCTCCTTCCCAGGACCCTGTCTTTAAACTGGACCCTGCGGCCACAGAGGATGGCAAAGGGAAGAGCCCCTATGACCCCCGGCATGTGGCCGCCTCAGTGCTCGTGGGTATGGAGACAGGGCTGGAAACCATTGCACAGAGGCTCCACATCACCAGCCTTTGGAGAGTCCCTGTTCCACCCCCCTTCCCTACATTGCCCCCTGCTGAGAGAGCTGGGGGGGCACAGGGTACAGCTGTTTCATGCCCACTGTAGAATGCCTGGAGCATAATGCCTAGAGTTCACCAAGAGAGAGCAAAAAGCCCAGTTCTGTGTGTCACTTTCCTGGGACTGTCCTAGCCAAGGAACTAAAGTCCCTGAGCTCACTCAAAGGCCAAGGCTGGAGGGGGATGGGGACCAGACACTGTGCCCGGTGTGGGGTCCACCTGTGCAGCTAGTGCTTTCCTGGAACTTAAGATCACTGCCACCCACAGCCTCAAGGCCTTGCTTCTGGCTCTAGAACTGATTTTCTGGGGATTTGCTTCCGCTTCTTTCCCTAGGGGGCACCTTGTACATCACTCTGGGTGCCTATACACGTGCACTGAGGCTGCTCTGACACACTGTAATTATAGCACATCAGAGCAGACTCACTTAATGAAGTCTGCTGGAGCATGGTAATTACCACGCTGCAGCAAACTCCAGCGTCGCATGTATCAGTGTCCCCACACTGAAAAATGGCAGTGGGCTCGCTTTAACTAAAGCTCCCCCACCTCCATTTTTCAGCGCAGGGAGGCTAATACACATGATGCTCCAAGTGCTTTAATTAATTAAAGTGTCCCCCCCCACTCCTTTAGCATGTCTATAAAAGCCCTCTAATGTCAAAGGGGAGGGTGGAGTGAGGGAGTGGGCCTGTGGGCAATATTGAGGTTCCTTGGCTGACTTGGGGCAGGACATCTGGACTTCCCCCATGCCTGGGAGTTAGGGGAGGGTGGAGGCAGACTGCCTGGGTAATGCTCATCCCTCTGTCCTGTCCCAGGTGAGGAGCTGTACTCTGGGGTGGCCACTGACCTGATGGGCCGTGACTTCACCATCTTCCGCAGCCTGGGCCCACGCCCGTCCATCCGCACTGAGCAGCATGACTCCCGCTGGCTCAACGGTAAATGCTGAGGGCAGGGGGAGCTGCCCAGTTCTGCCCCTGCCCAGGGGGAAGGGCAGGATGAGTGGGGGTGAGTGGGGAGTGATGAAAGTTCAGTGGCTTAGGGTCTACTGGGAACACGAGTCTGCTGCTGCTGTGGGGTGCAGTGTACTGTGCACAGGACCTGGGCTCGGGAGGCCTTGTCATGGTGGTGGCAGGAGGAAGATGAGTTCAGCTGCCTCAGCCTGGTGGCCACTGCAACCTGTTACTGAATCAGCATGTTTTCCCAGGAGTCTGATCCACCCTGCCCTAGGCCTGGTGCTGTGTGAGTGTTATAGACCCTGGACAAGTCAGAGTTAGGCTCTGAGTGCCTGTCAGTCTCTGTAGGTGATTTCCAAATCACAGCTTTGGAAGGTGGGGGGTGCCCACATCTACAGTAGCAGTGGCTGTGGGTCAGAAGTGAGGGATGCTGGCAGAGCTGGCTGTGGGGAGCCAAGACTGGAAAAGCAGGAGACTATGGCTCAGGATTGAGGGGCTGCAACAGGGTGCATGGAGACACTTGCTCAACACATATCTGTGTGGCTTTAGATAATAAACCTGTCCTCCTGCAAGGGCCTCACTGCCCCTGAGGGAGGCTTGTTCTAGCATGACAAGCTCCAAGAGTGGAGCAGAGCCCTTGCCCCCAGCATTGCCTTATCTTCCCCTCAGAGCCTCATCCCCTGGGAGTTGCTCCCTGAGCTGTACTTCACTTCAAAGAGCTCCTCACATGGCTGCAGGGCATAAGCTGCCCTTGGGCTCTGCCCAGATCCTGCTCTGTCTTTCTGCCCTGCAGGATGACACCATTGCCTGGAAACGGGCCTTGTTGAAGAGCAGCAGTGTCTCCTGAGAGCGTGGGGCTGAGGCAGGAACCTCTCACCCCAGGACTTCACTGACCAGGGCCACTTGAGAGCACCAAAGAAGCCCATGGTGCTGTCTGAGATGGTTACTGGGTTCAATGGGCGGCATCCCACAGCCTCAGCTCTGTAGGGTCAGGCAAAATGACCAGAGTGGGCCCAGCTACCCTCATGAGATAAAGGCATGAGCAAGGAGAGTGGTTTAACCACCACTGGTCAAGGGTGCTGGTCGTTTGGGGAAGTGGTTGACCTCTACCCAGGAGAGACCAGGGCTGAAACAGTTGGAGGCTGCAGGTCCAAACTGAGGGGCATTGGCAGGGCTGTGTGGCAGAAGGCAACCTGGAGTTGGGGGGATATAGCATTGGCTTGCTAGTTGTGCTGAGAAGCACCACCTGTCTACACAGGTCCTGTTATCCTTTATCTCTGACTGCCTCTTGGGGCTGTGCTGTTAAATCCATCATGGCAGTCTGTGGGTTTGTGCTACCATCTAGTGGAGCAAGTGTGTGGGGCACCCTCTGCACCAGCTCAGAGCTGGCCGTAGTCAGGACTGGGGGGCTTTTTAAAACTGCAGTTTATACTCTGAAATGCAACCTGAAGGAGCAAAGCAATTCATACATCCAGGTCAAATGTGGCAATCGTTTTAGTAAAAAATGTAAAAAGAATTTTGCAAGAATTGAAACGATCTGATTTTTCTTTTTAAAATGTTTCAAGACCAATCAGCTCATTTGACTTTTGGAAAAATAAGTGAAACAAAAGGGGAAAACCTGCATTTTGTTAAGTGCAAAATGCTGATATTCTTTCTTGAGTTTTTATATCAACCACCAAGCTACAAACATGGAAATTCACCCAGTCAAGCTGTGGTGACATCTGCAGCATGGGCAGGGGGGTTATCCTGCAAGGCAGAGTGGCTCAGCTGCAGATGGCCATACAGTTTGCCATTGGCTTTCCTGCTCTGCCACTTTAAGGCCTCAGCCCCCTAACTGGTGACGGGTCATCCTTTTTGGTGGGGTAGGAGGAGCCCTGCTGCCTCATCCTAATCCTGCTTCTCCTTGTGAATGACTTGAGTCTGAAGTGATGAGTGATCAGGGGCCTTGGAAGCATTAGACTGAGGACTAGTTTGCACTTCTGAGAAAGCAGTAGGTGGAGAGAGAGTGGAGGGGGGCTGGGGTTCAGGACTCCTGGGTCCCATTCCTAGCTCTACCACTGATTCTTTATTCATCTTTTGACAAGTCATCCTTTACATCTCAGAGGGTGTGTTGTAATGCCCCATCGCTGGGCTGGCATGGCACTGAGCAGTTCACCTGCAGAGGGTACTGTAGAAGAGCTGAGCTCAGCCCATGTTTTCCTGTCTGGGCAGGGATCACACATGCCTGGCACCCACCTGACATGTCATGCCCTGTTCTGTCTTCCCAGAGCCCAAATTTGTGGATGTGTTCTGGATCCCTGAGAGTGAGAATCCTGATGATGACAAGATCTACTTCTTCTTCCGGGAGACAGCGGTGGAGGGGCAGCAGGGGCTGGGCAAGTCCAGCTTTGCCCGCATCGGCCAGATCTGCAGGGTGAGAGCTCCCCACCCCACTCAGGATCTTGGGGAAAGCTCCTGTCACCAAGTATCTGAGGGGAAGGAGATGCTAAGATCTTCAATGCTGGGCCTGAGCTTGGACTGGAGCCCAGCCTGGCACCTTGGCAGGACCTCTGCCAGCTGAGCCTGGGGGTCCCCCTAGGCTGTGCTTGCAAGCCACGTGTCAGGACCAGCTCATGCAGGGTTTCTTGTCCCTGACCAGTGGGGCCAGGCTGGAGGCAGCACAGTTCTGGAGGTAGGAGAGCATCTGTCTCCCATCTTGCCCAGGATCCTGCCCAGCTTCCCCTGGGGTTCTGAGGTGATGGTGGGTGTTGTCCGTGTGTGCCAGGAGCCCCAGAGAGCAGCCATGTTGCTCCAGGGCAGAGGTAGAGTGTGACCTACAGCAGGGCTTGCTAGGGCATGACAGGCCTAGCAAGCCCTGCTGATCCTGACCCTTCCCATGAGCCCCCTGCCTCACCCTGGGAAATGCAAAGGGACTGTGCTCAGACCCTGCCCTTCTCCCCCGACACAGAATGACATGGGTGGGCAGCGGAGCCTAGTGAACAAGTGGACAACATTCCTGAAGGCCCGGCTGGTGTGCTCTGTGCCAGGCAGTGATGGAAGCGACACCTACTTTGATGAGCTGCGTGAGTGCTGCTGGGACCTGTGTGAGCAGGAGGTGGTGCGGTGGAAGTTGAGCACTCTGGGCTTGGGCTGAGGGAACTGAGGAGATGGGGACAGCCACTGAGTGTCCCAGGGGTGGAGGGAGTTTGGAGCTGCCACTGAATGCCTGGTGATGATGCCGGGGGGGGACAGAGGGTGGGGGTGGAAAATGTGGCCCAAGCCAATAGGTGACACAGGATGTGCTGGGGCCAGTCAGCGATGTTGTCCATCCCTCCCTACCCACCCACAGGTGACGTCTTCCTGTTGCAGACCAAGGACAAGCGCAACCCCCTGCTTTATGCCGTCTTTTCCACTTCCAGGTACAGGATCAGGGAAGGCCTGCCCCACTCCCCCTGCAATATAGCCCTTCTCCAGGAAGCACTGGGCAGTTCTCAGTAGAGGACTTTCTACAAGAGCTGCCCAGGAGCTGCCATCTCTCCTAACATCTCCCCCCATGTCTCTGTTTGCTCCCCCCTTTCCCTTGTGTCCTTTGCCCTACACCCTGTCATAATTTTGCCATTGCTGTATGCCCACAGCTCAGTGTTCAAGGGCTCCGCTGTTTGCCTGTACACCATGCATGACATCCGCAGAGCCTTCCTGGGACCCTTCGCACACAAGGAGGGCCCCAACTACCAGTGGGTGTCCTACCAAAGCCGCGTGCCATACCCCCGCCCTGGAATGGTATGTATGTGCTGGAGGGACCCATCGTGCTGGGACTGGGGATGGAAATGGGAAGGGAGGGTTGGGAAGTATTGCCTGGGGACAGGTCTTCCTCCTCCTCTTCTGCCAGATGGGGTAAAACCCCATGGCCAGGAGAGATCCAGGGCAGTGGACTCTGTGGCAGGACCAGATTGGGATGTCTCCAGCTATACCCAGGGCCTCACCCAGAGCCTGATGTCCCAGTACTCCGGCCTGTAGGATGTTAGGGAGCAATCCGTCCCCATCCCTACCATTGTCCCTTGGCTCTGGCTAGGGGAAATGCCTCCCTGTCCTGTTCAGAGGCCTATTGGGCAGAGGAGCAGTGAGAGGCTGGCATCACAGCCTTCAGCCAACATGTGGCCAGATCATAAGACAAGTAGCCTGGTCCTAGCATCCCAAAGGGATAAGGGCATGGAAGGAGGCCTTGCCAGGGGCCTGGTCTAAGGTTAGGATTGAGCTGTTTGTCCAAGTCCTGCAAGAAGTTCAGAGGACATGTCCTTACAGCAAAGCTACCACCATCCAACTGGGAGAGTCCCCTTGAAGCTTGAGTCTGAAGGGCTGTGGGCTGGGAGTGAGGGCACCAGGAGAGGTAGGGGGAACCCAGGGATTGGATAGCAGGGGGCTGCAGGTCAGGACTGTGGGCCAGGGCTGTGGGAGGAGGCCAGGGTTGGGACCCAGGGGCTTGTGGGTTGGGCATGTGTCTGATCAATACCAATGTCCCCATCCTGCCCTTATTCACTCAGCCCTCTGCCCCTGTAGTGCCCCAGCAAAACCTTTGGCACCTTCAGCTCCACCAAGGATTTCCCCGACGATGTGATCCAGTTTGCTCGCAACCACCCACTCATGTACAACCCCGTGCTGCCCCATGGCCAGCGGCCTGTCTTCCTGCAGACCAACGTAGACCACACCTTCACCCGCATTGCTGTGGACCGGGTGACTGCTGCTGATGGGCATTATGATGTCCTTTTCATTGGCACAGGTACATCTATGTCACGCCATCAAGAGGTGCCAGGCCCTGCTGGGCTGGAATTTGCATTGCCCAGCCTAAAGCCAGGGTTTCCCTCAGCCCAACGTGGCCTAAATGCAGTGAGGAGCACCAGCCTGCCTGGATGATCCTGTGCAGGGGGGGCATTTGGATTTCTGGCTTGCAGATATTCTGAGCCCAGTCATCCTATACAGACCCTGTTACACTGTGGCTCTATTGATCAAGACTCAGGACACCTGGGGCTGTTCCTCATTCTGCCATGGGCCTACAGTGCACATTGCCTGGCCCTTCTATGCCTTGACTTTCCCCATCCATACAATGAGGGATGCTACTACTTATTCCCCTTGGTAAAATACACAGAGGTCTAGGAATTATAGGAACCCAGGACCATTTGCTGATAGATCCAATGGGACACCAAGGCTGACTTTCACCGTGTGGGCTTCCACGGGGCTTTCAGGTGCCTTGGAAAGCCACAGCCTTTCTCTTGGGCTTGACCTTGGCCAGCTGTTGGCCTGTCTCTGCCCCACTGATCAGGCCTGAGCCTCCACCCAGATCCTCTCAGGGAAGGGAGAGCCTCAAGCAAAGGTTTTGCTCTGCCCTGTCACATCTTTCCCTCCTCCCTCCCTTGCAGATGTGGGCACAGTGCTTAAGGTGATCTCTGTGCACAAGGAGAGCTGGCAAAATATGGAGGAATTGCTGCTGGAGGATCTTCAGGTGTTCAAGGTAAGAAAGGTGGGGTGGGGACAGTCCAGGAGTCTATCCTCACTGGCACTCCTCCCCTCCCCCCCTTTTCCTTAGTATCTATCTACAGGCAATCTACTGTGTGTACTACAACAATCTTGTCTCTGCACCAGGGATCATGCCCACGTAAGCTGGGATCCATATCCCTCCTCCCCTTCAAACTGTGTCTGTCATGTTGAGCCAGTCCCACCAGACTGTCCCACTGAGCAAGGCCACCACTAAGGTTGCCCTCCTCTTTGCCTAGACCAGTGTTTCCAACCTTTTTCTCCCCACAGCACGCTTACCTAAATAAAAAAGAACCATGGCACACTGGACAGCAGCAACAGGCAGGGGGAGTGGCTCCAGCCAGGCAGGGGGTGTTGCTCCAGCCCAAAATGCCTGGCACACCAGTGTGCTGCAGCACACCAGTTGGGAAACACTGGCCTAGACAGTAGAGCTCCTTTGGGACAGGGCAGGTGTAGTGCCAGAGGCACGTGTCCCTGTCCATGCCTCTGCCCATGCCCTACCCAGCCATGACTACCAGTGCATTTTAAGCAGCTGTACTAACATGGCTTTGCCAACCTGGCTATTGGCACTCAACAGCTGGAGCATAGAACTGGAGCTCCTGGGCTCCAGCCACACAATGCTGGGTGAACCACAGTGCCTCACCCATGAAAGGGAACATCTGCCCCTTGGAAAGATGCTGAGATATTCCCTGTGCATGGCTCTACAAGCAGGCAAAACATCATGGACAGACTGTGCCCATAAGCCAGGAACCCCCTGGCTTCAAATAGCCTTCATCTTGAAATGCGCCCTCTGCTGTTGTTTCTCTCTCAATAGGATTCGTCCCCTGTCACCAGCATGCAGATCTCATCCAAGCGGGTAAGGAGCAAAGGACAGTGGCTGTGCTGTATGGGAGGAGGCTACAGGCAGGTCTGGTGTTGTGGCCATGGACAGCTCCATGCCACTGTGCCAACCCCAGCAAGACCATGGGCTGCTGGTGGAGATCAGAGGGCAAGTGCTGGAATCCTTGTGTGCCACTACAGCCCCTGGCACAATGGGACCCTCTACTGGTTGCTGTCAACAGATAAATAGGGGTGGGTACTGCTCTGGGACACTGGTGTGTTCCACACCCAGGGCACAGTGGCAGGAGGAAGCACAGGGTTGTTGGCTGGTGAGTGCTTGGGGCTGCTGCGGCAAGGCCAAGAGCACACAGCGCATGTTGGCCCTGAGTTGTTGGCAGCAGGCCTGGAACTGCTAGGGATGGGGTAGTGGGTCTTGGGCCATGCCACCCAAGGTGCCAGGGGGCCCCCTCATTTGCACCCTTCCCAGAGAGAGAACCGAGGGCATGGAGATAGCCCTCGGCTGACTAGCAGGCAGGGGTCTCAGCAAAGCAGAGGTTTTTCGCTGGCACAGGCATCCAGAGGCCACTTTGCCCAACACTAAGCTAAATTGAAATATCCCTTGGGTCTCCTGACTCCCACTGCACCCAGATGCCCCTTACTATCCCCCATTCTTGTTGCCCAGGATTCTGCTATGGCAGAAACAGGCTGGGCCTGACCCAGTCTAATCCTACAATCCTCCCAGACTCCCTACATGAGTTGTCTCCCACAGCCACATGCCATGTGGATGGGACTCCACAACGACAGATTTAGCCCTTCCTATCTCCAGGCTGGACACCTCCCCAGCCATGGGCATCACCTTGGTAATAAGCCTGTGGCTTACGTAGCCCCCTTGGTTTGTCCTCATCCTCCATGAATGCAAAGGCCCTAGTTACCTGGTTCTGCGCACCCCTGTCTCAGCCCCTCACTGTCGCAACACTCCCTCAGCAACAGCTCTACCTCGGCTCCAGGACGTCCATTTCCCAGCTGCCCTTGCACCGCTGCGGGATCTATGGGAAAGCCTGCGCAGAGTGCTGCCTGGCCAGAGACCCCTACTGTGCCTGGGATGGCACCACCTGCACTCGCTACATGCCCAATACTAAGAGGTACAGACCCTTTACCTCCGGCCAGGGCACTAGAGCCACACCTAGTTCTGATGTCCCCTGGGTGGGATTAGTGCTGAGACCAGCAGGACCTGGGCTGCAGGGCTGTACTGCCGTGACTGCCCACTGGAAACGCTTGTGAGAGGCACCTGGGTAGTTACAGCTGGGTGCCTAGCTGGGTACTGGTTTGGTCAGAATCTCACATGGGGAAGTACTGCTAAGCTAAGGCATCATGCTTCGAGCTTATGCTGGCATGATCCAGACCAAGGGGTGATAGCCTGTGGCTCTGGCACCAGCTTGGACCCAGAGATTCACGGCCAGTTCCCAGCTCTGCCACAGACCTTGAATATGCTCTTGGGCAAATCATGTTGCTTCTCTGTGCCTCAGTTCCCCATCCACTCAGTGAAGACAATAGCATTTCCCTGCTGTTAAAAATATAAGAACATGAGAACTGCCTTTTACTGGGATGGACCACAGATCCATCTTGCCCGGTATCTTGTGTCACGCAGTGGCAGAGAGTGGATGTTGAAGGGGAGAGTGAACAGGGTATGAAAAAGGCTTTTCCACTGTTCCTTTCCCACTTGCTGCTTCCAGCGTTTAAGGTCCAGGAAGTTGTGGAGATATTGTAAGATTAAATGCCTCAGGTGATGAAATGCCTGGGTACCTGGTGATGGGCACCACAGAAGGGCCTCAGGTCCCAGATGAAGGCATCTGGCATGGTATGTGCCTGGCATGGCTGCCTCCTCTGTGTGAAACTAAGGCCTCTCCCTGAGGAAACCATGAGCTAGATATTATGTCACAATGCTCCTCACTACTGGGAGACCTGCTGATGCTGAGAGATATGTGCCTCCGTGCTCTTCAACTGACCACGTGCCCGACACTCTCAGCTATGAGCCAGCAGCACTGGGGGTCCCTGGCAGCTGTTGGGCTCAGTAAGGTACTGAGATGACTTCTATATAGTCCTTGTGAGCTTCAGATCAAGGGTGGCTGTCTCTCCACTTCCCAAAGACCCAGCAGCTCACA
This sequence comes from Alligator sinensis, assembly GCF_000455745.1. Taxonomy (NCBI): domain Eukaryota; kingdom Metazoa; phylum Chordata; order Crocodylia; family Alligatoridae; genus Alligator; species Alligator sinensis. Next base: position 730,599 of record NW_005842079.1, read on the forward strand.
CTGCCTCAGGTCCTGACCCCTCTGCTGCTCTCCCTCTACAGGCGTTTTCGGCGGCAGGATGTCAGGAACGGGGACCCCAACATGTTATGCTCAGAAGGTTAGTTCAGCTCTTGATGTCCTTGGTATCCCAGCTCAGTGCTTATTCCAGCCAGAATTTCATCCTGCCTCATTTGCTCCACCCACATAAAGCAGCCCCACAGCTGCCCCCTCATGTTCCTTCATGGCAGGATATTCCCCCTGTTTATACTTCCCCAGGGCAGAAATAGCCAGCAATGATGGCCATGGCTATCACCCCACCCTTGCTCCCTGGGTGCACACCTGGGTGCACTGGCTTATGTCCAACCCATGCCCCCACCACCCCATGTGTTGGCTTGTGCCTTCCCTGTGGTTCTGCCTGCCCAGTGCAACTGCTTATACCCGCCCCAAGGCCCATCCTCCCCAGGCTCACACTTCTGGTGGGCCTTGTCTGACAGATCCTCACCGCAGCAGTGTGCTGGAGAAGAAGCTATATGGGGTCGAGGGCAGCAGCACCTTCCTGGAATGTGTACCCAAGTCCCTGCAGGCCCAGGTGGTGTGGACCTACCAGAAAGCAAGTGACACCCCGAAGAAGGAGGTAAGGGGCCCTCTGCACCCAGGAACCAGGCTGCTGAGCCAGACTTCCCTGGCTCCCAGTGATTCATAGATTCATAGATTGTAGAGTCGGAAGGGACCACAATGGATCTTCATGTCCAACCTCCTGCCCCTGGCAGGAAAGAGGACCGAGGTCAGATGACCCCAGCCAGGTGACTACCTCTTGAAGACCTCCAAGCTAGGTGATAGCACCACCTCTCTTGGAAGCCCATTCCAGATCCTGTCCACCCTTACTGTGAAAAATGTCTTCCTAATATCTAACCTAAATCCACTCTCAACTAGTTTACACCCGTTATTCCTAGTCACTCCCTGGGGCGCCTTAGTAAACAGCACTTCCCCTATTCCCCGTTGACCTCCCCTAATAAATTTATAGGCGGCCACAAGATCTCCCCTCAGCCGTCTCTTGTGAAGGCTGAAGAGATTCAGCTCTCTCAACCTCCCCCTGGAGGGTCTATCACAAAGGCCACTAATCATGCGAGTGGCCCTCCTCTGGACCCTCTCGAGATTCCCTGCATCCCTCTTAAAGTGCGGCACCCAAAACTGGATGCAGTACTCCAACTGCGGCCTGACCAGTGCCGCATGATACCAGGGAAAGGTTGGGGGAATCAAGTCAACCAAGTGAAGACTGACTGATGCCAGGAAACACAGGCAGCATTTTTGCTTCTAGGGCCATGTGCCCTTCCAAAGAGGTCCCAGACCTTCCAGCCTCCCACCACAGATGCTCCACTGCTGCCTTGCCCAGTCACCAATGTGGTGCACAATGCCATGTCACCTGGCCATACCCTCCCCCTTCCCCACAGATCCTGACCCCTTCCAGGTACAGAAAATTCAGTGATCCCCCTGATAGAAAACATGCTGTTCTTAAGCTCCCCTTCCCCAGAGCAGGCATGCCTAGTCCAGCCCTCCCATCAGCTGCATTAACACTCCTGGCTTTCCCTTCTTCCTGCCAGTGCAGGGCAAATCTCAAACCCTAACCAGGCTCTTGGGCATCTCATCATGTTGTTCCTCTGACCCACCACCACCCAGCAGCCCTGGCCATGCCTGTGTATATGAGCACTGAACTATGCAGCCCATGCCAAGAGGTCAGTGCCAGGTGCTGCCCTTTGGATCATGCCCAAGTGCCTAGTGCCTCCTAACCCAGCTTCCCCCAGAAACCTGCCTCCTCTCCAGTTCCACCCCCAAGCCCTTGGCCTGGTCTCCTCATGTCTGCAGGTTCAGCTGGATGAGCGGGTGGTGAAGACTGACCGAGGGATCCTTATCCGTAGTGTCCTGCACAAGGACACTGGGCTGTACCACTGCCATGCCACAGAGCACGGCTTCACCCAGAGCCTGCTGCGTCTCTCATTGGAGGTGATTGGTGCACAGCAGGCTGACTCGCTGTCCTATTCCTGGGAGGAGGAGCCCTCAGAGCCTGCCAGCCACAAGCTGTGGTACCGGGACTTCCTGCAGCTGGTGGACCACCCCAACCTGAGCACGGTTGACCAGCTTTGCCAGCAGTTGTGGAGCCGCAAGAGCCACCAGCCCAAAAAGAAGCCCCCACTGCCCCCACCCCTGAGTGTCAAGGCCAAAAACCACAAGTGGAAGCACCTGGAGGAGAAGCGCAAAGCCCGCAGCCGGCGGACTCATGAGGTGCCTCGAGCAGAGAGAGGACCCCGCAGCGCTGCCGTGTGGTGACCCACTGGGGCCAGGAGAGCACAGCCAGACTTCTGTTAGGAGGTGGGG
>NW_005842079.1:732973-739848 GCF_000455745.1 Alligator sinensis
ATTGAAACCACCGTGCAGAGGAGATGGCTCCCATAGAGGTACCGAAACGGCTCCAGTATACAACCTCCACACATAGCTAGTAGGGGAGGCATCATCAACCATGCAGTTCAGCTGCTATTCTCCTGAGCTGGCCATGGCTGGAGAGGGGCATATTCAGCCCTGCAGACAAAGCCCCCAGGGGACATGCAGCCTCTTCCACAGCACACAGCCAAAGAGGGGTTGCCCGGGCCTTGAAAGACCAAAAGAGATGGGAGATTGTGTTGTTACCCTGCCCATCAGGATGGGATGAGACGGGGCACCTGGTTTGTCCTTCCAGCCCCGCTGTCTCTGTCATTGGTAGATGGGGCCACCAGCTAGTAGAGGCATCGTGCTCTAACACTCTCTTCCAGGAACTTGCAGCCTGAGTCTGAGCATGGCCATGCTTAGCCTGGGTCACTTCATGCCCCACTGGTCTACTCTGCCAGAGACTCTTTCGGCATTTGGTGGGCCCTTCCCACTACTTCTTCTATCCAAGCCCCTCTGGAATTGGGAACCTCCCAGAGACAGCTGCCAGTGTCCCCATGCTTGGTGTGGGGCACAGGGGTATGGATGTGGGTCGCTGAGCTCCCTGCCCCTTGGGTACAAAACAGAACCACTGATGTATTTATTAATGGACTGTTGCTGATGAATGTAAACCCTCCTTGGGACACGCTGGCCCCCAAGGGACCACAAGGACATTCCTGACTGGTATTTCCTGGGGTGGAAGAGGAGAAGAGCTGTATATGGAGATCTGGGGCTGAGATGGAGATCAGAGAGCCACTGGGAATTTCCCTTTATGAGATGTGCCCTTATATGGAATTAGAAGCAGAGTCATTAGGAAACCTTCCAGCAGGATGGGCCTGGGGAGCAGTGAGCAATGACAGGCAGCCAGGTTCCTGACAGGGAGGACAGGAGTCCTTCTGTGTCCTGAAAGGCGCTGAGTCTGCTCTTCACTGACAGACCCAGGGAGATCTTAACCAAGGCCCACGTGGAAGCACATAACTCTCCATGAACTTGACCAAGGATCAGCCATCCCTGAGGGTTGAGTTAATCATTCCCATGGGCTGCTGTCTTGCACTTGGGCCTGCTTGGAAATAAATTGCTCTGGGAGCCCCTGATCTGAAATCACTCCCAGGCCCTGCAGAGATGGGATCTGACTCCATATTGGCAAGTCCAGCCCACAGCTAGTAGCAATGGGAAGTTACCACAGCCCAATAGCTGGTCCCAGGCCTGCTCTGAATAGGTGAGTTCTTGAGGGGATGCAGTACACCACTGCTTTTGACCACCTGGCTGGGTAGAGGACACTTTCCTGGCTGCTTTCTCCCCAGATAGGTAGGGGCTCAGCTCTGGGGCACACAAGGCATTTCACCAGCCACAGGCCCAGTGAGCAGACAACAGGAGTCAGGGACCTAGGTTCTCTTCACAGCTCTGCTCCTGCCCTGCTGAGTGCCCTTGCTCCTTCATTTGTAATGCATGAGTGATGCACTTGGAGATCAGTATGTGAAGGCATATCCACAAGGATTAAGAGGTATTGAATTCATGACCAAAATAAAACCAGATAAGGAGGCCCCTAAAGCCTGTCCCCAGCTTCCATGTGTGATGGAGCTCACAGATCCTCCAGTACCTGTAGGTGAAGCATGAGATCGTTGAGAGGGGGCTTTTCTCCACCTGAAAAGCTTAGACTTTTTCCCCAGCTGCCTGTTTTGAGCTCTTCCTCTCCCCATTTCTCCTTTGCCTGATCAGAGGGTGTGTTTCAGAGCCAGGACAGCTCCCAGAAATCCCAGCCAGGAATCTACTAGAATGTTTTTAACCTTTTGGGGATGATGAGATTGAACCCGGTTTGGTGCCAAACAGCCGAGAGGTGATGAAAGCACCCCTTAGATCCACTGCGACTAACTGTAGTGACACATTCCCTCGGAGCTGTACATGTGGCTCATCTGGAAGGCAGCAAGATGGGAGGAAGACGTAGAAGAGCAAGTGTGAAGAAAGTGAAGGAAGGCTGCTGCTCCAGGTAGGATGTGTGAGTGCAGCCCTGGCAGCCTGTGCTCAGCTCCATGGACACAGTTAGGGCATGAAAGGAGAGCGGGACAGACAGAACTGGACACCCCAGCGGGCTTGTACTAAATTAACACAATAAAAGCAGTTGATTAATCCGCGGCCTCCTGCTTTTGAGAAATCAATGAAAGTCTCCTCCCTGTCCCGCGACTAGATCCCCACTGCCTCAGTCTGAGATAGCAATCCTGGCATGTGGCTTATGCAGCGACCCAGAGGCATGACCATAGAACACAGAGCAATTCAGTGGGTGGCAAAGGTAACCCACACTCTGTCCCTCCCAAGCAGTTGGGGTACAAAAAGGATGAGGAGCCCCTGATAGTGGAGCTGGAACCAGTGGGCAACATGCCTGGAGTGCAGGAGACTTGACAGGTAGAGCTGGAAAGAGTAGGGGTTTACTGGGGGCCTATGCCTCTCTAGCTCTGCAAGGGCACTCACAGGCCTTGCTGGAGGAGGCAGAGTGCAATGCACATTGGACATGAGATGGCACCAGTCTCTGGGGTCTGCCTACAGCCTGGATTCCTGCCCAAGGACAGGACACTCGCTGACACCCCTGGTGGTGGCAGCAGACCCTCCTGCCTTCCGCAAGATTCTGCTCTGAGGGTAAGCCTGTTCTGATTGGCTGTCTTTCTTACTGCCCCACCTCCTAGGTCTCTGCAGTCAATCAGGGTTGCTCTGGAGTCAGCACCAGTGCATCCAACCTGCCCTGTGAGAGTAGGGCCTATTGCTGAGGGGTGCGGGGAGGGCAAGAAGAGCCTCACAGCTTGGGGCAGCTCTGCGTGCTCCTGGTGCCCCTGCCTGCTTGGGAGGGGGAGGATGAAGCACCCCTGGAACTGCTCCTCCCAGGCTGTGGGGGGAGAATTGCCCCAAGAAGGCAGGAAGGAGGCTGGGGCAAGCTGATGGAGGCTGGGCTGCCATGCATGCCCCCTGGGGCCAGGGGCACAGGGTTGGAGGTGGTGTCAGAGGCAGCCCTTCAGTGCTTCTGTAGCATGCAGTGGCTTTTGTGATGCTTAGTGTGCTTAGCCTACACCACCGGATGCCACTGGACACTTCCATGGGGTGAATTAGTGGATGAAAATGGAGGCCCTGGGCGTGCTGGGTCTAAGTTGGTAGTTGCAGAGTGGTGGGTGTTAGGGTGTAGGACAGGGTTGTAGGGTACTGGGCATGGGAGTTTGAGTGGGGGTTGGGGCCTGAATTGTTGGGGATCACTATGCGGCTGAGTAACCTCCAGTTGCCCCGATGGGTCCCCTAAGCACTGGGCCCTGGAAGCAGTGGAGGAGATTGACTTATTGGCCCAACACCAGGTGGGAAAGCTGGGTTTCAAGGGGCCAGTGTCTCTCTTTGCCTACCAGCCGGCTGGTTCCGATCAATCATTTACAACAGCATCAATGCCAATGCCTTTTACCCAGAGTTGGAAGTTGGAGGACTGTGGTGTCTGTTCTTCCTTGCCTCTCCGGCCTGGCCATGCCTTCCCTCTGTCAGCCATCAGAGGGAGCACCACAGCTATGCTCATCAGGCAGGCAGGGACAGGTCTGAGGAGCAGTGGGCACTGCCAGGGGGAAGATTTGTCATCTGTGCAGACCTACCACTGATCAGATGAGCCAAGCTGTGGTCACCACCCAACACCAGAGCTCAGAGCTTCTGCAGTGATGGGGTGGATTGGGGAGGAAGGAGCAGGGGGGTTTGCACTGTTCTCAGGCCCCAGTGAAAGGAGCCAGTGTGATTAGTAGGGTTCTGTGAAATTTCACCACCAGTTTTCACCAGGCAAAACTCGTAACATGGGTGCTTGTGCAACTAGTGCCTCTCATCAGGCAGCAGGACTGAAGATCCCCCATCACTTGCCACCACAGACCTGGGGGTAATAATTGACCACAGTACAAACATGAGCTGGCAGTGCAATGCTGTAGCCAGCAGGGCCAACAATACCCTTTCAATTGATGCATCTCCAGCAAAACCAGCCCCCTACACCAAGCAGGAAAGACAACTGGGGGTCAGGTGACCCCAGCGATGTGACTGTCTAGTCTCCTCTTGAAGATTTCCAGGATAGGTGATTGCACCACCTCTGGAGGGAGCTTATTCCAATCTGAACACCCTAGTTGTGAAGTAGTTTTTCCTATTGTTGAGCCTGAAACAATCTTCCAGGAGTTTGTGACCATTATTCCTAGTTTTCCCCAAGGGTGCCCTGGTAAACAGTTGTTCACCAAACCCTAGATGTATGCTTCCGATGTAGTGGTAAGCTGCTACCAAGCCCCCTCTCAGCTTTCTCCTTTTCAAGCTGAAGAGTCCCAGGTCCCTCAGGCTTTCCTTGTATGGCTTGCTGTGCAAGTCTCTGATCATATGGGTAGCTCTTCTCTGGACTCTCTCAAGCTTTACCACGTCCTTGTTAAGGCGCAGAGCCCAGAACTGGACGCAGTACTCCAGCTGCGGTCTCTCCAATGCCAAGTACAGCCAAGTAGAGCAGGAGAATCACCTCTTTGCAATGGTTTTACTGGAGCTGCATCAATTGATGCACATCAGGGTATTGTTGGCCCTGCTGGCTACAGCATCGCACTGTCGGCTCATGTTCATACTCTGGTCAATTATTACTCCCAAGTCCCCGGTGGCAACAGATTGGGGATCTTCAGTCCTGCTTCCGGATGAGAGGCAGCAGTTGCACAAGCACCCATGTCTCGAGTTTTGCCCGTCAGCAGCCAGAGGTGCAAGGCCCCAAAACCCAGAAGCCCTGCACTGATCTCCTTGAGAGCTGGCAGGTTACGTGGCCTCAGCAGGGGCTAGCAGGCCTGCAGCTTTCACCCTGCTGCGCCTTAACACACGCTATGTCACCCCTGCCATGAGTTTTGCTTGTCTGCAGCTTGAGGTACAGTTTTCCCCAAACCCCTGCACCTATCCCCTTGAAACTTGGCAGGCTTCATGGCCTCAGCACGGGCTAGCATGCCTGCAGTTTTGACCCCTCTGTGGCTTAACACATACCCATGACATGAGTTTTGCTTTCAAGACTTTGGGATGCAGTGTCTCCAAACCCCCTGCACCTATCTCCTTGAAACTTGGCAGGCTTCATGCCCTCAGAAGGGACTACCATTCTTACAAGTTTCATTCACATCAGGCCAGAAATGACAACGTTATAGGCTGTTTTGACCTTCCCCATTATATCCTATGGGTGAGTTTTGCCACTTCGACCGTTTCGAGGGAACAGAGCGGACCAGCTGTTTCAAATGGAAACAAAATTCAAAATGGAGCGCTGCCGTTTCACACAGCCCTAGTGGTTAGGTTTTCATCTTTTACTCTTGAACCAACTCACATTAACTCCTCTGCACTCATCTCTCCTGCCCCAGCTCCTGTCCAGCCATGCCCCTGAAAGGGAAGATTTTCTGGGTTATGATTTGCAGACATTTGTCTGGCTGCAAATCCCCAGCTCTGCCAGGTTGGGCTCCCTGCACAGAACTCAGTTAATACTCGTCAGTCTTGACCTATAGACCCCTGCCACTGCAAATCCAGTCCTGTCACAGACAGTGGCTAGAGCCTGGCTAGAGATGTAGGCGTAGAACTAGGACTAAAATGGTTCCCTTCTCACACTTGTTTTGAAATTTTTTTGTGTTCCAAATTAAGACAAGAAGTCAAATCCTGAACCATTTTGCAAATGTGTTTTAAATATGTTGGTTCAGGGCAGTGAACCCTTTGGGGTTTAGACTGTGGAGCTGTCTTTTTAATACTATCTGCTTGATATTTTTCCTAAGCAAGTCCTTTTAAATGGAAAAACCCAACTACTTTATTTAACAAGGTCAAAATGAAAGTTTGATGATTCTGAGCAGGGGTTTTTTTCAGACTACTTTCAAGTAAAAAAAAAAAATCATTGAACTTAGGCCTTTGCATGGCAGGCTTCAGTTTCACCAAATCAGCATTTTCCAATGTGCAGAGGTTCCCTGGGAAACTGCTAACCAGCTCTGGTAATGAATCCAGCTTAGGCTCTGTGCTCACAGACTTGATCCTATAACTCAGGCAAGAGCACTTTGTGAATGGAGACAACAGAGGAAGAGGGGGACCTGGGTGTATGGGTCCATCATAGGGTAACTACAAGCCACCAGTGCCATGTAGCTGTGAAAAAGGCTAATGCAATCCTAGGCTATAGTACCTGGGGTGTGCTCAGGAGAAACAAGTAGGTACTAGGACTGTTGCACAAGGCATTAGTAAAACTCCATTAGGGAAACTGCAGTTTTGGCCACCAATATTAAAAAAAAAAGATGAGCTTAAGCAGAAACAGGTTTTAAAAAGAGCTACTAGTTGGTGACAGGAATGGAGAACTTATTTTATGAAAGAAGAATAAAGAATAAAGACTCCAGGCTTGTTTAGCGTAACAAAATGGAGACTGAAGGAGAATAGGATGATCCTTTGCAAGTGCATTCATAGAGTGAATACTGGGGAAAGAGAAGAACCTGTAGACTCCTGAATGCCACCAGCACAGGCTCTGAAATGAATATAGACAAACTCGTAATGGGAATTAGAATTTTTCTAACTCTCAAAAGTGTGATTTTTTTAAACAGCTTTCAAGCCAAGTAGCAGGCAAAGAACCAGAATTGCTGTAAGACTGGACTCATTAGTTAATGAAAGGCTTAGTGTGATGGGACTGGAGTTCTGGCTCAACAATCAATATGCATGGTGTCTGAAGTCATGTGTTTGCAGTCCCCAGGTTAAGGGATAGAAATAGCTCTCTTGTAGAATGAAAGGTGTCTGATAATCCCATAGTTTCATAATTTCATAGTAGCTAGGGTCAGGAGGGACCTGAACAGATCATCTAACCTGACCCCCTG
>NW_005842079.1:740350-743734 GCF_000455745.1 Alligator sinensis
TCATCTTGGAGTCAATAATGACTCCAAGATCCCTTTCCGCCTCTGTGCTTTCAAGAAGGGAACTCCCCAGCCTGTATGTATGCTGTGGATTCCTTCTCCCAAGGTGCAGCACCCTGCATTTGTTTACGTTGAACCCCATCCTATTCTCATCTGCCCACTTTTGTAGTCTGTCTAAATCTAGTTGCAGCCTCTCTCTCCCTTCAAATGTGTCCACCTTGCCCCACATCTTAGTGTCATCAGCAAATTTGCACAGCATGCTTTCCACCCCCTCGTCCAAGTCACTGATGAAAATGTTAAACAGTGCGGGCCCGAGGACCGAGCCCTGGGTTACCCCACTGCTCACATCTCGCCAGGTTGAGTACAACCCGTCCACCACTACTCTCTGGGTGCGCCCCATCAGCTAATTTTTACCCATCCAACTGTGCAGGCATCAATGCCACAGTCGCTTAATTTATTGATGAGGATGGGGTGAGAGACGGTGTCAAAGGCCCATGCTTCCGGACTTTTGCTGATTGTAGGAACCAGAAAGGAATATTTTTCCCTTCATGAATGCTCCTGGCTGAAAGGTATTGCTCTTCTGCTCAGGGTTACACCAACAATTGCTACATTTGGGGTCAGGAAGGAATTTTCTTCCAACGAAAGGCTGCACAGTAGCAGCAGGTCACCACTACTGACATCAGGGCAGTGCCAGAAGGCAGCAGGACATCAACCCCTTGCTTTTTCCAGCAGCTGGCTGAGCCCTGGACCTGGAAGGCAGACGTGTCATGGGCAGGAGACACAATGATTGCTTTTGCAACCCCTTCAGGCTGCTCTGGTAGCAAAAGTTTTGGAGGGTCCCGGGGGATCTCCAGTTCACCTGGTCCCACCTTCTCCCAACACACATCACTGCTCTGAAAACAGAATGGAGCAGTCCCTGAAAATGGTGCCAGAGCGAGCTGAAAGCTACCTTTGTCTTGGCCCATCCCCCATTCCTGGGCTCCAAACTCAGTAAGGGCCTGGACAGGTTTCTGGGCTCCAAACCAGGCAGCTTGACTAGCACAGGAGGAAGTACATAGCTAGCTCCACACTAAGGTAGTAAAGATGTAAGCAGTGCCCCTCCCCACCCTCATCCATCAGGGCTAGGGTAGGAGCAAGAGGAAGCAGGGGGCCCCTTATACTCAGGATCCCATGGCTATAACCAGAGCCTGATTCCCCTTACACATCTGCTAAGGCCAAGCTTTGTAGGTTTCGGCAGAAGGATGGGGTGCAGGAGCGTGGGGGTGGCGGCTGGCTGGGCAATTGGCTAGGTACTGAGCTCCACTGTAACACAGTCGTGGGGGTGCCATGGGCCTTTCCCCATGTGCAGATTATAGCTGGGGCACAGGTCTATGCCAGCCACTCCTGACGGGTCCCCTCCCTTTTCCTGGTCCTCTTTTGCCCAAGTAGCTCTGGACACAGCATCGAGCTGGCCCAGGCTGCCCCACCTCCCTGCACTCGGCACTGCCAGGGTGCAAAGCAGGGACCTGTGGCTGTCTCAGGGAAGGGCATTGTGCCTGACTGATCTCAGCTGGGTGCTTGTGGCTGACTGCATCCTCTTCTGTGCTTGCAGCTTCCACTTCCAGCCACAGCAACGCAGAATGGCGTGTGCTGGCACGGGAGAGCAGGAACTCAAACTGGTCAGACAAACAGCAGGGAAAGTCCAGCCTAGATTGCCTCACGCTCCCCCCTCCCTCTCCCCCCAGCTGCAGCTCTGGCAGTCCCTGCTCCCCGGTTTCGTTTCTGGCAGTCTGGAAAGCGAAACCTAGGGGCTGTGAAACTGAACCCATGCTTATCGTGCTGCTGTAAAAAAAAACACAACACTGCTTAAGGTGGCCGTGGGAATGCAGCCAGTACCGTGAAACCGGTCCTGTGCTCTGGGGCCCTTCCCGCCGCCTGCTCAGCACAGCACCCTCAGCTCCTGCAGCACCGGGGCTTGCAAGACTGCCCTGTGCAGGGCAAGAGGGGATGGGCAGGACGCAGTCCTGGGCAGGGCGGAAGCTCAGCACCCCATCAGCAGCCCTGTAGGTGCCAGCCCTGGGTCTGCCTGGCTGGCACCTGACCATGGAGCCCTGGGGAGGGGGCATCTCCCTGACCGCAGCCAGCCCCGGTGACCCCGCTGCAGCTCAGAGCTTCATGAAGAGGCCACAGAGTGACATGAAGATGACTCGGGGCACAGGGTCTACTGTCCTGCACAGCACTCGGCTTAGGGACAGGGCTGGGAAGTGTCACATTCTCCAGCATCTGGGTCAGGGGCTGGAATGGGGGACAGAGCCCATGGGCAGGGCCTGGTAGGAGCCCCTGCAGGTACGGATGGGGGAAGAAGACTTGGCTGCCCTGCCATGCTGGGAGTGCGGGGCGGCAGTGCCCAGGCTTTCGTACTGGCCCCAGCCCCCAGCGCAGGAACCCAGTCCACCTTAATATCCTCCACGTGACGCCATCTGTGAGGGAGACGTCAGCAGGGCAGGGCTGTGCCGGGATCCTTAAAAAGCAGCAGCCTCAAGGGGCTAGAGAGGCAGTAGAGATGGAGCTGTACCAGGTGCGAGCCAGGGACCTGGATGCCTGGATTGCAGACAACCTGCAGCCCAGCGAGGAGTTCCAGCAGCAGGTGAAGGATACGGTCCGGAGGATCTGTGACTTCCTGAAGGAGCAGTGCTTTGAAGACATCAAGGTGGACAAGACAGTGAAGGTGAGGTCTCTAGACCCTCACCTACCCAGGTCCGGCCAGGGAAGGAAAGGTTGTCAGGGAGAAAGGGAGGGAGCTGTTGGCTTGGTTTTGCTGGAAGAGGTGGGTCCAGAGACTCACCAGTTAAACCTGGTTTGAGGTCCGAGATACCTCAGCCAGGACAGGCCAAGGGACGGGGTCAAAGCGGTGCTGGCACGCCATGCGGCAGGCCGAACAGACCTGATCCAAGCTTATTCCAGGCCCTCTCCAGGGAGAACATACCACTTAGTCTCGTAGTCCGCCCACAAGCCCGTAGCGGGGAAGAAGGGCTCAGTTCTGGCACTGAGTTTTGGCTCTGAGTGCTGCCAAAAGGCTTTGCTTTTCCTGCTTTGGAGAGGACAGACACAAGGAGGGAGGAGGGCAGAGGGAGGAAAATGCAGCGCTGGGTGGTGGGTTGCTGCGGCAGGGTGGGGGCGGGCGGCTGGCTCATCACTCCCGCCCTGGAGACCCCCTGGGCTGCTCTGGGAAGGTCCCGTCCCCTCCCTGGTTTACACGGGGGCGGGCAGAGCTGGCTTGGCTGACTCGGCACCCGGGCAGGATGAAATGGAAGAGGAGGGTGAGTGAGCAGGCTGAGACCGGAGGAAAGGCAGAACGGGGAGCTCTTCTGCAAGCGGTCGAGGTCCTCGCTGTCCCAGCAACTCCTG
>NW_005842079.1:747151-748591 GCF_000455745.1 Alligator sinensis
CATTCCTGTGCCAGGCAGCTGTTTGCCACTGGGGGCTCCCCCTGTGGCAGTTCTGTGCCCACCCAACCCCATCTCATGCCCTCTGTATTCCAGCCGGCCAGACCAGTGCAGGTGAGAGTGAAGCAGCTCTCAGGGTCCTGGCTGGACCTGACGCGGAGTCCCAGCACCACCATCCAGCAGATCAAGGGGGAGATTGAGCGCTTGTGGCACATCCCTCCCTACCAGCAGCGCCTGGCCCTGCAGGACACTGACCTAGACAGCCAGAAGGTCCTGGATGATAATGGCACCTTGGCATCACACGGCATCTTCTATGATGTCACGATCCTGCTTCTCCAAACCCAGCCTCAGGAAATGGAGATCTTCGTGAAGGGCCATGATGGCAGGACCTACACCTTTGGCGCCCGGCCTACAGACACCGTGCAGAACCTGAAGGCCAAAATCCAGGCCAAGCTGAAAGTCCCTGTGGACCAGCAGCGCCTCACGCACAATTCCCAGGAGCTGGAAGATCGCCACCCGCTCACTTACTATCACATCGAGAACCACAGCACCATCTACCTGCTCTTGCGTCTCCGCGGTGGGTGCAGATCTCCCAGAGCCCTCAGCCCCCCTCTTGCCACAGTGCTGTAGACTGGTAGCTGACTGTGGCCCATGGTGAGGACATGGCTTGCAGGAGATGCCCCAATCTCCAGGGGAATTCTATCGCATGCCACCTTTCACGGCTTTCCTAAGGCAGTTCATGCTCCTGTAGTCTCCCTATCCTCCCACAGGGCTCAGTCCACTCTGGGCACCATCTCCAGTGCCTCCCTACATCCCTCTTGGCACCTGGGTGACCCAGTTTGAACTGTGTTTTGGTGTAGCAGAAAGCCCCCTTTTCCTCTAGCCTGCATTTGCTCTCCCCTCTTTGGATCTGTTTCTCTTCTTCTACCTTTTCTTCCTTCCTCTTTCTTTCAGTATAAGATAAGGAATTGTGTTTTAACGTTTGTATGTGTGTATTTTGTATCTCCCCTTGTATTTTTATCTATTTGTGTGCCATGGCATTACTCTTGTAGCTTATATTTTATACTCCTCACCTTGTAACTAAATGTGTTTAGTTTCAGAAGTAAGTTATACATTGCAACAATGTTAACAAGGGCAGGAATCTAACTGCCCTGTATCGGGCAGGCCCCTGAAAGAGCGAGTGAATCAGTGATTGAATGTGTAACACAGTAGCAGGCGGCCTTTAACACCTAGGGAAGCCGCAGATAAACCAACGGAAGAAATCAATAGGAGACAATGTAGCAACCGGGAATTCTCTAAACTCACTGTTCAAGGGCTAGAAGCCCTGGTCTGAGTTAATCAACACCGGGGACCAACTTTTGGGATGAATATCTCCAGATCGACCGCTCCCAGAGCCCTATTCAAAATTCATCAACGGACTCCCAAACCTGCACGTACATGCGG
>NW_005842079.1:748825-758201 GCF_000455745.1 Alligator sinensis
ACTGGCCATCGATGGCAGACTCCAGCGCCTGTGGGATAGGTATAACTGACTCTTGTAACTCGCTACTGTGTGTGTGCATGTGTGTGCGGGGGGGGACCAACCCCAAGGTTTATGATTTGACTTCTTTACAGTGTTTCAATCCACCTAATAAACCAGAATTTTAAGGATCCCGAGTTGGGCATTTGTAGCCAACATTGGGAGCCCCCAGGACCAAGGGTCATGCATGAGAAGGAGGATGTTCAGGCTCACTGCTCATACTGGGATGACCCTGCTGCAGGCTGCAAAGTCCCTGGGCTCATGACCCTGGGATTTGCGATGGAGCTGCCAGGCTCATGGGGCTAGAGATTGTGAGAGATGTCTGGGGAGCACGCAGCTGGTCGAAAGACCCAGAGCCCCCATCATTGCTGATCAGTCCTGGAACAGCAGCACTTGTCTCTGTGTAGTGGCTTTTAGAACAGTCCCCAGCTCCATGCCCAGGTGACCTTGTCTGTGACTGCCCTGCATCCCCTGTCTGCTGCGTGTAACCTGAAATAAAGAGGTCTGAGGTTAACCCTGTGTGGCTAATGATCATCAGTGGGTCTATGCCACAAACACAAGCCTGGGTTGTGGGCCTTTTATCTGATCCTGATACAACACAAATGCTGAGTTGTTTCCAGTAGCCACTTGCACCACAGCTGAGTTGTGCACCCCTGACCAGGCTGCCTAGCTGCAGCAGTGCCTTGTGGCGGCATCTGGACACCTGTCCCATGGTGCCCCAGGGAAACTGAGTGCCTGGAGGATAGGTCCACAGGTGATGGTGGCTGCAGCACATGAGGCAGTGGCCCCTGCAGTGTCCTACCACACTGAGTGCTGGGAGGGAGGCTCAGATGAGCTGGAGTCAACCGCAGTCCTGAGGAGCTTGCTTTGCACTCCCCATGGCTGTAAAATGCAAGCTGAGCCACAGCTGGTGCTGGCCCTCCAGAATGTGCTGGACATGGATGGCCCAGATCACCCACGGGGGCACAATAACACATTTCTACATCCAGGCAGGAGGGGGCCACTGCATGGGCTTCTGAAGAAAAGGGCACTCTAGGCTCACAGGGAATTACAGGAGGACAGGCTGCCCATGGGCTTGGAGCCAAGCGAGACAGCATTTGAAGGCAGCTGCAGCCCCAGGATTTGAGAGCACAGAGGTGGGGGTCTGAAAGGTATTCGCAGGAAGACAGTGGGTGGGACCCCAACCAGTAGGGCTGTGCGAAACGGCACCATTCCATTTCGATGTCCATTTCGACGTTTCGATGGGACAGTGTTTCGCTTTGAGCTTCACTTCATTTCAAAACCACTGTTCCATTTTGTTTCATTGAAACTGTTTTGCTGTTTCCACGCTGTTTCGACATTTTGACCATAGGCTATAATGGGGAAGCACAGAACTGCCTATAACTTTGTCATTTCTTTCCTGATTCAGATGAAACATGCAGGGATGGTAGGTAACCCCTTCTGAGGCCATGCAGCCTGCCAAGTTTCTAGGAGATAGGTGCAGGGGTTTCTGGGAAACTGCAACTCAAAGTCTTGAAACCAAAACTCATGTCACTTGTAAGTGTGAAGGCACAGGGGAGTGAAAACTGCAGGGATGGTAGCTCCTGCTGAGGCCACAAAGACTGACAAGTTTCAAGGAGATAGGTGAAGGGGTTTAGGGCAAACTGCACCTCAAGCTGCTGACAAGCAAAACAGCTGTCACGTGTGTGTTAAGACACAGCAGGCTGCAAACTGCAGGCATGTTAGGCACTGCTGAGGCCACAAAGTCTGCCAGCTTTCAAGGAGATAGGTGGAGGGGCTTCTGGGAAACTGCACCTCAAGCTGCTGATAAGCAAAACTCGTGACATGGATGACACTGTAGATGTGTTAAGGTGCACCCTCACTGGCGCTGAGGCCTCTACATGACACGTTAGTGTGCCCCAATGAGGCCTTCTCCTCCTCCCCTACAGCCTTAGGCTAGTCTACCGCTTTAAATGACAACAGGTAGTAAAATAACTTAGTGAGCACTAGCACATTAGCACCAGCAGCATCTCAGGCAGCCAAACTGTGACAGATACGGGTGTGCAAAGCGGGTCCTATTTGATTCGGATTTGGATTCAGCCTGAATTAGGGACACTGATATGATTCATTGATTCGGATCCCTGTCCCTGATTTGATTTGGCCGAATCCAAATCTGAAGATTCGATGCTGATTCGGAGAATCAACGATTCGGACATAGACACAGCTTTAAAGGTTTTTTCGACGTACCTTGAAGTAGCAGGCGTGGCTCATGATGGCTGCGATGCTGGGGCACACGGAGTATCCCACAGGAGTGAGGGGGAGCCTCCACATGCTCATAGGCGAATCTGGAAGTGGATCAGAATTAATTCCGGTCCACTCCTGGGTCTGCCTGGGAGCACCCTGCCCCCTCCCCCCCACCCCCGCACATCCCCGGCTCGTCAATCGGACACATGAGGACCCCAGGTGACCCTTGCCCCCCCACACCCAGGAGGCACCAGTCACTGAGCACACTCTGTGGTGGACCTGGAAGTAAACCAGAAGTGCTTCTGGTCCACTGCCAGATCTGCTGCTGAGCACGCTAGAGAGCTACCTGCACTCCTGTGGGACACTCCATGCAGCCCAGCATCGCAGTATTCATGAGCCCCCTGCTACCTAGAGTATGTAGAAAAAACACTTAAAGCTGTCTCTATGTCCAAATCTCCAATTCTTTCCTAATCTCTCCAAATCAATTCGGAGTGTTCCAATTTGTTTCAGAGAGATTAAAGGGTCCTCTGATTCGATTTGGATTTGGAGATTTGGCCACTGAATCAGGCCAAATCTCTGCTGAATCAAATCAGGGACCAGAGCTTCACACAGCCGTAGTGACAGAGCCTTTCTTTCCTCTCCTGCAGGAGCTTCTTCTCCAGCATGTGTGTTAAGGTGCACCCTCACTGTGTGTGTGTGTGTGTGTGTGTGTGTGTGTGTGTGTGTGTGTGTGTTGAGGTGCACCCTCACTGGCACTGTGGCATCTACACGACATGGTAGTGTGCCCCAATGAGGCCTCCTCCTCCCCTACAGCCTCAGCTTGATCCACCTCTTTAAATGACAACAGGTAATAACTTAGTAAGCAGCACAGTAGCACCAGCAGCATCTCAGACAGCCAAACTGTGACAGATAGGGGTGTGCAAAGCGGGCCCTATTCGATTCGGATTCGGATTCGGCCTGAATTAGGGACAGTGATTCGATTCGTTGATTCGGGTCACTGTCCCTGATTCGATTTGGCCAATTCTGAATCTGAAGATTCGATGCTGATTCGGAGAATCGGTGATTTGGACACAGACACAGCTTTAAAAGTTGTTTCTACATACCTTGAAGTAGCAGGCATGGCTCGTGACTGCTACAATGCTGGGGTGCATAGAGTGTCCCACAGGAGTGCAGGGGGCCCTCCACGTGCTCGGTGGTGAATCCGGAAGTGGACCAGAAGTAATTCCAGTCACTTCTGGGTCTGCCTGGGAATGCGCTGGGAGGCCCCCTCTCCCCACACACCTCCCCAGCTCTCCCCAGCTGTGGCAATCGACCACAGGGGGACCTAAGGTGCCCCACTCTCAGACCGAGGAGGCACCAGTCAATGAGCCGGGGGCCCAGCATTGCAGTATTCATGAGCCCCTGCTACCTAGAGTATGTAGAAAAAACATATAAATCTGTCTCTATGTCCAAATCTCCAAATCTCTCTGAATTGATTTGGAGTGCTCCAATTCCATTTGGAGAGATAAATGGGTCCTCTGATTCGATTTGGATTCAGGGATTCAGCCACCGTATCGGGCCCAATCTCTGTCAAATCCAATCAGCGACTGAAGCTCTGCACAGCCCTAGTGACAGAGCTTTTCTTTCCTCTCCTGCAGGAGCTTCTTCTCCAGTGCGTGTGTTAAGGTGAGCCCATACTATGTGTGTGTGTTAAGGTGCGCCTTCACTGGCTGGGGCCTCTACACGACACGGTAGTGTGCCCCAATGAGGTCTCCTCCTCCCCTACAGCCTCAGCTTGGTCCACCATTTTTAATGACAACGGGTAAGCAGTAAGGCTGCGCAAAATTTCACCGGCAGTTTCATTTCACTGATGTTTCGGCTCGTTTTGAGCTCGGAACAGTGAAAGCAAAACGAAGCAGAGAGCTTCGAAACAGCCTCGAAACAAAACAAAGCAAGTTGAAACGTTTCAAAATGTTCAAAACTCAAAGCTCAAACTGGGCTTTCCTGCAGGGAAACAGAAACTACAGTAGGGAGAGGGAGGGGGAAGAGTGGGGAAGGTAGGAGAAGGAGTGCTCTCATTATTGACTGTGTAGTTGGCCAGTGACTGTCATCCTTCCCTGAGGTCCCTTCCAATCGCAGTGCTCTGAGGGAGGGATGGAAAAACTACATAAAAGGCAGCATTGTTTGAACTACCCTGCTTTCTGCCTTGGTGTCATTTGAGTGAGGGTGCGCCTTAACACACACACACTGTCACCCACCCATGTCATGAGTTTTGCCTGTCAGCAGCCAGAGGTGCAGGGCTCTAGAACCCAGAAGCCCCTGCACCTATCTCCTTGAAACCTGGCAGGTTGCGTGGCCTCAGCGGGGGCTAGCATGCCTGCAGTTTTCACCCTGTTGTGCCTTAACACACACAGGGTCACCCATGTCACAAGTTTTGCTTGTCCACAGTTTGAGGTGCAGTTTCCCCCAAACCCCTGCACCTATCCCCTTGAAACTTGGCAGGCTTTGTGGCCTCAGCAGGGGCTAGCAAGCTTGCAGTTTTGACCCCGCTGTGGCTTAAGACATACACATGACATGAGTTTTGCTTTCAAGACTTTGAGGAGAGGCTGGCATGCAATGCGGGCAAGAAAGCCAGTCAGTGAAAATGGAAATGGAGGCGTTGGATGGCTAGGGTAGAAAAGGGGGTGGAAAAGGGGGTGATGGACAGGCTAGGGTGCTGGGGGAGAAGGGGGATGTAGCAGCGCAGGTAAAAGTGGAGAGGTACCTGGGGAGTCAGATGTCCGGCAGGTTGTAATGTGTCACAATTCTAATGTCCATATTGAGTCCATCAGTTTCTGTACCTGCTGACAAAGGAGGCTGAAGAAATGAAGTTCATAGGCCCGGCTCCGAAAAGTGGTTTGTAAATTCAAACAAGCACCTAACCTCATCAGCAGAAGACAACTTCCTATAGCTCAAAACACAAAACCTGCCAACAATCTCCCATACCCCCACAAACTGCACACACGACTCTATCAAAGACAACAATACCCAACTGCCTGTGGGAACACATTTCTCACAAAAAAACATTCTGTCTCCAGTCTCTCAGGCTGGATCCTGAAAGGGAATTTACAAACCACTTTTCACAGCCGGGCCTATGAACGTCACTTCATCAGCCTCCTAGGTACAGAAACTCATGGACTCAATATAGACATTAGAATTGTGTCCTTCCCCCTTCCACACCCCCACCACCCCACCCTGTCCCTCACCCCCTGGCACCCCCACTTCCATTTTCACTGACTGGCTTTCTTGCCTGCTTTGCATGCCAGCCACTGGCTTCTTTACTAGTCCTTCCGTCCACGAACAGCATATGCACGCACAGACCAACTGCAGGTGCTTCCTCAGCCTAACAAAGGCTTTTTCAACTCAGAAGCTGGCATCCCAGGCAGGTAAGCTGAGCTCACCAGGAGCCTCACAATTCCACTGCAACCAGCAGGCCTCGGGCCTGCCAAAGACACGAGGGGTCTGGGCTTTCCCCAGCCAGGACTGTGTGTGCATGTGTGATAGCTGGAGGTTATGGCATCTCCTACCCACCTTTCACTAGGGGGATCCTTGTTCCTGCAGTTTCCTGGGGCTGCAGCACCTCCAGCAGTCCAACAGGCCTCCCGACCCTGGCAGGGTGCAGTTTTAGTGGTCATGCCCAGGACCTGGGACCTCTTCCTTCCCCATAGCCCCAGCCCATACCTCCACGTTTGTCCTGGCACGGAAGCTCAGCAGGGACATGTTCTTCCCCTGCTGGCTGGTGATTCAGTGAGTGGCCCCTCCAGCTCTGAGAGCGGGGCATTAACTGGCTTTTTAAAAACGAAAAAAGGAAATAGGTGCGGACAGAGTGCGGAGGGCGCCATTCACTCCGTCTCCACCTTGAGCTTGAGGAACCCCAGCAGCGGGAGGTTCACTTTGAGGAACACCCGTTGCTCCACCAAACCAAGATCCAAGCAAGTGCTACCTCCCCAGCAATGCTGAACACCCTCTCACTCGACACACTGCTCGGTGGACAGGACAGGTGTTCGTGGGCAACTGTGGCCACATCTGGCCACATCTGGCTGCGGCTTACCCAGTAGGCCAAGGGGTCGCACAGCAGTGGCTCCACATCCTCAGCAAGATAGACAGCCACCAAGCCCTGAATACTACCTGCCTGATGGTGGGGTCTGGTGCCTCTGGGCCCCACCATGGAAGCCAAGCCCTTGTCCACATTGGCAGCACCTGTGGTGGAGGAGGAGACTGGCTGGCGGATGGCGTGCTAGCATGGGACAGTGGATTCCTCTCTTCCACGTCCCCCTGCTTCCACCATTCTGCCTCCCTGACTCTTTTCCCCAGCACCTCCATCCACTGATTCAGGGTTTGGCTGCTGCATACGCTGCCCTTCCCCCCCTCCCTTCACCCTCAGCTCACACGTGGCAGCCAGCATGTGGACCGCACTGGACCGCAAGGGATGAAGCCATTCCCTGATGTCCTCCTTCAGCCACCTCACCAGTGCCTGGACGTCTGGTGACAGTGGCTTGGCCCAGCCAGGAACATTGATCCCCTGGAAGCTCTCCATTTGGCTCTCAAGTTCCCTCGCTATGGGGCTCACCTGGCTAAGGAAGGCATCAGCAGTGCTGAGGGTCTCGGTGGCCTTCAGGAAGCTCTCGAGGACCACCAAGATTTGGGAGATGGTATCTCACTCAGCTTCGTTAAGGGGGCCACTGATCCCAATCTCCCCGAGCAAGGCCATCTCATGGATGGCCCTCTGTTGCCCCCCCAGCCTCTCAAGCATCAGGCATGCGGAGTTTCACTGAGTCTCCACATCCTGCATGATTTTGTGCTGTGGGATGTTTGGCTCTGCTTGTTTGTCCTGCAGCATCTTGCCCCCCCTTGACGCTCCGATGGAAGTAGCCTGTCACCTTCCTGCATTTGGAAATGAGCTTGCTGGTGATACGGCCCTGTCATCGGCGCTGTTGGTGCGTGCTGGGAACTGTCAACTCTGCAGGCTGCACTGCTGTGCAAAGCTGAGGGGATCCAGATCATGGGGCTCTTGGTGCCCTTGGAAAGCTGGCTGTGCCCCTGTGTCCCCACCAGCGCACGTGCATGTGAGCAGGGCCCAGTTCAAGTAGCTCTGGACACAGCATCGAGCTGGCCCAGGCTGCCCCACCTCCCTGCACTCGGCACTGCCAGGGTGCAAAGCAGGGACCTGTGGCTGTCTCAGGGAAGGGCATTGTGCCTGACTGATCTCAGCTGGGTGCTTGTGGCTGACTGCATCCTCTTCTGTGCTTGCAGCTTCCACTTCCAGCCACAGCAACGCAGAATGGCGTGTGCTGGCACGGGAGAGCAGGAACTCAAACTGGTCAGACAAACAGCAGGGAAAGTCCAGCCTAGATTGCCTCACGCTCCCCCCTCCCTCTCCCCCCAGCTGCAGCTCTGGCAGTCCCTGCTCCCCGGTTTCGTTTCTGGCAGTCTGGAAAGCGAAACCTAGGGGCTGTGAAACTGAACCCATGCTTATCGTGCTGCTGTAAAAAAAAACACAACACTGCTTAAGGTGGCCGTGGGAATGCAGCCAGTACCGTGAAACCGGTCCTGTGCTCTGGGGCCCTTCCCGCCGCCGTGGGAATGCAGCCAGTACCGTGAAACCGGTCCTGTGCTCTGGGGCCCTTGCCGCCGCTGGGCCCAGGATGCGGGCTGCTCAGCACAGCACCCTCAGCTCCTGCAGCACCGGGGCTTGCAACACTGCCCTGTGCAGGGCAAGAGGGGATGGGCAGGACGCAGTCCTGGGCAGGGCGGAAGCTCAGCACCCCATCAGCAGCCCTGTAGGTGCCAGCCCTGGGTCTGCCTGGCTGGCACCTGACCATGGAGCCCTGGGGAAGGGGCATCTCCCTGACCGCAGCCAGCCCCGGTGACCCCGCTGCAGCTCAGAGCTTCATGAAGAGGCCACAGAGTGACATGAAGATGACTCGGGGCACAGGGTCTACTGTCCTGCACAGCACTCGGCTTAGGGACAGGGCTGGGAAGTGTCACATTCTCCAGCATCTGGGTCAGGGGCTGGAATGGGGGACAGAGCCCATGGGCAGGGCCTGGTAGGAGCCCCTGCAGGTACGGATGGGGGAAGAAGACTTGGCTGCCCTGCCATGCTGGGAGTGCGGGGCGGCAGTGCCCAGGCTTTCGTACTGGCCCCAGCCCCCAGCGCAGGAACCCAGTCCACCTTAATATCCTCCACGTGACGCCATCTGTGAGGGAGACGTCAGCAGGGCAGGGCTGTGCCGGGATCCTTAAAAAGCAGCAGCCTCAAGGGGCTAGAGAGGCAGTAGAGATGGAGCTGGACCCGGTGCGAGCCAGGGACGCAGCCCAGCGAGGAGTTCCAGCAGCAGGTGAAGGATACGGTCCGGAGGATCTGTGACTTCCTGAAGGAGCAGTGCTTTGAAGACATCAAGGTGGACAAGACAGTGAAGGTGAGGTCTCTAGACCCTCACCTACCCAGGTCCGGCCAGGGAAGGAAAGGTTGTCAGGGAGAAAGGGAGGGAGCTGTTGGCTTGGTTTTGCTGGAAGAGGTGGGTCCAGAGACTCACCAGTTAAACCTGGTTTGAGGTCCGAGATACCTCAGCCAGGACAGGCCAAGGGACGGGGTCAAAGCGGTGCTGGCACGCCATGCGGCAGGCCGAACAGACCTGATCCAAGCTTATTCCAGGCCCTCTCCAGGGAGAACATACCACTTAGTCTCGTAGTCCGCCCACAAGCCCGTAGCGGGGAAGAAGGGCTCAGTTCTGGCACTGAGTTTTGGCTCTGAGTGCTGCCAAAAGGCTTTGCTTTTCCTGCTTTGGAGAGGACAGACACAAGGAGGGAGGAGGGCAGAGGGAGGAAAATGCAGCGCTGGGTGGTGGGTTGCTGCGGCAGGGTGGGGGCGGGCGGCTGGCTCATCACTCCCGCCCTGGAGACCCCCTGGGCTGCTCTGGGAAGGTCCCGTCCCCTCCCTGGTTTACACGGGGGCGGGCAGAGCTGGCTTGGCTGACTCGGCACCCGGGCAGGATGAAATGGAAGAGGAGGGTGAGTGAGCAGGCTGAGACCGGAGGAAAGGCAGAACGGGGAGCTCTTCTGCAAGCGGTCGAGGTCCTCGCTGTCCCAGCAACTCCTG
>NW_005842079.1:758211-761442 GCF_000455745.1 Alligator sinensis
AAGACCTCAGTGGAAACAGCAGCATTAGCACAGTCTGGGGAGCGATGTGTGCGCTGTCATAACACTTTGAATCGCTGCTTGACACCCCATGAGCCTGGAGCCAGGGCGGCACTTGCTTCACAGGGGCAGCGTGGCTGAGCTGGCCTTGGAGGAGGTCCCACAGCTCCCGGCCTTTCTGCACCCCAGAGCGATGGAGTGCACTTGAGCCAATGGTTCTGTTCCTTTGCAGGGCGGCTCTGCAGGGAAGGGGACAGCCTTGAAGAATAATTCGGACGCGGATCTGGTCCTTTTCCTCAACTGCTTCACCAGCTACCAGGACCAGGTGGAGAAACGTGCATCCGTGATCAGCACCATCGAGAACCAGCTGAATCGGTGCCGACAATCACTCGCCTTCAACATCGACATTGAAGTCTCTCAGCCAAAAGGAAAGAGCACCCCTCCGCGCTCACTCTGCGTCACCATCCAGTCGAAGAAGCGGCGGGAGTCCATTGAGGTGGACGTGCTCCCAGCCTACAACGCCCTAGGTAGGAACGTTCCCTTGATCCGATCCCTGTGCCTTCTCTGGGCCATGAGGCCCAGCCACAAGGGATCCTGGGGGCCCTGCAGAGCCAGTGTCCCACAGGCCCTGGGGCTGACCTGGAGAGAGGAACTTGTGGGGAGGGGGCTGGGTCCTGTACCCAGGCAGGGCCTCCAGGCCAGGGTGTTGCTGAGAGCCATGTGGTCCCCCATCAGCCCTGCACATGCTGGACCTGGCCCGGTAAGTGCTGTGACACAAGGATGACCCCCAACCACTCCACTCTCTCCCCCAGGGCATGTGACTCCTGGCTGCAGACCCCCTCCCCAGGTCTATGTGGACCTGATCCAGGCTGGATATGGCCCCAGCACGTTCTCCACCACCTTCACTGAGCTGCAGAAGAACTTTGTGAAGCGCCGCCCGGCCAAGCTCAAGAACCTGCTGCGTCTCATCAAGCACTGGTACAAGAAGGTAAGGGGCCCGGTCCTGCCCCTGCACACGCAGGGCAGCAGGGAAAAGTTTCCCCAAGGCACCAAGAGATCTCACCAGCCAGCCTTTCCAGATGCAGCAGCAGGTGCTTGGCCCTCTGTGATGCTGCCCACGCCTTAAGGGGTTGAGGGGCCTGACATCAGGCTCCCAGGTTTGGTCCCGCAGGTCTGTGTGTTTCCGGGCAGGGACAAGTCCTGCTCTGACTCCCCAAATTCCTGTGCCTCTTGCCAGCACCACCACGGACACCAAGCCAGGGACAGGGCCCCAGTCCCCTTGCTCCGTGCGCACACATGCACCCTCTCACTAACTAGTCTCATGCCGCCAACCCCCTGCCCAAGCAGCTGGCTCCTCTAGTGACTGTGGGGCTGGACCGCAGGGGATCGGGTTATGACCCCAGCAGCCCCCCATCTCAGCTGGCTCCCTTCCTTTAACAGTACCTGCTCGAGAGCTACACCCTGTCAGTCCTTCCCACCAAGTATGCCCTAGAGCTGCTGACCATCTACGCCTGGGAGAGTGGCACCGAAAGAGCAGAGAGGTTCAGCACGGCCGAGGGCTTCTGCACTGTCATGGAGCTGTTGTGCCGGTACCAAGAGCTCTGTGTCTACTGGACCGAGTTCTACGACTTCCAGCACCCCGTGGTGGGGGCCCACATCAAGCAACAGCTGAGGAACCAGCGGTGAGAGCGGTGTCACTCATGTCACGCGGCTCCTCCCCATCCCTGCCCTGACTGGCCAGGCCCTGGTCCTGGTCCTGGTCCTGGTCCTGGTCCTGGTCCTGGTCTGGGGAGGCACCCATTGGGGCGGGCAGGTGCACTTCAGTGAAATACACCCCCAAGAGAGAGAATGGGCAGTTCTGCTCAGGATGCACCAGCCAGCCCCTGCTGGACCTCCAAAGCCTCAGGCATATCCAGACATGCACAAGCTGTCCAGGCATGCTCTTGCTGAAGGTGAAGCCCTAGCCCATAGAAGTCCAAATCCCAGGGTCGTCAGTGGGGCCAGACCCTTGCCCAAGTCCTATAAATGTGAGACATAGGGCACAGCCTTGCCCAGTTCCATCCAAGCTTCTGCATCAGTCACTGCCTGGCTATGGCCAAGGTGCTACTAGGCTCCCCGATTAAAGCAACTCCACCCTTCCTTTTACTTGGGGCTGGCCAAAGCCCTGCTTTTTCAGTGTCTGTGCTGCCCGCTCTGTGCCCAGGGCCCAGCATCAGCCCCACCACTGTTATCCTCATCACTGAGCCCCTGTGATTAAGGCTCCAGTAAGCCAACCCTACCACTGAGCCCCGCCCTTGCCACACCTTGCACACAGATATGGTGGGAGGAGAGACAGGGTAACCTACAGAGCCCTGAGTGGGGAACAGGTGCCGTGGGTAGAAGCCAGGGGAGCTGTGTGAGAAGGGATGTGCAGGGCTGGGAGAGAGTGGGCTGGGGTCCAACAGCAGCCGGAAAGCCCAGAACCAAGCATGGAGAAGGATTGCTTGTGTGTTTGCAGCCCTGTGATCCTGGATCCGGCCGATCCAACGGGACTCCTAGGGCAGGGAAAGAAGTGGGAGCTGGTGGCAAGAGAAGCCTCCAAATGCCGGAGCCAGCTGTGCTTCCAGAATGGCACCACGCCCATCCAGCCCTGGCCTGTACAGGTATGGTGCTTCACAGGGCTCTGCTCACGACCCTGCTGGCTCAGTGCCCACTGCTTGGCACAGCAGTGCTCCTGCCCTTACCTCGAGGATGCCTCCTAAGGGGAGAAATACCCAACCTACAGGTTTCCCTCGCTTTCTACGGTACATGAGTTCCCAGAAAACTGTGCATAACCCAAATTTACATAACTGACACTTCCCTCTGTTTTGCTCCCTGCTACAGCCCCAGGAGCGGCTGATGCCATCAGCCTGCAGGCGCTGTGCCCTCTCGCCCCTTCCCCTACAGACTTACCTTGCATATAGCAAATTTACCTTGCATATAACAAATTTGGGGTGTAAAAAGGGTCATCGCATAATAGCGAATTCGCATATACAGAACCTGCATAAAGTGAGGGAAACCTGTACTCCCAGGAAGTGGGGGTGGCGTAGCTGGGAGGCCCTCCCCAACCAGAGCTCCTGCCCTGCTCTTCATAGCACCCCTGTACAGGCAGAAGTTAGGCCTAAGCTAGCTGGCACCCACCACAGCCACTGCCCTTGACTGAGTCCGTGCCACCACCTGGTGAGCCTTGAGCCACTGGGAACTTCCCTGCTGTGC
>NW_005842079.1:761473-777351 GCF_000455745.1 Alligator sinensis
CGGCATGCCTGGGCCAGGCAGCTGTTTGCCACTGGGGGCTCCCCCTGTGGCAGTTCTGTGCCCACCCAACCCCATCTCATGCCCTCTGTATTCCAGCCGGCCAGACCAGTGCAGGTGAGAGTGAAGCAGCTCTCAGGGTCCTGGCTGGACCTGACGCGGAGTCCCAGCACCACCATCCAGCAGATCAAGGGGGAGATTGAGCGCTTGTGGCACATCCCTCCCTACCAGCAGCGCCTGGCCCTGCAGGACACTGACCTAGACAGCCAGAAGGTCCTGGATGATAATGGCACCTTGGCATCACACGGCATCTTCTATGATGTCACGATCCTGCTTCTCCAAACCCAGCCTCAGGAAATGGAGATCTTCGTGAAGGGCCATGATGGCAGGACCTACACCTTTGGCGCCCGGCCTACAGACACCGTGCAGAACCTGAAGGCCAAAATCCAGGCCAAGCTGAAAGTCCCTGTGGACCAGCAGCGCCTCACGCACAATTCCCAGGAGCTGGAAGATCGCCACCCGCTCACTTACTATCACATCGAGAACCACAGCACCATCTACCTGCTCTTGCGTCTCCGCGGTGGGTGCAGATCTCCCAGAGCCCTCAGCCCCCCTCTTGCCACAGTGCTGTAGACTGGTAGCTGACTGTGGCCCATGGTGAGGACATGGCTTGCAGGAGATGCCCCAATCTCCAGGGGAATTCTATCGCATGCCACCTTTCACGGCTTTCCTAAGGCAGTTCATGCTCCTGTAGTCTCCCTATCCTCCCACAGGGCTCAGTCCACTCTGGGCACCATCTCCAGTGCCTCCCTACATCCCTCTTGGCACCTGGGTGACCCAGTTTGAACTGTGTTTTGGGAGCCCCCAGGACCAAGGGTCATGCAGGACAAGGAAGATGTTTAGGCTCACTGCTCATACTGGGATGACCCTGCTGCAGGCTGCGAAGTCCCTCAAGAACCCAGGCCTGGCCCTAGTCCCCTGGGCTCATGACCCTGGGATTTGGGATGGAGCTGCCAGGCTCTTGGGGCTAGAGATTGTGAGAGATGTCTGAGGAGCACGCAGCTGGTCGAAAGACCCAGAGCCCCCATCATTGCTGATCGGTCCTGGAACAGCAGCACTTGTCTCTGTGAAGTGGCTTTTACAACAGTGTCCCCAGCTCCATGCCTGGGTGACCTTCTCTGTGACCGGCCCCCATCCCCTGTCTGCTGCTTGTAACCTAAAATAAAGAGGTCTGAGGTTAACCCTGTGTGGCTGAGTGGTCATCAGTGGGTGTGGCTCCTGTCTATTCCACAAACACAAAGTTGGATTGTGGGCCTTTTATCTGATCCTGATACAACACAATTGCTGTGTTTTTTCTGTTAGCCACTCACACCACAGCTGAGTTGTGCACCCCTGACCAGGCTGCCTAGCTGCAGCAGTGCCTTGTGGCAGCATCTGGACACCTATCCCATGGTGCCCCAGGGAAACTGAGTGCCTGGAGGATAGGTCCACAGGTGACGGTGGCTGCAGCGCATGAGGCAGTGGCCCCATGCAGTGTCCTACCACACTGAGTGCTGGGAGGGAGGTTCAGATGAGCTGGAGTCGACCACAGTCCTGAGAGGCTTTCTTTGCACTCTCCATGGCTGTAAAATGCAAGCTGAGCCACAGCTGGCACTGGCCCTCCAGAATGTGCTGGACATGGAGGGCCCAGGACTCCCAGGGGGCACAATAACACATTTCTACATCCAGGCAGGAGGGGCCACTGCATGGGCATCTGAAAGACAGGGCACTCTAGGCTCACAGGGTATAACGGCTGAGTTTGTGTGAAGACAGGGGGACAGGCAGTCCAGGGGCTTGGGGCCAAGCAGAACAGCATTTGGGGGTAACAGCAGCAGCAGGATTTTATAGCATAGAGGCGGGGGTCTGAAACGTATTGGCAGGAATACAGTGGTTGGGACCCTAACGAGGCCCCAGCCCAAGGACAGGACCTGGCCAGTCCTGATCTTCCTGCTGGAGAGGTCCAGCAAAGAGAGACAACCCTAGGGTACAGGGCTTCAATACTCTGCTGTGAAGTTAGCTGGCTATGGAGCTCAGTGAGGGTGGTGGAGGACACACTAGGGGTGGCTTCAGTCTGGATGAGGTCTGTGTAGACCTATGGAGAGGTTCTGTAGCTAGGAGTCACATCCCCTTGTGGAAAGAGAGGAGTGACTGGGGGTCATCCTGGTGTCACAGCACTGACTGGGCCAGGGACAGCCTGTACATAGCCAATGTGGGATCACCTGCCTCTCAACAGCACCCTCACCTGAGGGCTCTGTCCCAGTGATGACCCCTCCCCTGCCCTGGTACAGGGCCCAGACTTGTTCACACACATTTCACCCTCCAGGCCAGCCCCAGGGCCTTTGGGGACACTGAAGCAAGTGCCTAAAACCGGCTCTGCAGGGCCCCCAGGATCTCTGGATTGGTTGTGGCTGTGCCTCGTGGCCCAGGAGAGATGCAGGGATCAGATTAGGAAGATGATCCTACCTAGGATGTTGTAATCTGGGTATCACTACTGGTTTCCAGTTATGACCATACTGGTGTAGGAGGACTGCATCAACACCCTCCTTGGAGGTATTTGTGGACATATTTGCCCTGTTGGGTCACAATGCCTTGGGATCAGGCTCTCCTTAATTAACTCCTTTAATTTCTCAAAGTCTGTGTTACGGTTTTTGTCCTCACCCCCAATGGAGCTATCTTGCAGGACTCAGTTTCAATGGGGCTGGGTTCCTCCAGCCATCAAATCAGTCAAATACACACGCACACACACAGATTAATGTGACATGCCTGATCTGGCCAGATTGATCAGCATGTACAGGCTGACACCCTCATATGCCAGGAATCAGTTCATCAGGGCAACAATAAAGTCAGACAGACACGTGCACACAGGTGAACAGAATACCTCGAATCAGGCTGGGTGTCCAGCTGACTCCCTCATGGGCCAGCATTCAGTTCTTTAGGGCACATCTGAGTCAAACTGGGTCAATCAGCCTATACAAGCTGTTCCTCTTATGTATCTCAAACTCAGCACATCCCAATCTTTTGCCCTAACAGTCCTAGTAGTGGTATCATTTTGATAAGCAGACTCCACAGTCTTTTGGGGCTTCATAGGGATCTTTGGCTTAGGTAGAAAAAGCGTTGCTCCAGACCAAGTGGGGAAGGGGAAGTAGAGAAGGAAAAATTCACCCAGTTACCACCAGTTTGACTATAAAAGTTATTTATTGCTAAGTAAATGGATGATAGCCATGCAAGGAAAAACAAACAAAAACAATTACAATATTACCCTGGTTCAATTGAGTATTTGGGGAAACCTCTCTCAAGCTTAATTAATAAAATTCAGGTTCAGAAAGAAAAAGAGAAAAAGAGAAAGAGAGCTGGGATCTCACCATTCCAAGGCACTCGGGTGTTTTGTTGACAGGCAAAGTTTCTAGCACGATCCTTGAAGGTTAAACAGGCAACAGAAAGAGACGATCTGTTTGTCCCAGCTTCTTGAGAACAACAGCGGATGGTGTCAGAGAGATAGCTCCCTCTTGAAGCACACTGTTTGCTGCTTTACAGCTTATACCCTTAGTCCAGCCTCTTCAAAGCATTCTTTTAATTGTGTAAATCAAGAGGGTCCCAAGCCATAATTGACAGGGAAAATCCTGTTATATAAACAGTTTCAATTTAAATGAATTACCTTTTTCAGTGACAAGGGGTTATCTGGTTTGGAACATCTCAAGAAACTGATTAACAACCAGGAAAAACATAAAGTTTTAAGGAGTAACCAGACACCTAAGAGCCAGCTTGAAATTATTATGCATATAGAAGATATACTAGAAGGGATACCACATTGTTTTTTCTCAGATGGCCTAACTATGCTTGCACTGCGAAGTCAGCATTAGTTTTTTGTATTTTACCTGTTGTGAATAAGCCTCATCTTAGCATGACTTTCAGATCTTACTGTAGTCTTTTAACATACTTAAGGGGATTACTTGGAGTGTTCATAAACTTTGTGGGGAGGACATCTACTAGTCATCCCAGGAAAAGTATGACAGCATTTGTGGTCAGGGCTCCAATGGGCTGGATGTTGTGAGGAACCCTTAACCATTGTTCAAATGTCACCCATACCCCCTCTGACTCAGTCTCTTGCCTCAGCATTCCCTAACCCAGCAACCAAGTTTTAGTCAATCAAGTTTAAATAGGCCTCCCATACTGGGACTGGGGAGTGGAATAGAAAACATCCTTTGTAAGTCCAGCAAGCTGGGTGCCAGGACTCCTTCAGGAACACAGAGCTGACAGGTAACACCTTACCCAGAACAAATTACTGCTGGTAAGGCCCCAGATGTCCTTGCAGCAGGCATCTTAGCTATTTGTGCCACCTGGGGACACTCGATGGACAGAAGTCAGGAATAACAACCAAAGAGGTGTACTCGGCAACAGCCCGCATCTGTGGGGAGCAGATCAGGACAGCAAAAGCACAAACCGAATACAGATTGGCAACTGGAATCAAGGACAACAAAAAGTCCTTCTTTAGATATGTAGGAAGTCAGAGAAAAAATAAGGGAAGCATACAGCCCTTGATGAATGAAATGGGACAGCTGATAACTGACTCAGTACAAAACCGAACTCCTGAGAGAATACTTCACGTTGGTATACCGCTAGTCCAAGGGTGTTAGCCTGCTTGACAGGATACAGGATGATCATGGTGGGGGGGACCCCCCCACCCCATAGTTGGTATAGATCTTGTGGGGGAGCACCTACAAAAGCTAAATATCTACAAGGCAGCAAGACCAGATGAAATACACTCAAGGGTGCTAAAAGAACTGGCCGATGCCATCGTGCGACCAATGGCAAAGTTATTTGAAGACTTGTGGCATTGGGAGAAGTCCCAGAAGATTGGAAAAAGGTCAATGTGGTGCCTATCTTTAAGACAGGGAGAAAGGAGGACCCAGGAAATTACAGGCCAATAGGTTTGCCCTCAATCCCTGGTAAAATCCTGGAAAAAATTATCAAAGAATCCATTACAGAGAAGCTAGCAGCAGGCAGTATTCTGAAGGATAACCAACATGGCTTTATTACGGGCAGGTCATGCCAAACCAACCTCATTTCCTTCTATGATCAGGTTACTTGCCACCTGGATGGGGGAAATGAGGTTGATGTCATATACCTGGGCTTCAAAAAGACCTTTGACCTGCTCTCCCATGAATTCCTTATGAAAAAATTGGGAAAATGCGGCCTCAACTACTTTACGGTCCGGTGGCTAGGTAACTGGCTCCCTGATAGGACCCAGAGAGTATTGATTGATGGAACTGAGTTATCCTGGCGGAGGATGACCAGTGGTGTCCCTCAGGCTTCAGTATTCAGGCTAGAGCTTTTCAATTTGTTCATCAACGATTTGGATTTGGGTATTAAAAGCAAACTAGCAAAGTTCACTGACAACACCAAACCATGGCAGGGTATGGTCGTGCTTGAAGACAGGCTGGCAGTACAGGCTGACCTGAACAGGCGTGCAAGGTGGGCAGAACTCAACCAGATGTCATTTAATATGGAGAAATGTAAAGTGCTCCATCTGGGGAGAAATAATCCACAACACACTTACAGGCTCAGCAGTGCTACGCTTGCTTACTAACACCACATCTGAATGAGACGTGTCTTGATAGACAACAAAATGAACGAGCCACTAATGTGATGCCGTAGCTGCAGAGTTAATCAAACATTGGCATCATTGGCGATACGTAGGGGGTGCACACAGGTGCACATGCACCACCTGAGCATGGTGGTACACTCCCTACAAAAAGGCGCCGTTGACACTTGCCGCTCCCCGCCTAGCCACCAACACTTGGCGGCATCTGTGGGCAGTCAACAATCACCACTGGCTGCTGCGGGTGGTGTTTGAGGGTGGTCACTGACCTCTGGTCAGCGCTCACCACACCCCTTTCCCCCCCACCCGCTGCCAACAGGACCAGTGGCGTCTGCAGGAGCTCCACACTTACTGCCGCTGTTCGCCCGTCACTGCCGCCATGCTTCTGCCACCACCAGTGCCACCGTGCCCACCCCCACACCCACCCCCAGGCACTGGGGGCATGTGTTGTTCATGACTAGCATGCATCTACCAAGGCATCTCAAGCAAGGCTAAGGATGTCATCCTCCCTCTCAACTTGGCCTTGGTGAGACTGCAGCTGGAGTTCTGAGTCCAGTTCTGGGCACTGCACTTCAGGAAGGATGTGGAAAAGCTTGAGAGAGTCCAAAGGAGGGCCATGTGCATGATTTGAGGCCTTGACCAGGTCATATGAAGAGAGGCTGAAAGACTTGGGACTGTTCAGCCTGTTGAAGAGAAGACTCAGAGGAGACTTGGCGGCAGTCTATAAATATATCAAGGGCGTACATCAGGGCCTGGGGGAGCATCTGTTCACCAAGGCCCCCCAGGGGAGGACAAGAAATAATGGGCACAAGCTGATTGAGGATCGCTTCATGCTAAACATGAGGAAAAACTTCTTTACAAGTTGAGTACCGAGGGTTTGGAACAGGCTCCCCCCAGAAGTGGTACAGTCATCCACCCTGGCAATCTTCAACAAGTATCTCAATGCCCATCTTGCTGGGATCATCTGACCCCAGCAGTCTGTCCTGCCCAAGTGCTGGGTGGGGTGGACCTGATGTCCTGTAAGGTCCCCTCCAGGCCCTAACAGCTATGAAATTATGATGGTACTCAGGTTTGCTACTGAACACAGAAACTGGGAAGAGGGTGAGTTGAGGAACAAAGATGGCTGTTAAGGTACCTTTGTAATCCTGGTATTGTGGCAGTTGGGCATCAGTGACAGCCTTCTGGAATACGCACAGCTTCCACAAAGTATGTGTCATCATCCTCCTTCAGTCAGTGGGTTGTCTGTGCCAGGCTGAGATGGGTACAGAGCTGTTTGACTAATGTGGTCTTCTCCCAGTGATGCCATTTCCTTTCTATACTTTGTTCTCCATCAGGTCCCTGAAAGAGTGCCCAGTCACCCCTCACTTTTACTGAACTTTGCTGATGTCCATGTTGCCAGGAGCAGTCAAGCATGGAAGCATTGTGCCATCAATCCCCATGTGCCCCAGAACAAGAACTACCAGAGGGCATCAGAGCCAAGACCCAGCTCATCTGGCTCCTAGCCTAAAGAGAGGCCAGCACCAACACAAAGAAAAGTGTAAGATGCAGAGCAGGTGGCAGATGTGAAGGTGATCTGCCTCTGCCTTCTACCACCTAATGTTTATATTATTGCTACTTATGGGTGACCAATTGGCTGATAACCAGCTGATGGCCTGGCCACATTCACTCTTCTACTCCCCAAGTGAATGACTCTGAGGTGGTTCAGGCAATGTCAGCAGGCTTCATTAGCCTAGCACTAATGATTCAGAATGCCACGGGCAGGGCTCAGCATAGCCCCAAGGTGTGTCTGCTCACAGTGCAAAATGAACCTGGGGTATCACCACATTGTGGAGGAGTTTCTAGTGGCTCAGTCATTCTGGATCTCAAACGGTCATTAGAAGGAACCTAAAATGGTGCTTGTGTGTAAATAAGCCCTTCACCTGTTCCCAAAGGGCAGTGGCTGTGCTGAGTTGCTGTGATTCCCTGCATCCAAAGTCTCAGTCTCCTGCTAGGTGTATAGGGCTGCATTTCTACATCCAAGTTCACCCCAGTGCTAGAAGGTGTGAGGCCCTGGCAATGCATAGGGGGTGCACACGGGTGCACGTGCACCCCCTGAGATTGGCGGTGCACCCCCTGCAATTGGCCACCACCGACACTGCTGGTGGTGCCTGTGGGCGGTCGCCTCTCTCCACACACCCCTCCCCCCACCTCCTTGCCACTGACATCACTGGCGGCATCTGTGGGCAGTTGCCGATTGCCGCTGCCAGCAGTGTCTGCGAGTGGTCACTGACCACTGATTGGCACTTGCCACCCCCCTGCCACTGCCAACGCCACTGCCACCGCCACGCCACCTGCGGGCGGTTGCCATGCCCCCCAGCCTCCCAGGACACGTATCGTTCATGGAGTACATTATGGGAGAGCTTGTCCATCTTAGCTGGGAGCTCTTAGTGAAGGTGGCTTGAGCCTCACAGCTCAGTAAGACTAAAGAAGCAGTGCTAGTTTGGGGATGATCTGAAGGGAGTTTAAGGCTGTGGCCACCTTAGCTGATGCTGGAGATCCCAAACAGGAAAATTGAGTTGTTTCAGGCTTCTAGTGGATAAGCATCAATTTATCCCATGCAATTATTCTGCTTGTCTCGGTAAAGAGCTAAGAATGCATTGACCCTCTTGAGACCACAATTAGCACAATCTAGTTTGTAGATTAGTGGTCTCCAACCTTTTTATGGTGAAGATCACTTTTTGTAAGCAAAGGGCACCCTAGGATCTACCACACAGCAATCTCGGAGGCATGGTGGTTCACAGGCAGGAGATACAATCTTTGCATGGTGAAGGTGGCAGCCCAAGCTGGACCACTCGTGAGTAACATGGGCATATGGGATTTAGCAGGGACTGGATCTTCCACCTCTTAAACTTCTGAGAAGGTGGGATGAGCAGCCAGCCCACTCCAAGGGACTGAGAGGCATGTTGTGTAGGCAAGTCAAGCTTCCTTGGGCAACTTCAGGCATAGTGGCTGCTGTAGTATGGAGGCCTGGGTGGGTGGGAGCTTGTTAGATGGAAGCAAAGAGAAGGATCTGAGGGTATCAGTGTGAAAGATATGTTGACATAAGATGTGTGGAGCAAGGCATCCCCTCTAGAAATGGGGAAGTATCAGTACTGTTGAAGAAGGCTCTAGGAGGTATCCTTTGGACTCCTGTGTCCAGTCCTGGTCACCCGTATTCCAGGAAGGTTGGTTGAAACTGGCTTGGGTGCAGAGAAGGGCTACTAGGGTGACTGAGAAAAGGTGGGGAGAAATCTAGAAGAGATCAGCTTGCTTTATCCTGCCAAAAGAAGGCTGAGATGAAGGGGAAACTCAAGGAGGGAAGAGCCTTCAGGCTAAAGGATGCTGCCACAAGAACAAATTGAGTATGAACTGCCAAAGCTGAACTTAGCCTGGAAATCAAGAGGAGGCTCCATGTAGGGGCAAGAAACGTAACTGGTGTGGAGATGAACTTCCCCAGTGAAAGGGAATCTGTGCTGTGGTCACTGCACTAGGGGCTGTAAACACAGAAAGATCTTATTTCTTGATAAGCACTGGGTTGGACAGGGAGGATTGCCTAGAGGCCACATGGGCTCTGCTCATGCTTACAGCTGTCCCCAGCAACCCTAACTCCCCTTTCTGGTTTCCCAGGAGCTCGGAGCAGTGCCAAGGCAGACTCCCAGGCCAGCAAAGATGAGGCAGCCAGCGAAGTGTTGAGTCACTATAGCAGTGCCAGCAAGGGCACCAGTGTTGCAGAGGAAGGTACTGGTGAGTGAGGCGTAGGGTGGCAACAGCTGTCTCTGGGGTAGAGAAAGGGGAGCCCAGGACCCAACTGGATGCAATACTCCAGCTGCAGCCGCACCAATGTTGAGTAAAGCTGGAGAACCACTTCTTTGGTTTTACTGGAGATGCATCGATTAACACATGCCAGAGTTTTATTGGCCCTAGAAGTTACTGCGTTGCATTGCCGGTTCATATTCATGCTGGGGTCTATTGTTACCCCCAGATCTTTTTCATTTGTAGTGGTGGTCAGGTTAGCGTTGACCATCCTGTAGGTGTGCTGGGGGTTCTTCCTTCCCACATGCAACACTTTGCATTTTTCTACGTTGAACCTCATCTGGTTCTGTTCTGCCCAACATGCCAGCCTGTCTAGGTCTGCTTGTATCTGCAGCCTGTGTACGGGTGTGTCCACGCAACCCCATATCTTGGTGTCATCCGCGAGCTTGGCCAATGGGTTTTCACCCCCTCCCTCATCCAGGTTGTTGATGAAGATGTTGAACAGCGCTGGGCCAAGTACCGACCACTGGGGTATGCTGTTGCCCACATCTTGCCAGGGCAACACTGATCCATTTATTTGGACTCTCTGCGTCCTACCCCATAACCAGTTTCACACCCACTTGACAGTCCCTCAGTTGAGCTCGATATCTTCTAGTTTTCTCGTCTGTACCTCGTGGAATAGCAGGTCAAAGGCTTTCTGGAAGTTGAGATATATGAGGTCAACCACTTTTCTCTTGTCCAGGTGACGTCATCTGATCATAGAAAGAAATGAGGTTGGTCAGACAAGACCTGCCTGTGACAAAGCCATGATGGCTGTCACTCAGTATCATGCCTTCTGCAAGTTTGTCCCATATAGCCTCTTGATGAATGTTTCTAGGATTTTCCCTGGAAGAGAAGTTAAGCTAATTGGCCTGTAGTTTCCCAGGTCCTCACGCTTACCCTTTTTGAAGATGGGCACATTGGCCCTCTTCCAGTCCTCTGGGATTTCTCCAGAGGCACGTGATTTTTGAAAGACCTTTGCCAGGGGCTCTGTGATTACTTTGGCCAACTCTTGCAGCACTCTTGGGTGGAACTCATCCGGTCTTGCTGATTTATATACATCTAATTTCTTTAATTGATTGTACACTGTTCTACGGCAATGGTGGGAATGGTGTCAATCCCACCCTGCTCATTCTGTGCCCTACCTGGCGTGTTGTTCTCCTTGGTCTTGTGAAAGACCAAGGCAAAATGGTCATTTAGGAGTTCCGTTTTTTCCTGAGTGGTAGTCACCAGGTATCCTGAGGCAATGAGCAGCAGCCCCACATTCCCATTAGCTTTCCTTTCCATGAGCCCTGGGTGCTGACTTCAGGTGCCAGAATGGTGGATGTCTGGTAAGGCTGCACCTTTCTCCGCAACCTACCACAACTCCACAGCCTGGTTTGCTCAGGGCTGAGCCCATGTGCACCCAGTGATGGAGGAGCACATAGTTAGGAAATGATATGATTACATGGGACATGTCAAGGGCCCTGTCTGGGACCTGAGGGAGGAGGAGGATCACAGCTAATATCAACTATGCATCTCACCACTGAAGGATCAAGGACTAGCACAGGTTGTATCATCAACCCAAGCAGGTAAAAATGATGAATCGGGCCCCTTGATCATGACAGTT
Source organism: Alligator sinensis (assembly GCF_000455745.1). Lineage (NCBI taxonomy): Eukaryota > Metazoa > Chordata > Crocodylia > Alligatoridae > Alligator > Alligator sinensis. The sequence goes on from NW_005842079.1 coordinate 772,528, forward strand.
AACAGTACCCAGAGTCCAACAGTTGGGACTTTAAGAAACTTACCAAATATCCTGAGCCTTGGGATAAAAACATGACAAGGTTGTTCCTGTAGCTGTGGTCAATCCTGGGGTCTCTGCATGCAGCTTCTCTCTGAGTTTCAAGAATAGTAGGACTCCTGGGTTGGACAGCCTACCCAAGGAGTTTTACATGCCCTTCTGGGACCTGGTGGCCCCGATCTGCTGGAGCTCTTTTGAGAGTGACTGCAGGAGGGCTGCCTGCGGTCTGGGATGGACTGTGGCCTTGTGACCCTCTCGTACAAGAAGGGTCTGAGGGAAGAGTTGAAGAACTGGAGGCCTATTACCCTCCTGAACTTCAGCTGTAAGCTGCTGGCTAAAGTCTTGGCTGAGCAATTTAAATCCATCCTAGGTTCCATCATCTACAACAGGGGTGGGCAAAATACGGCCCGCAGGCTGGATCCGGACTGCGAGGCCATTCTATCCAGCCCGTGCGGCCCCTAAAAAATGTAGAAAATTAATATTTATCTGTCTTTGGTTCCTGTCAAAAATGACAGGATCCAGGGGCAGTAGGAGCCAGGGGAAGCCCAGCAGGCTGCTGCAACAGCAGGGTCCACCCGGCACCCCACCCCTCCCCCCCCAGCCGGAAGCCCCAGCAGGGGCTTCTGGCCTGGGACCATGTGGCTGCACCACCCCGGAAACTCAGGTAAGGGGGTGGGGAAGGGCAGGGGAGGACCCCAAGCAGGGAAGGAGCCAGAGGAAAAGCTGAGCCCAGGGAAAAGCGGTCCCTCACCCGCCCTGTGACTGGCGCTCCCTGCTGCAGCCACTTGCAGCTCACACGGGGCTGTCCTGAGCAGGCACAGGCAGCCCCACGAGTTTGTTGCTGCTGCCCACCAAGAGCTCGTGCGCTGGACACCCAGAGGTGGGGGTGGCAAACACTGCCTTGAGCAGCAAGCAGGGGGGGCCGCAGCTGCTGTCGCCATGCGCAGCCCCGACAGGCGAGCCCAGAGCCGGCACGGGGCCCAGGCTGGCTGCAGGGGCGGGTTACAAGCTGGTGCTGAGCGTGGGGAAAAATGGCCTCGCCCGCCCTGTGGCCAGCGCCCCGTGCTGCAGCTGCTCACAGCCCATGTGGGGCTGCCTCTGCCTAATGATGCCTGTGCCTACTCAGGGAGCGCCAGCCACGGGGCAGGGAGGGGCTACTTTTCCCTATGCTCAGCACCAGCTTGTTCCCTGACAGTGAGCAGGGGGTCAGGGCTGCACACTGCCCCATGCCTGTACTGCAGGGCTGGGGGGCACTGGGAGTGAGCGGGTTCATGGGGCCCACACCACTGTCCTGGGGCCAGTGCCAGCGGGGCCCAGAGCAGGGTGGCAGGAGTACAGAGTCCCGGCCGGCAGAGGCTCTATGGAATCAGGCCAGCTCCCCCCTCTCCCTGCTGGTGCAGCCCAGCCTGGCTCCACAGACCCCTGCCAGCCTGCACCCCACTCTGGGCCCCACCAGTGCTGGCCCTTAGACATTGGGACATTGGTCCCAAGATGGTGACCAGGGGGCAGGGCATCTGTCAAGGGGCGGGGCTACCCATGCAGCCCTCAACAGCTTGCCAAAACTGGGTAAGCGGCCCTCCGCCCAAAATAATTGCCCACCCCTGATCTACAAGGACCAGTCATGTGTGGTGCCAGGATGTCAGATCCATGGGGCCCTGCTACAAATGAGAGACACACTCCATCTGGAATAGGACAAAAGGGCAGAAGGTTGCTGTGCTAAACCTAGACCTGGAAAAGACCTATGACAGAGTATCACATTGGTTTCTCTTTGAGACACTGAAGTGAATGGGTATCCCTCCAACCTTCATTGGCCAGATAAGAATGCTGTACATGGATGTGAGCAGCAAGGTGCTGGTCAACTGTTTCCTGAGCATGCAGATTGCAATAGAGTTGGGGGTCCATCAGGGCTGCCTGCTGCCACCGATCCTGTTCATTTGTGCCATTGAGCCCCTGGCCCAGCACATCAGGCAGAACCCCATGATGATTCGTGTTCAGATCCCCAGTGGAAGCAAGGACGAGACCAGGCTTCTGGCCTACATGGACGATCTGAACATCCTGTGCTGGAATAAGTGTTCAGAAAAAAAAGGCCTGTGGCACACAGGTCTACAAAGCAGCAGCGGGGCCCAAGCTCAACATGAGCAAGAGCACCTGCCTGGCCATGGGCAAGCTCGAGGACCTGGAGTCCCTGGGGGTCTTGGTTTCTCATGAGGGGGTCAAGATCAGGGTGGGGTTTGACCCCGAGCTGAGTGGAAAGACAGCCTGGGAAAAGGAGACCAAGGTTAAATGGAGGTTGGGTCTGTGGCACATGTGCCATCTCTCCATGGTGGAAGAAGGCACATGGCGCTCATGAAGGCAGTGTTGCTACCAGTGCTTCTGTACATTGCACTGGTCTTCCCCCCTCCAAAGCATGTCACCCACAGAATCCAGAGAGCCATGTGTGACTTCTTCTGGGGAACCAGAGGAGAGAAGGTGGCAAGGAAGATACTGTACAAGAAGAAACGGACCAGGGGCAGGGTGATGGATACCAGATATCCATCTGTTCCTGCAGGCAAGGTACACGAGCCAGATCTGCAAGCTGGCAACTGGTGCAGAGACCAAAACAGCCTGTCTCATTAGGTATTTTGCAGGCCACCTCCTGAGACAGTGGCGGGAGTACGTACCAACCAATGGGAGACTGTGGACCATGGAACACCCCTGGTTTTTCAGGGTCCTGAACGAGTCCCGGAGTGAGTACGGGCTACAGAATAAAAGCCCGGTGACTGTGCCAACCACAGGAAGATACAGAAGGTGGCCAGAGCCAGAAACAAGCTATCGACTGTGGAGCTGCTCCCCAGTGACGGCTGCCAGGCCACCTGGAAGTAGATCTTCCACAAGGACCTACGAAAGGACCACAGACTTGAACTGGCTAATAGCTCACTGCGAACGCTCAGTGAGGGCCTGGAGACACAGAGAGGGGCAAGGGATTTGATCCAGCTGCCCCAGGGAAATCTGGCAAGGCGCAACAGAAACCATCAACCACCTGCAATGGCACTGTCCATACGCCAAGGGAATCCATATGATGGCTCTGTCCATACACCAAGGGAGTCCATACGACAAAGGTAAACCGACTCTGCAAAGAGGCGACACGGGTCAAGCTGATGACTAGGGTGGCGGCACTGTACAGACACCTGACTAAACATCAGGGGTCCCAACAACTCACTTCAACCAGTTTGTGTCCTGTGTCAGGAGCACCCTTTGGAAGTCCAGGAACCTCCTGATGCACAGACACACAGAACTCAAAGAAACAGACTACATTAAAATGTTTCTCTGTGAATTCCAGTCCTACTACCGGACATCGGTGGGAGAGGACGGAGAAGATGCAGCAACTCCACCAGGCAAAGGGACACTTGGCACAGGCTGTTCAAAGACCCCTCTAGAGGGTGTGGACAGAGATAACGAAGAGGACAGTGAGACAACCGGACCTGGAAACAGCGATAATGACAGCAACGGTGACAACAACAGTGAATGAACTGAGATTGTAAACCCCAAAATTGGGGCTAGGACTAAGAGATTGGGTTAGGGAAAGGACTGTGGATGGGTGTGTGGGAGCACAGGTCCGCGGGTGCATTTATTGTAAGGGAAACAGTGACTTTAAAACTGGAGATAGATAGATAGATAGATAGATAGATAGGAAAAGCTTTTGCTAGATGTTTGTGTATATATATATATATATATATATATACACACACACACACACACACACATCATCTAGCAAAAGCTTTTCTTCACACACCTTACACCAATTTTAAAGTCACTGTGCCCATTACAATATATATATATATATATATATATATATATATATATATATATATATATAAATAAATATAAATAAATGTATATCTATCTATCTATCTATCTAGATAGATAGATATAATAATTTTCCCCCCAAAATGCTGAAGGTACTCATTCTAGTTCCCCAACGTGCTGGGCTCTCGCTGGCTGTGCAGTGACAGCATCCTCATGCTGCACGTCAGGACCAAGGGCGGCTTTCTTACCAGGCTTTTCTCCCAGACCCTTCTAATGGCAAGGATCAGCAAGAAGTTTTGCTTTTTTTCCCAGCCAACCTTTCCCTTGGGGTTTTATTGTTATCGCTCTTCGGGCTGAGCTGGAGAATTCGCTGATGGTTTCGCAGCTTCTCCCAGGGACCGTGTCCCCGATAAATGGTCCCTGGTGCCGCACAGACGGAGCGTGACCCGAGCAGGCAGCAGAGGCTCCAGGCTCCGAGGTTTATCAGCTGATGCTGGAGATCCCAGACGGGAAGAGAGCAGCTGTGCACCCTTGTGCTTGCCTGGCTAAAGGGCCAGGAGTGCAGGGCGCTGCTCGAGAGCGCCCAGCAGAATCCCGTGTGGACGATCCTTTCTCCCGCACTTTGCAGTCCGCTTCCCAAGAGCCCAGCCCTGTCCTCGCGCGTCGGTCGCATTAGCCCATTTTACAAGGGCGGAAACCGAGGCACGGCCCCAGAGGCGGAGCCTGCGGGACCCGGCGTGTGACCGGGGACGGGCGCTGCAGGCGGGGCCCGCGGGGTGACTCCGCCCCCAGGGCGGGCCACGGCACAGGGCGCGGCAGCTTAGGGGTTAATGCGGCGGGCACGGTGCATGCCGGGAGCTGCAGTCCGCGGCTGCGCGTGCGGTGTTGCGGGGGCCGGGCCGAGCACTGCGTTTCCCGGCATGCCGCGGGCGGTGTCACAAAGGTGGGGAGCGCGCGGCGAGGCAAGATGGTGGCGTGGCGCGGCCCTCAGACGGCGCCCGG
>NW_005842079.1:777535-781118 GCF_000455745.1 Alligator sinensis
AGCTGCGCTCGCGCCCCGAGCGCTCGTGCCTGTCCCGCCGGGATCCGTGTCCGCGCTCCTGGCTTGAAGCTTTCCAGCTCTCGGTGTCCGCCTCCCCGGTCCGGTTTACCCCAGGGCTGAGCGGGGATTTCGGGGCGCCTCCCTCTCCCTGCTCCCCCCGCAGGAAGCCGGGCCGCGGAGTCGTTGTCTGAGACCTGTCTGTGGCCAAGGATCGCTCCCGATCTGCAGTTTGACCGGGTGCCTCCCTGCTCCGTCCAGCGCGGGCAGCCTGCCCTGTGCCTGCGTCCTCTGGGGCTGGCCGTGGCCCTGTCTAGTCAAGACTTGTCGACAGTAAAACTTCTGCAGCAGAGGGGGAAGACTTGTTGGGTGGGTAATGGGGTGCACCAGGAGGAATTCGTCTACTCGGGTGCCGGTGTGCTCTGCTCTCTCCAGGCTGGCCTGACGTACGTAGGCTGTTCTCGTAGATGCTTTGGACAGGGGGTGCCCGTACATGCAGGCCGCTGGTCTCCGTGGCTCAGGAGGCCCCTTCCAGGTCTATGCCGCTCCTAGCTCAGGGGTCTGCAACCCCTGGTATGCGTGCAGACGGGGGATGCGATCGTGTGGCATGCGATCATTTTGCTTGGCACACGTGTCTTGGGGCAGATGGCAGGGAACGGGCTGGGACTGTATTGCCACGACAAGGATTGGGTCCCTTACATCTCACCCACCATCTGCCCTGAGGCGCGCATGCACCCACTGCCAGGAACAAGCTGAGCCACAGCTCCACAGATTGTGGTGCAGCTGCTTGCAGCCTCCTCACTGCCTGCTGCGATCAGCCTGGGCTGCATGTGACAGGCAGCCGGGAGGCGGCAAGCCCCTGCACTGAGGTCTGTGGAGCCCAGGCCTGGCTCATTGCTGCAAGCAGGTGCACGTGTGCTTCAGGGTGGGCAGTAGGGGAGCTGCAAGGAGCCCAATCCTTGTTGTGGCAATGCAGCCCTGGCCTCTTCCCTGCTGTCCTCCCCCAAAGCATGCATGCCCCTAGCACCAGCAGTGAGCTAGGCCAGGGCTCCGTAAACACTCCCAGCTGCCTGCTACAGCCAGCCTCGGGCTCTGGGCAGGCCCCTGACACCCACCATGGAGCCCAAGCTGCTTGTAGCAGGGAGGTTGCAAGTCACTACACCAAGGTCTGCAGAGTCCTGGTTTGACTTGTTGCTAGTGGTAGGTGTACACATGCTTCTGGGCAGACAGTGGGGAAGAGGCTGAAGTTGCCACAACAAAGATCAGGCCTCTTGGATGCCAACATCTTACAAGTTGGGGTTGGGGTATTTTTTGCACTCTGCCCAAAGACATTGCTGACCCATGCTAGCTCCTTATGTGACAGGGTACCCTTGGAATACGTGATTAAGGCCACAGCTGAAGAAGAGGGATCTTTATAGCATGGGGCATCTGGGAGGGAAATACCCATTAAGCCATCTGCACCTGACACTGGCATGACTTATTGCAGGGGTGGGCAAAATGCTGGCCTGCCAGGCCATTCTATCCGGCCCCGCAGGGCCCCTAAAAAATTTAGCAAATTAATATTTCTGTGCCCTGGGCTGCCTGTCACGCAGCCCTCGATGGCTTGGCAAAACTCAGTAAGAGGCCCTCTGCCCAAAATAATTGCCCGCCCCTGACTTATTGGGTTCTGGGACCTAATTGGATCATTTTATAGATGAGCTATAAAAATGCCAAGTGTGGTATTTGGCTCTTCCAAAGCCTTTCATACTGACCAAGGGTGCCTGGATGCCTGTATTCATTGTAAATATTTTGCTTGGACATGGACTGGCATTGCTGCTCTTTTCCAATGCTTCATGCTTCTGTCATTCTTCTTTTGAGGTATTCAGAGTGCTGTACAAATACTGCTCCTCTTCACTGCCTTTCCTTCCCCAGATCTCTATTGGTGGGATGGGGAAGCTGAGTCCCAGAGGCTTGCGTCTCTTTCTGGGGGGCCCCCCATGAAGTTGGTGACTTGAGTTGGGACTTGAATGAGCAGTGCTGTGCTCTGAACACATAAGCCTGAGTGCCTTGTCAACTTGCTTAGTTTGCTGGAAATCCTGCCAAAGAAAGTTGCATGCAAGATGGTCATAATTGGTTAGCAACAGTTGTATGAACTCCAGTGGGTCACCAAAACTTTGCCATCAGCAGAAAGAGCTGGGCTGTGCACCTGAAAGACAGCTGGAAGTGCCCAGCAAGGGACCAATGGCCAGGAGTACATGTCCTTAAATTGGTGGTGTTGAATGTAGCAATAAAGCTGTCACTTTTGTTCCTAGATCACTGAATGGCTTTACTCTAGCTGTTGCTGCTGTCTGACTGTCAGCCATTCCAGGACTGGTACAGAATGTGTTGCTTACCGTGCCCTGTGGCTGGCGTTAAAGCAGAGCTCTCAGTGAAATTGTGTGGGGGTTGGTTTTGCCAAGGGGAAGTTGATCCTGCAGTCAGGTGTGATGACAGAACAGGTTGGGAAACTCTCAGGCCTTAGCCCCCTATTGTGGTAGCCTGGCCCATGTTCCAAGACTCTGGTTGCTGAGAGGAGTTACTAGCTTGTGCAACGGCAGCTGATACCCAAGCTGACTAGATCAAAGCCTGCTGCCCTACTTCTCAGGCACAGTGCAGACAGAACCATGGGGGGTCCTACACATTGCGCCGCACCTGCCTAGTTTGGAACATGGCTCCGTCCCTGCCCCCTAGGAGACAGGCGCACCTAGGACATAACCTTAGAAGTTGTGAGACACACACAGGTGTTTGCTTCAAACCCATGCAGCTGCCCCTGGACCAGACCTCTGTTTGTTGACTGACTTGGGAGCAGGTGCTGTACAATCAGCTGTGGGATGTTCTGTGGTCTGGGCTAAATCAAGTTAAATAACTTGGTTCAGCAAACCTGGGCTGGGTTTGATCAGCATTTCTAATGTGAATGTAGTGCTGCCCTGTATGTCTGGATGCAGGCATCGCCAGTGGCTTGAGACTTCCTAGGTATTTTTTAGCTCAGTCTGCCAGTTGGAGCAATGTGGAAGAGCAGGCTGGAATATGAGGTATAGGCTGTCACCTCAGCTGAACCCCCAACAGAGCACCTTCAACCTGTGCTGCTAGGAGCTAGGTGTTCTTGGACTCTGCTCAGACAGCCTGTCCTGCGTAATGGCAGCTGTTTTATGATGACTTGGGGTCAGAGTGCAGATTTGAAGAATAGGTGGGTCCACCATGTACCCTGGCTTTTGGGCACATGTGTGTCTCTGTTTTTAGAGTGAGAGCTCAGTGCTGAGAAGGGAGCAGCTGGCAAATAAGGGAGGTGATGTCCTGTGGGGTAAGAATAGATGTAGTAGCACCACTTGAGTTGCCAGCTCCTTGGGGGGCACACACCTTGTGTTTGGCCTCAAGGGGGAGCTGCAGGCTTGTGAATGCCCCTGCCACTGGTGCTGTGTAAAATGGTTCACCCGTGTGTTCTCCCTCCCTTTGCCCAGGGAGCAGCCAGAGGAGGATTGTTCTCAGTGGCAGGACATGAGGGCCTGGCTGCCCTGAGCGCTCCATGTGCCCATTGCCAGCCCAGGGCCTTTGGGATCAGGCCTCTTTC
>NW_005842079.1:781149-781607 GCF_000455745.1 Alligator sinensis
GAGTTTGAGAGAAGTAGGTGTCTGCATGTGGGCCTCAGCACTTTCTGACTGTGTTTGCAGAGGATCCTGCTGGCTCCTGCCCTTTCCACGTGGCCCTGGCATTGTGTGGTGTGCTGCCTCTGAGTTGAGGGGGAGGGAGAAGGCCTGGGCTCACTGAGGGGCCAGCTGTGCACTCAACAATATGCTTTCATGTCTCTGCCAGCTGCCCTGTCCTGCCAGCTCCTTCCAGACTTGGAAGAGTATTAACCCGTTTCTAGCATGTCCCTAGTTTGGCTCTGCCTCCTGTTTTCACAAAGAACTGGGGCTTAAAACACCAGCTGCGTCTCTTGTTGTACAGCTGGGCTTTACAAAACACAAGCCCTGAGGTCTTCCCAGTTCCCCTTCCCTGGCACCCATCTGCCTCACCCTGGGCCCAGATACTCCTCTGTTCAGCACTGCGCCCTGTTGTTTCCTCTTTC
>NW_005842079.1:781638-800323 GCF_000455745.1 Alligator sinensis
AACTTGAGCACCCCACACTTGCTCTTCGGCCACCTCTGTTCACAGCTACCTACTGTGTGCCTTGGCACAGTGCCATCCCAAGCTGGGGAAGCAGGATGCTGGGCACAGTGATTTGGCTCCCCTCCCAGGGAGAGTCTTTACACTTCTGTGGGGTCACATAAGGTGAACTGTTCTCGGGCTGTGTCCACACGCAGTTCTTGGGGAGCCTTTGCCTCTGGCTTGGCTGGCTGGCTGGAAATGTGCCTCACAAAGCCTGTGTGCATGTGAGCACCTCATTTGCTTAATCCTGGATTTTCTTTGGCCTGCACCAGAGCTCTCTAATCACCACCAGGGAGGGAGTGTCCATCCACACTGTCAGGCTCTTCTGAGTTGGGCCAGCAAGCCGGTATCAGGCCTGCCAGCAGGTGTTTAGTTATCCAATGCTTATTTGCTTTGGTGGTTGCCACATCAGGAAATTAATTTTCCGTTCCTGCTGCTACAGGTGTCAGGTTTTGCCTTCCTCAGAAGCACTAGGTGTTGGCTGCAGCCAAGACTGGGGATTTGACTGGCATATGCCAGTGTTTCTGGTGGGAATTAAACCTGAAGATTCCTGGCTAGAGGGTCTTGTTCCTATGCTTGGGATGAGACCAATCAACACATTTGGGATCAGGAAATAATTTTACCCTGCAGTTGGGGGGGTGGGGGGGGGTGGTGCTTTTCTCTGTCTTGGAGGGCATAGTTCTGTTCCTTGGAGCTCTTCAGAGTATTTTTAACAACCACTTCCTGAGACTTACTACCCTTTCCCCCACACCTTTTATTTTATGTGTACCCTATATGTTGGACTTAGGGACTTGGTGGCACTTCTGCTCAACCTCCTCCTGGCTCTAGCCAAGCTGTCCTTCTAACAGACCAGGAAGGAGACCCTGACCAGGGCAACCTAGGCACCTGTGGGGCTGTCTTCCTTTCACTTATCCATGCATGTCTCTGGGCAGTGTCCACAGGCTTCTTAGATACTTTTGAGGCACAGTGGGCACTTGCCAATGATCTCTGCTCAGGGTCCCACCTTGGAGCCCTGATTGTTAGCCTTTGACCTGTACTCCCCATTCCTGTGTTTCACCTTCTGCCCCAAGAATGTAATTGTTAAATGGTGCAAGCAACATGGCATTGATGGTGCCCTCAGTCACCTGCTTTCCCTGTGTGCTTACCTCGGTGTTGAGTCATTGTGCCTGATGGTTGTGAACCACAGGTGTTTGAATAGTTTTAATAACTGGTTAGCCAGGGACTTGTATGGGATGGTTTTGGATATGGATGATCCTTCCTTGAACAGGGGATTGGCCTATACGGCCTCCTGAGGGCCATTCCAGCCCTAGTTCGCTCTGATTTCATGTGGCACTACTAGCCTGCATTGCAACCAGTTTGTGCTGCTTAATCGCAGTCTGCAAGCTGATTGGTTTGCCCTCACTGCTGCCAAAATGAGATGTGCCTGTTTATGGCCAAGAAGGAGAAGCTGATTTGCCCTGGAAAGAGGGTGCACTGACTTCCAGGAGCTGCATCTGAAGTGCTCTGATAGCTCAGCCTGTGCCTCATCAGCCAGCACCATGTGGATGGGTATCGAACACTCTAGGTCTTGCTTCTTTATCAGCTGGGTGTGGCTGAGCTGGGTTCCTCTAGCCTAGCAACAAGCTTTGTGCCTACTCACAACTTCATTTGCAAACTGTGCGTGGTGTGTTTTTAATATCCACATCCCCAAACACATGTGGCCATGGCAGAGGGGAAGTACAGGCACTTGAGCCTTGGGACTGGTGGGCCTGCAGCTGACCTGCGGGAACCCAGGAGGCCTTCCCAGTCCCCTGGCATAGCCCAGCTGGGAAGGTCTGTGTGGCATCCACACAGCAATCTCAGAGGCATGGTGGTTCACAGGCAGGAGATACAATCTTTGCATGGTGAAGGTGGCAGCCCAAGCTGGACCACTCGTGAGTAACATGGGCATATGGGATTTAGCAGGGACTGGATCTTCCACCTCTTAAACTTCTGAGAAGGTGGGATGAGCAGCCAGCCCACTCCAAGGGACTGAGAGGCATGTTGTGTAGGCAAGTCAAGCTTCCTTGGGCAACTTCAGGCATAGTGGCTGCTGCAGTGTGGAGGCCTAGGTGGGGTGGGAGCTTGTTAGATGGAAGCAAGGAGAAGAATCTGAGGGTATCAGTGTGATGAGATTGTGAAAGATATGCTGACATAAGATGTGTGGAGCAAGGCATCCCCTCTAGAAATGGGGAAGTATCAGTACTGTTGAAGAAGACTCTAGGAGGTATCCTTTGGACTCCTGTGTCCAGTCCTGGTCACCCATAGTCCAGGAAGGTTGGTTGAAACTGGCTTGGGTGCAGAGAAGGGCTACTAGGGTGATTTGAGGAAAGGTGGGGAGAAATCTAGAAGAGATCAGCTTGCTTTTTCCTGCCAAAGGAAGGCTGAGATGGAGGGGAAACTTGAGGAGGGAAGAGCCTTCAGGCTAAAGGCTGCTGCCACAAGAACAAATTGAGTATGAACTGGCCATTGCCGAACTTAGCCTGGAAATCAAGAGGAGGCTCCAAGTCGGGGCAAGAAACTTAACTGGTGTTGAGGCGAACTTCCCCAATGAAAGGGATTCTGTGCTGTGGTGACTATAGCAGCTGAAGCTGGGGCTCTGACCCAGGAGGTCCCTGCCAGGCTGGGGTTGCAGGATGACAAATCCCCCAGCACTAGCTGTAAACACAGAAAGATTTTATTTCTTGATAAGCTCTGAGTTGGGCAGGGAGGATTGCCTAGAGGACATATGGGCTCTGCTCATGCTTACAGCTGTCCCCAGCCACCCTAACTTTCCTTTCTGGTTCCCCAGGAGCTCGGAGCAGTGCCAAGGCAGACTCCCAGGCCAGCGATGACGAGGCAGCCAGCGAAGTGTTGAGTCACTATAGCAGTGCCAGCGAGGGCACCAGTGTTGCAGAGGAAGGCACTGGTGAGTGAGGGGCAGCATGGCAACAGCTGTCTCGGGTAGAGAAAGGGGAGCCCAGGACCCAACTGAGATGCCATATACAGGTGACAATTGCAGGCAACCAGGGACACATACAGTGCATAGCTGAGTGCTCTGTGCTGCTTCCCTTCATCCCAGCCATCCCATGTCCTGGGCTTGGGTGAGATTGCTCCAGATTTAGCTGGGAGCTCTGTCCTGGGTGCCCACACAGCAGTGCCCCTCAGCAGTTCCCTGCAGCACTCTTTCAGTCTTGAATCCTCACACACAGTTCTCAGTGATCTTTTCCAGGGTCAGTTAACAACTGTGGGGGGCAGACTTTCCAGGCCTTTGTTGTGTAAAGGGCTCTAATAGATGGTACAGAAGGCCTTGCATGGTAGCTGTTCCCCTCACTCCAATGTAGATGCCTGTGACCATGCATAGTGCCAGGGCACAAGGTCATGAGGCTGCTGTTCTCCCAGGCCTGTGGTTGGTATGCCTGGGGGCAAGTTCAGGTGCCTGATGCTAAGGGTGCTGCAAGGCCTGGCCGGGGGTGACTCAGGCTGTCTTTCAGGGAGCGACACAGTGGATGAACAAGCTCAACAGGAGGAAGTGGAGGACAAACTGAAGGAGTGCATTGATAATGTGCTGGACAAGAGGTGAGTGGGGTTGGTGCAGGCCGAAGGCTCCCCCTGCCCCAGGGCTGTACCTAATCCCACCCTGCTGCTGTGTCAGGAGCTCTCAGCCCTTCCCACAAAGCTGCACAACCCAGAGACCCTGGATACCTGTTCAGAGAGGAACAGCACAGGTCACAGGACAGTTTTTCAGAGCGTGGCTAGTTGGTTCCCACCCTTGAAAAGAGAAACTTGTTGAGGAAGGTCTCCATCCTGGTAGGAGCTATTGCACATGGGGAGTGGAGGTGTTGCCACTCGCCTAAGAGCCCTCCTTGTGGGCAGATGGAAATCCTCAGCACTAGGCATGATGTGAATCCATTGATGCCACCCTGGGGTCCCTCTGTAGAGGTCCCTAGACAAGCAATAGAGTAACTGGCCTCCGGTTAACCCTATGGCCTTGCCAGGCCATCCATCACCCTAAGGAAGCCCAAGCAGAGCTGGGAAGGGTTGTGCCCTGCCTCTCCTGCTGTGGTTCCTGCTCTGGGTGCTAGATTGACTACAGGTCACTTCTGCCCCACTCTAGCAGGATTCTCTACACTCCCAGAGCACTGCCTTGTTTCCCCAGCACAGTCTCTGTCTTCTCCAGTGCCAAGACACGGCAGGTGGCTCTGGAGAACCTGCGGCTTGCCTTCTCCTCCAAGATGCTCTTTGACTTCCTGCTGGAACGCAGGCTTACGCTCACAGACTCCTTGGAGAAGTGCCTGAAGAAAGGTATGGCTGCCCTGCCCTGCCCTATCCTATCACTCCAGTAGTACTCATTTGGGGCAGGGCTGGACATCTCCCTCAGGCCAGGGCTGTAGGCTGGGATCAGTCCTTGCCTGTAACCAGGATCTTCTTGTGACCTCCACAGGTTGTAGCAGAAATGTGCTGGAGGGTTGGAGCTCTGTATGAGAGGTTTAGCTGTAGGAAATGGGGACCTAACTGGGCCTCTTCAAGCTGCCTAAGGCAGCACATCAGCAACTGAGTACGTAACTCTCAGGCAAACACCTCTCCACTGCCTTGCAGGGATGTCCTGCTACAGTTGGCAAAACAACATCGGGTGTGTTGCTAGCTCCATGTCTTGGGACTACTGCCTTTGCCACCTGCATGGGGTGCTCTGGTCTCAGCTCTGCCCCCATAGGCTAAAATCCTTAATGTACCAGAAATCAGCCTCCCAGGGGCTGGCTGAGCTGAAGAGAGAAGCACCAAGTGCTCAGCTCCACTTGCACAGGTCACCCACCTCTACCTGTCAGTGGATGGGCATCTGTACTATTACATTAGCTCAAGGCACAGTCATTAGTGCTATCATGGGGGAAGGTGGACCGTGGTGCTTACCCCAGTGTCTGCTTCGCACTGCAGGTAAAGGGGAGGAGCAGTCTCTGGCTGCTACTGTCCTCACACTACTGTGCCTTCAGATGGGCTCCGGCCCCGAGGGGGAGGAGGTGTTCCGCAGCCTGAAACCCCTTCTCATCAACATCCTGACCGACACCTCGGCCAGCCCCATCTCTCGGCAGAGCGTGAGTATTGAGCTCCTTTTCCCACTCTGCCATGGTCCACTTGGGGTCAGGGCATGAGGGAGCAGGGCTGTGTGTGCTGCTCATGACAGAGTTAGTGCACTTTGAGGGGAATTGGGTGGGATTTGCCTCAGGACCACATTTCAGAAAAGTGTTGGGCATGGGGCAGGGTGCTGCATGCCCCTCACCTTCTATCCACTCTTTGAGGTTTGGCCAAGTTTCTTAGGAAACTGTTGGATCACAGGCCTGTCACCACCATCTTTGTGGCAGGCCAAGGGTGGAATGAGAATGCAGGCAAGAGGGTGGCACAACTGGCCAGAGGGGCATCTGTGAGTGCCAGGGAGCGTGTGGGCACCTCCCCTACTCCTGCCTGCTTTCCACGGAAGCTACCAAGCCAGGACCCCCCTCAGAAATCAATCCACTATTTTTTTTCGCTCTGGTCAGTGTCCCTGGTCCCTGATGGACTTAAGGTTGTGGAGCTAACCACTAGCATGGAGGCTGAGAACAAAGCCAGCCCAGCCCACACGGCTCCTCTCTGAGTAGGGTGATGCCACCTGGTGAGGGAGCACAGGCCTTGAACTGCACCAGAGGCATTCTCTCTCTAGTGCAGGGTGGGTAGATTCTATGATTTTAACAAGAGGGCTTAGACCTGAGTGAGCACAGCTGGATGTTCAGCCTCAACTGAGGATGGGGAATGGCTAAGGGAGATGGGGTTGCCCCTTTGTTGCCTTCTGTAATCCTCCCCTTTGTCTGCCTCCAGTGTGCTGTGGCCCTGGGGATGTGCTGCTATATTGCTGCTGCGGATTTGGAGGTAAGGAGCTGAGGCCATCTGATCCTTTAAATAGAGCAGCCAAGAGTTCTTGCTCTTCCCCAGAAGGTGAAAGACTTTACCACTCCTGCCACCCCCGCTGATTTCCCTTCCAGCCTTATGCCTCTGGACCCATCCCATCCTGCAGCCCCTGAAAGGCTTCTTCAGAGCCTGCTCATGTTGTGCCATCACTTGGTCATAGCTGTCACTATTGATGAGGACTTTGCTGTTCCAGGGGAGGTGGCATTATCCCCCAACCATGATATGAGCCTGTGTGGCTGCTCATTTTGGGTGGGTGGCAAGGAGGGAGGGGGAAGGAGTCCTAGAAGTCACCAGCTCTAGCCTCAGTGTTAATGACTTCCCCCCACATCTGCAGTTAGTGGCACATCTCTGGCATGGAGCAAGGTAGTAGCTGTGACCCTCCTGACAGCAGCTGTCTAAAGAGCCACTGGGCAGATTGCCAAAGCAGAAACCTGTCTGTATCTCTTCCCATGAGAAGGATGCAACCTCGCTGTGTGCCTGCTCCCAGGTTGAATAGAATCAGAGCGGTCCTTGACCCTGAGTTTGCATGCTTTTAACCTCTGGGTCCTGTTGGCACCCACAGGTGGTAGGATGGCCCTGGCTCTGCTGGGAGAGCCAGCTGCCTATGACCTGGGTTACTCCTGTCCAAGGAGCACGCTTGTCATCAGGAAACTGGCTGCTTCTGGGCTAGCCAGGTGATACCCCAGGGTGAGTAGGTTATGAGGCTCCCTGGCCACCTTACCTCGCTGCCATCTCTTTCCCAGGACTTGATTTCGTGTCTTACCTGCCTGGAGGGCATCTTCAGCACTTCCTGCCCAGAGGAGGGCAACTCCATGCCTGCCCAACACAGTCCTCTGCTCCAGACCTTGCACTGCAATGCCCTCCAGTCCTGGTCCCTCCTACTCACCATCTGCCCCAGCTCCTACATCAAGAAGATCCTGGACAAGTGAGTTAACGCCATCCCACCAAGCCAGGGTTTCCCTGGCTTGTGATGCCCGAGAGAACAGCTGGTATTGAACCTCTCATGCCCATGTGTGCTGTGGCAGGAACTGACTGTCATGATGGGCTGGGAGAGGAGCAGTAGTGGGTGATGGGGTAGGTCTGGCTGCATTAAGACTAAGGGTGCACCAATAAAGATTTTTTTTTTTTTGGCCATGCCAATGGTCGATTTATTAACCAGCCATATTGGCCAGTACCAAACCAATAGCCAGTATGCAGCCCATCAATGTGGAGAGCAGAATCCAGTTGGCAAGTCGGGGGGGCATGAGGGCACAGATCGAGGCTGCCATGGTGAAGTAGGGAGTGGGGCTGGGGCAGGCGCTGCCCAGCCAGGGCAGTAAATGCAACCCTGCTAAGAGTCGGAGGGGCTTGTCCGGGAGGGGGAGGCAGCTCCCTGCTGCTGTGCACACACCTGAGAGGGCATGTGCCCCCCCACTTATTTGTGCACAAGATGAAGGCAGGCTGCAGGCTCAGGGCCAGAGGCTGCACTGGCCTCTTCCCAGCAGAGGTGGGGGTGCTGGGCCAGGGCTGCACTCTGGGCTCTGGGCAGGCAGTGGCAGCATTGAGAGGGGTGACTGGGGTGGGCTACAGCAACCACAAAATTCCCCATAGCCCCTCCCCTAGAAGAGGCTGGTGCAGCCCCTGAGCCCACAGTAGACAGCCTGCCCTCGCCTTGTGCATAAATCTGGTGGGGGGCATATGCCCCCCATTCCTTCCCTGGAGGTGCATGCAGTGGCAGGGAGCTGTCCTTGGGGTCGCATTCACCACCCTGCCTGGGCAACATCTGCCCCTGCCCCATTCCCTCCCTCACCATGGGGCCTTGATCTGCCCCCCACCGCCACCATGCCCCTTCCCTCCCACAGACTTACCAGCTAGAGACTGCTCTCCAAGTTTCTGGGCTTCATTCCTGGCCACATGCATGCTGCAGCTGCACATATGCCTGTGGCATTTATCAGTGGCATGATTGGCTACTTGGTGAGCAGGGGCCATGCCAGCCTCTGCCAGTAAGAGGTAGGGCAGTGGGCTGGTAACATGCACTGCCTCCCTTCTCCACACCCCCCCACCCAGCAAGGTCTGTCTTCTGGCTGTTTGTTGCCCTTGGAGGTGCCCCAGGTGAGCACCACAAGCCTGATGCCACCTCTGTGTTAATCTCCTGCCTTCTTGCCACAGTCACCTACTCAAGCTGCCGCTAATGCTGTCCAGCGACAATGTCAACCTACGCATCACGGCAGGCGAGACCATTGCGTTGCTCTTTGAGCTAGCCCGTGATATGGAGGTATGTCACACCCTGTGGAGGGGCCTGGGCACTGTGGCACTTGCAGTGTGGGATGTGCTTGGTGCAAAGCCAGTGCCCTCTATCTCCTGCCTTCTGGTCCAAGGACCAGCTTCGTTTGCCTGGCTTTCTGTCCTATGGGGAGGTCAGCACCCAAGGGAGGACTGGCATGTGGCAGCTTTCTGCTGCTTCCCTTGTAGAATTGGCAGATTCAGCCTCAGCTGTGATGCCTGAGCTTGGCTCTCCAGCAGTGAGAGCAGCATCAGCTGATTTGCCCTCTACCTCATGCCCTTTCCTTCCTACACTCTTAGCCAGCTCCTACTTTTCCCTTGCTGGAAGGGGTGTTGTGAATGTGGATCTGCTTGAGCTGGGCAAGATCAACTGTGGGATCAGCTCCCTCTCTTGGAACCCTGTGGGGAAACTCCAGCTCCAGGGTAGATGGCTTCTTGCCCTTGGTTCCCCTCTTCCCTAAGTAGGTGCCAGGCTGTGGGAAGTGAGCTCTATGCCAGCATCTCTCCAGTGGCTCCGTTCCCTACAGGAGGATAATTTCTATGAGGACACCGACCTCCTGTGCACCAAGCTGAAAGCCCTGGCCACAGACAGCAATAAGTACCGGGCCAAGACAGACAGGCGCCGGCAGCGCTCGATCTTCCGTGACGTGCTGCATTTTATTGAGGTGCCTGCTATGTTGCTGCCCCCATTGGGGGGTGGGGGGGGCGACGCGAGGGTTTGGACATGATGGATTAGTCCTGTAACGACAGCAGAGTTGAACTGGTCTCTTCCAGGAGAAAAACCGAGCTCCAGGGCTACTGTGCCCCTGCTGAGGGAGAAGGGGCTGATCTCTGGGGAGAGCAGTTATTCCCCCATCAGAGCTGCAAGCTCTTGATCTGTAGGGTCTCCTAGGAAGTAGTGCTCTGACCCTGGTGCCAGCCGTCCCCCATCCCCTGCTCTTATCCACCCAGACAGCTTCTCCCAGCAGGCAGATGGGTTTTTAAAGAGTCTGCTCTGGCTTCGGTCACAGTAGCTGTTATCTCCCTTCTACCACTTTCCATCCCTGAGTGCTCTGAATCCTTGCCTGGAGGACGGGTCTGGGCCTGGCATAACCACCTCCTGCTATTACTGCTGAGCATCCTGGGACTACCCCCATGAACTGGTGGCATGGTGAAAGCTATGGATCCTGCCATTGCACAAGAGTAGGAGGGTCGGTGGTGTCTGTCTTCTGGGGCTGGCCTGGCATCACCCCCGTAGCCCCTGGGTTGGTGGATGGGTCAGGCCTAGTATTCCTTGCTGACCAAAGGGATTGGTGGCAGAGACCACCTCACTTTGCTCCTGTTGTCAGGGCTGGTGCCCTGTCTATTGTAGAAATAAGAAGTCAGGCTGGAAGTGATTTCCATAGGTCACCTGGTCCAACCCCCTGCCTGAGGCAGGATAATCCCTATCCTAAACATCCCATACAGCCATAATCTAACCTCTTAATAAACCCACACAGTCAACCCTGACACAACACCCTAATCTGCAACAGATAAAGTAGGGGGACCACAGCATCCAATGTCCTGCTGCTGTAAAAAGTTGTTAATATACTTTCAGGAGCTCCTGGTTAGAGGGCCATGCCCTACTACAGGGGAAGGCAAAAATTCCCACAGTCCAAACCAATCTTACCAAGGAGTGAAATTTCTTTTCGACCCCAAATATATGGCTATTGGTCTGATAGCCACACCCTCTAGCCAGAAACATCTGCTTTCAAGTCCCAATAGGAGCACTGGCACACCCTGGTCACAGTCCCCAGCTTGAGCTGCAGCCTCATGCTTTGCTGCCTCAGCAGGGTTACAGGTGAGGATGCAGAGCATGGGACCTCTCAGGAATTATCTTATCCCTGCTGGGGATTCTTGCCAGCACAGTTGTCTCTACTGTCCCAATATCTTCTTGGCCAGCAGGGAGCACTGTCACCTCAGGACCAATGTCCCTAGCTCCTGTGAGCCTGGAGGACAGAGCTGGGCTCCAGGGCCACTCATGGCATGAGTGACTCCAGGGAAGTTGCCAGGCAGAGGGTCTGAAAAGATTGGACTGTGACTGATGGTAAGGTCCAGTCATCAAATGACTCAAGGATTTGGGGTATTACTGTCCCACCCCCACCCCACTCACCAGCCAAGTTCCAGGTATTATGGAACAGCAAGTAGCTGGTACCTGTGGTGGCACCTCTCCTCTCATGGGGAACTTCTGGCTGCGTGGAAGGCAAGTCCAAGCCGCACGGGTGTCTTGGTGCATGCTGCAAATTCCTTGCATTGTTCAAGGCCTTCCCCCTTATGGGCATGTCCCTTGTGGTCAGAGCAGGACTTAGTGTTCCTGGGCTACCAAGGGAGGTGCTGATATCCTTTTCCCTGCCCCCAGAGTGGTGAGTTTCATGAGGAGACCATCAGGTTTGGTCTGGAGTGCATGTATGTGGACAGCTGGGTCAGAAGGAGAACATACGACGCCTTCAAGGAGGTTCTGGGCTCTGGAGTCAGGCATCACTTGCAGGTAGGGCCAAGGGGTACGTGAGAGGCCTGGCAGTCTGCTGGGGAAAAAGGGAGATCTCTCAGGTGAGAGAGGGCAGGAGAGGAAGTGCACATCTTGGGTGCCTCAAATGAGTGTTTTGTTTGTGACAGGGCTAGGTTCTCTGGGTGTAGGTGTGTGGGGAGGGGTCTTGGAGCCCAGCCTTATGGCAGGGACCTGCTTCTGGCCCTCAGCCCAGCACACGCCTACCTAACAAGTCCCTTCTCCCCACCAGAACAATGAGCTGCTGCGCGAGATATTTGACCTGGGCCCTCCACTGGTGCTTGATGCTGCCGCCATCAAAGCCAGCAAGATCTCCCGCTTTGAGAAGGTGTGATGCCACTCCTGGGTAGTATGTTGGCCCTCTCCCATCTGGCACCAGAGTCCCCCAGTCCTGAGAGTGGGGAATGCAAAGCATTGTCCACAAATGGGGCTCCACTCCTAGCTCTACTGGTGGGGACACCCCTGGAGGGTGTATGTATAGGGGCATCAGGGACAGGACAGCCCAGTTATTTGACCCAAGGGAGAAATAGTTAAGCTGGACAGTGGCTGGGAGCTGGGCTTGATGAGAGGTGCCAAGAGGAGAGACTTATTATGCCTTGCATGCAGGGAGTGGCATCTATTGTGCCTGGGCCCAGGAATCTCCAGAAGGGGATTGAAGTCTCTTGGGGCCTGAGCCAAAGCTCCCAGCCTTCGACTGGTTTCCTGCACCCCTCTTTGCTGGTATACCTCCCTCACTGACATAGAGAGGGGACAGGTTTGGAACCCTGGGGGACTGAAGAGTCACAGAAGAGCTAGGAGCCCTGGCATGGAAGCCTGAGCAACCCTGCTTTGGCTTGGACAGGGCAAGAGTTCACCCCACTAGTCCACTGTTCCATTTAACTCCCCTAGCTTAATCAGCCTGAGTCTGCAATCACAGCCTAACCAACCTGTGTCTCCCCCAGCACCTCTACAACTCGGCCGCCTTCAAAGCCCGGACAAAAGCCAGGAGCCGTGTGCGTGACAAGCGAGCCGACATCCTGTAACAGGGGCTGCTTCCTGCGACCCCTCCTTCTGCACAAATCCATGGACTACAGACCCCAACCACTGTGATATAGGGAGAGAAATGGGAGGGGAGTGGCACCAGATGCTCCCCCCTCCCCACTCCTGAAAGTGCAAAGCTCATGCCACATGCTCCCTCCTCCAGCTCTGGGGGCTTTTATACAAGAACAGAACCGTGTATGAGGGTGTGGATTGTGGAGTTGGTGTGGCAACTATGGGCCAAGGCCCTTTTTTATTTTTATTTTATTTTATTTTTTAACCAAAAAAAAAAGTAAGTGAGGTTTTGGGAAGTGGGGAAATCCTTGCCTCCCCCACCCCTGCTCCCTAGCTAGTGGTTTTTGCCTCCCTCACACTTCCCTCCCTCTCCCCCTCTGGCTGTGTGCACTAGACCAGCCCCCTCCTGCCTCCACCAGTAAATCGGTCCAGTAGGCTCCCATAGTCTCCATGGAGATGCCATACATCAAAATGTAGCTTGCTGGGGCATGAGGAAGGGGGTGACAACAGAGGTGCGGGAGAGGTTTCCTGTTCCCTGCCCTGCAGTGGCGGGTGCCTGATGTAGACTGGCTGAAGCAGACATTGGGAGATGCTGCTGGTGGTGGTGTAGTGCAGAGTAGGGTGGGGCGGGTTTCCCCCCCCCCATGTCTGTGACTCCCATCATGCTGTGCCAACATTGCAGTGCTGCTGTCATGTCACTCAGGGCCTGCTTGTGTAGACCTGTCCTCTACTCCCATGGTACAGGCCTGCCTGCCTCTTCCCTTACCCTAGAGCAGGAGCCACTGGCTTCAGTGGCATCCCTGTGTAGCACTTGGGCCAGACTAGCCACCCAGGCCCCTGTGGGACTAATGGTTCTCTTATGTCTTGGTGCTGGGCAGGGCTGTTTGGAGGGTTTCTTACTGCACTGGAAGGGTGGTCTCTAGTAGTACAGGGTGCACTCACAGCGATGAAAGGAAAGCCTTTCCATCATGCCTGCCTGCCTGCTTGCCTGTCCTGGCTCCATGCAAAGGTCAGCCCCCCTCTCCCTGTTCCCTTGGGGGAACAGGCACTCTCCCCAAAAAGCTGGCAGCACAACCCCCTCCTAACACCGAAGTTGCCTCCTGTCAGTCCAAGCCAAAGCTTGAAGGAGTCAGACTGGGCCAGGTGTGATGGAGGCTGGATGAACTCACTCCTCCCTGTGCTATCTCACCCCAGCCCTGGGACTGGGCAACCTGGAACTGGTCAGAGATGGGAACTTAACTGCAGCCAAGTGGAACAGAGGGGATGTGGGGCAACCGTCAAGGCTCTGAAATGCTGGGGGGGGGGGCCACAGGGCTAAGTACCTGCTTTTAAATGATTTGTTTCTATCCTGTGGTGTAGGTTGTAGTTGTGTTGATCTAAGGACATAAGCTGACAAAGTTCTTTACTAAATCTGGTATCTTTTATTAAACCAACCCAAATAGTTGGAAAAATTCTCCTTTGCAAGCTTTCAAGTACAAATACCCTTCATCAGGCAGAAGAAGCTTCTGTAGTTGGTCTGTGCTCTTCCTGGATGGAGTAGTAAAGTAGCCAGAGGCCAGTACTTATTCAAGACAGCCAGTCAGTTAAAATGTAAATTAAGGTAGTCAGTAGGTGAGAGATTTAAAATGTAAATTGACTACCTCAATTTACATTTTATTAGGTAGGTTATAATGTGCCATAAATCCAATGTCTGTATTTAGCCCATGATTTTTTTTTTTTGATTAATCCAGTCTCTGAAAGGTGTTTTGTAAGTTCCCTTTGAGGACTAAAACAGTGATTGGAGAGAGGGTGAAAAATATGTAGGAGAAACCAAACAACAACTGCACCAGAATGAATGCACACTGAAAACCTATTAAAGACAAGAATACCCAATTACCTATGGGGGCACATTTCTTACAAGGAAGCCACTGTCTCTCCAGTGTCTCAGTTCTAATCCTCAAAAGGAATTTACAAAACACCTTTCACAGACAAGGTTATGAACTTCACTTCCTCAACCTACTAAATACAAAAGATCTTTCCCCATTCCCCCACCTGTCTTTCACCCTGGCAAAGGGTATTTGTACCCAAAAGCCTGCAAAGAAGAATTTGAGTCGGTTTAATGAAAGACACTGGATTTATCCAAAGAGCGTTTATTTGCTTTGTTTTTATCCTAACACTGTCCAGAAGCCCCTTTGGCTCTGACCCATGTTTCTCCCAGCCCCAGCACATGTGGGCAGTGCAGACTCAGCACCACCCTCCTATCTTTCCCCAGCCCAGCCCAGCTGGTGGCTGCAGTGGGATAGGTGCTAGCCCCACCATCCTGCAAAAGCCATTTGGTGCCTTTGGCTGGGGGGCATAGCAGGGCACCAGTTCCTTCCCCATGGCTCTTGGTGCCTGGTGAGCATTAGGGCCCTTCCCTTGCTCCTTGCATTGACTTCAGCCCTGGGCTGAACTGTGTCAGCTGAGGTTGGAAAATGCATTGGGCATCAGCTTGGATTGCAGTGGTGGTGAGTGGAACAATGACTCAGAAGTAGAGTCGTCCGTTGTCAAACCCCCCCCGCTGTGCCTGAGATATATGCACCACAGGTCTGGAGTGATTCTTGTAACCCCTCACCATTATGCTGGCTGGTAGGCAGAAGCTTGGTACGGAAGTTTGCTGTATGGATTCCAGCTTGCTGCACAGAAGAATCATGTTGCTTTGCTCTGCTGGGGCTGTGCCAAAGCAGTGCCAGGCCTCCAGGGCTTGCAGAGGGGTAGCAAATAAGTGCCAAATGGGGAGAAATGACCCTGCTGAGCCATTGGAGTGTGGGGAGGGCAGGGACTTGGGGGAAGTGAGCCCCAATTTGCAGCAGCTCCTGAGTGAAACAAGTGTCCCTTGTGGCCGCTGCTCAGGGCTGCCTGTCCCCACATGCCATTGGGGTGCCTCCCCCCACCCCTACCTAGGGGGTTTCCCAGGAATGTATTTATGTGATTTTATAAGATGAGGATTATTACAATAATTAAAAGGCTCATTGAAGAGTTGCTTGGCAGTTGTTTTGGTGCCGAGGGCACATGGGCTAGGATGGGAAGGGAGAGGTGACCAAGTGGGAGCACGGGAATGATGGGCTGGCTGCTCTGGTTCCTTCCTGACCTGCAGGGCTGTGCTGGCTGCTTCCTCACAGTGACATGTTCCCCCCCATGCCTGAGGGGGATGAGCAGAAAGGGCAGTTTTCATCTAAGCTCCCCCCAGGATCTTTGCTAGTGTGGGGCATGCTAGGCTTACATCCTGCTCCTGAGGACAGCCTTGAGTTTTCTGCTGCTTTGTCCTGGGGTAAGGACCAAACGCCCTGAGAGAAAAACCTGATGGAACAAGCACAAGTTGTGCTTGCTGCCATGTCTGCCCTGCAGTGATCTGTGCCAGCCCCCACTAGGCCAGCTCCCTCTAGCTACCCCTGCTCTCTGTGCCTTGCCTCACCCCACCCTGTTCTGCCCAGGCCCCTCTTGCCAGCATCAGCTGAGCAGCTGTGACGTGCAGAGCCAAGATACCAGAACTTCAGTGTCCTGGGCCCAGGTCCCTCTCTGCTGGCACAGGGTAGGGATAGAAGGTAGGGGTGCTGTGTGCTGCCTGCTCCCTGTCAACTGCCCAAATGCAGCCTTAGCATTCACAACACAGACCAGGCCTTGGATCTCTTCTCCATACCTGCTCTTGGCTCTGGGGCACAGGCAAGTCCCTGGAGCCTGGCTGTTTGTTGGGTTGATGCAGCAGTTCAAATATCTTTTCACTGGAGGGATGGAGGTGCACACCCCCAGCTGCTGCCTTTGGCTTTGTTCTTGAGCTGATTCTATGTCACCCCAAAGGCCCTTGGGGCTGCCCTTCCATGGGCCTGCTTGGCAAAGCTGGAGGACCCAGGGGTTTCCCAGGCTTTACCTGGCTCCCAGGGGCTGCAAGACTGCTCTAGCTTCTGTTATATGAGCTGTGTGGGAAGTGGTCTGTACCATGCACTGATTCCCATTAGGTTGGGGCTGATCCGAGACAGCAGCCTGCCCTCCCTCCCTCCCTCCCCACTGTACCATTTGCCCCCTTGGGCCAGAATGCTGCTGTGCTCCTGGGGCAGGTGCAGGCGGTGAGGCTGTCAGCAGGGCATGTGCATCGTGGCTTTATTGTCACATATAAAAATCTATATGTAGATGGATGGAGGAAGCATTGGTGTGAGAGCTGGAGGGGGCAGTGTGGGGAGGATTATAAATAAGGTGCTCCTGTAGGGAAGGGGATAGGGGTTCTCCACCTAACAGAGTAAAGTCTTCTGCTCCTGGGAGAGGCCCCAGGTCAGTAGTGATGGTGCCCTAATAAAGCCAGCAGTCTGTACTGTGGCCTCGGGGCCCCCACAGGGGTCAGTCTTTACCCTGCAGAAAGGGGGGTGCTGTCTCGTACCAGTGTCCTAGAAGCGCCAGGCAGCACAAGGCTTCTGCCCTCCCTGTCCAGGGCCAGAGGGCACAGCAGGCAGGACAGTGTGGCTCAAGTCTGGGCTCCAGGCTCTGTGGCATTCAGCCGGCTCCACAGCTGCAAGCTGGTGGCTCTCATCTGCCGCACGGATTGCTCCTGGCTTGTCAGCCACTGGGAGAGGACGCGCAGTGACTCGCTCTGCAGGACTGTGGGCCAGGAGGAAATGGGTAAGATCCCAGCCAAATGAATCCTCCCAGCTATGCAGAGAGGACCAAGACTTGCACTCCCCGCTCACTGCCCAGGGAACAGCTTCCTTGCAGCCTCCAGTAGGGGGCAGCAATACCCACAGCTCCCCACTACTGGTACAGCAGGAAGCTGGAGCTCTAAATGTCCCATGAAGCTGAGAACATCTCTGCTTGCCCTGCAGTGCCCCAGGTGGCAAGGCTGGAAGCTGGCTCCAGCACCCTCAGCCGAGGGGCATCTCCCCAGGGTGGGATGCTTAGGCTGACAAGGGGCCATAGGCCCAGCAGGACCCCCCAAGTACTGAATCCTGCCTGCCCACGAGCCCAGCTCAGGCTGCTGCCCCCATCCCAGGGCTAAACTGGTTCCTCAACCTGGTCACCCTTGGGCTCCCTGGCTGGGCTGGGGTGGGGACCAATCCAGGCCCTGCCTGTGACTGCACCACAGCGGGCCATTGTCCCTGGAGTAGGGTGGGGCTGTGAGTTGCCATCCCAATGCCACCCTCAATGCCATTCTTGCCATCCCAGTACCACTCTCCATTCCTCCCTCTGTCCTCTCTGGGGCACGGGCAGGCAGAGTCGGGTCAAAGGGCTGATGGAGTCCCACAAAGTCAGTCGTCCCCAGATGAATGAATGCAGCATGGGATCAGGGCAGGCATGTGTGGTTTGCCCGTGCCTGCTGTACCACGTGCTAGCCCATAGCTCCCAGCACAATTCCCATGCACTCACGAGGGGGAACCCTTGCTCCCTCGGTGCCAATGGTTCATGCCCCACGCAGGCAGGGTGCTCAGGACAAGGGAGGTGAGTGCTCTGCTCCTCCAGGGTCCCTGGCAGGGCCATGGCCTGCCCCCTACCAATGCTCTCCCACTCCTTGCTTGCCCAACCCAGGCCAGACCCCCATGGGATCAGTGACAGGGAGGGAGCACCACGTACCGCTGAGGTACACGGCCAGCGTGGCAAGGATGAGGCTGGCCATCACCAGCATCCCGAGAAAGGTGAAGAGGGCCCGGCGGCAGCAGATGGGACCGAAGCAGGGGCAAACGGGGTCAGGGCGGACGGGGCGCAGCATGGGCAGAAGCCCATGGTGGGGGGTGATGTGCCTGGCAGGGTGGGCGTGCAGGGCTGGCGGGGCATTGGACCGAGATGGGTCATTCCCTGGAGGAGGGAGAGGTTAGGTTAGGAAAGCGTAAGATGCCAGCACCCCTCTGTCCACACGCGCACGTGCACACACCCCAGTACTGTGGCATCTCCTCCTGTGCCACAAGCTGGAAGGCAGCCCTATAGAGGGGAGAAGCTGAGCTCCAGTGCCACAAGGCTGGACGTGAACTTCAACACCACAGCACCCTGCTCACTGAGGATCTGCCATGCAGTGTACCTGCCACAGGATCCTCCCATGCTCTTCCCATGCTAGCTTCTTGTCTGCGCCAGCCTGGACACAGCACAGGTCAACAATGGGCTTTCCAAGTGAGCAGCCTGCAACACAGCCTTTCAGGCTTCAGCCTGATTGCTGCCAGACCTCACCCCTGTCCCACCAGGCTCTTTCCCTTGCTGCTGAGCCGTGTCCCATTCCCTGCCCTGTCTCTGGATCTCCCACGTTCCCTGATGTGGGGTGAGATTTGGCATCCTGTCTTCATCCCCTTGACACCCACCCACCCACCATTCCCAAACAGCTGATGGCTGTGGCTCTGCTAGTCCCCAACAGAGCCCCCTCCCCTCCTCCAGGACTGAGGGGGAAAGGTATCCTTGTTGCATCCCCAAATTTCCCTGCACCCCAATCCTCTCACTTCATGCTGAGGTCTCAGTAATGCCCCTGTTGCTTCCCCTCCTGCTGGGACTGGCAGGCTTTTGTGTCCTGGCAGATGTGTCCTGGCCAGCAGTGTGATTAGGATCTCTGGACTGAGTGAGACACCATCCATGGTCTAGCTGGGAAGCCTACTACTCAGAACCACCCTCTCTGCCCACTTTGCATGTGTGCTGGGACCAGGTCTTACCTTCTGTGCCCTTGTGACTCTCCTGGCCCCCAGATGCCCAGTACAGGTCACTGATGGACTCCACTGGGTGCAGGTCGATGTCAGCCAGATCATTCCCGCTGAGGCTGAGGGGCTCCCCATTGAGGGATGCTGCTGCTGTTGCCACTCCGTCTGCTAGAGAAGGAGGATCTGTGATGGGGGGTGGCTTTCCAAGGCTTGGTGATGGTGATCTCCAGTCACATCCCATCTGGCCCATCCCTAGGGGCAGGCCAGGGCTCTTCCC
>NW_005842079.1:800333-805523 GCF_000455745.1 Alligator sinensis
GCCCTGTTTGGGTGAAACAGGGCCCTCACAGACTCTATGGGGCTAGTAAAGAGCCTGTTCATTCCTGGCTGGCAATGGAGTAGGGGGTACACAGGACAAGGTGGCACTGTGTGGTGCAGGCTATCCCACAGGCAGGCAGGCCTACCTTAGCCTGGCCTGGACCTGCCTTACACACAGCTGGTATCTTCCTCCTGCACAAGGCTGCCTTCAGCTGCCTCCTTGCACACTTTTCTGCTTCTGTGTATGGAGCAAGATGCTGACTGAGAAGCCCATAACAGTGAGTCAGTAAAGTCTTTAAAGCATTTAAGCTGGCAGTAGAAATACTGAGCAGCCTCAGCTTGATTGAAGCTCCAACAGAGCAGAGCAAAGCACAGTACAGCCCAGAGCCACCTGGTTTCTGATCAGGAGCATAACATCCTTCAGAGAGCTTTCTCTTAGCCCAGGGGTCAGCAACATTTTTGGAAGGGTGCCAAAAACGCCCATGACCTTGACTTGTAAGATGTTGGCATGCCCAGGACAGGTGGTGGGGGAAGCCATGAGGGGTCTATCCTTGTTGTGGCAATGCAGCCCTAGCTCCTTCCTCACCATCCACCCTGAGGCACACATGTCAAGCAAAATGCCTTTGAGTGCCACACACTGGCACCCCTGTCAGGGGTTGCTGACCCCTGTCCTAGCCGTAGCTGCTGCTGTTGCTACCACTGCTGTTCTTGCAACCCTAGCTACCTTTAATATTGCTACGTTGCAGGTAGCCTACTTTGAGTGTTTGTGCTAGGACAGGGAGAGCAGGACTGGCAGGGGTAAGGATTGGGGGCTGAGGTGGACTGGGGCAGAGGGAGCAGGGGGCAGAATGGTGCAGTGCATAGTCAGAGGCATCAGGGTGTGGGGTGAGTAAGGGGCCCCAGCAGAGGCGGAGTGAGCACAGCATAAAAGCATGGCAGCCTTCCAGCAGGGGTGCAAACCCAAGAAAACTTTTTACTGACAACGTCAAGCAGGGTTGCAAACCCAAGAAAACTTTTTACTGACAACCTTTTTTATTTTTTTTTTTACTATGGTTGATGTTAAACCCCTAAATTTGAACCCAGCCCTTCTGACTGGGAGCCTGGCAGCAGGGCAGGGCTTGGCAGAACAGTTACTTTTCCAATATGTAAAACATTTATTAGTAAAAACGTGTCAGAAAAAGAGTTTGACTGTCAGTAAAAAGCTTCCACATTGTCAGTAAAAAAAAATGTTCTTGGCTTGGTAACAAACACAGCCCAGGCCAGAGAGACCTTTTGATGCCTCCTGATAACTCCAGCCCCACTTTTCTCTCACCCCACAGATCCCTAGCTCTTACCAATGGATTGTCCCAGTCCAGGTGTTCCCAGGGGCTGAGGCTGGAGCCAGAGCCTTTCATAGTAAACCCATGCATGGAATTCAGTCCAGTGAACAAATGGGCTCCTGGGTAAAAACACATGCTGCAGTGTCTGGAGACCTGCAGGCAGAAACCTGACTCGAGGACAAAGCTGCACCAACCTCAGCAGCCTCTCTGTAGCTAGTTGTTCCAGAGTGTGACCACACACGGCACATCACTATTCCATGCCTCCACTTCCCCATCTGGAAAATGGGACTAATCCTTCCCTACCACATAGGGCTAATGCTCTAGGAGGTGCTCAGGTACTGCCAGGTGCCCTGTCCCTGACCTGCTCCTAGGTTTACTCTGCCTGTAAGCTTGAGGGGGTCTGGGTAGGTTTAACTGGGGTGGTATTTGCAGTGTGTGAGGCCACCAACTCATTCCTAGCAAGAACTGCCTCTTGCCTCAGACCCCAGCTTGGCCTGCTCCCGCAGCTGATGCTCCATCTCCTGTTACCAGGCCTGGAGACAGCTGCTATGTCCGGCTTTAATGCCGCAGATTCTGATACATACAAAAATATGCTGCTGTTGGATGCTCCCATTTCAGGGTCAGACTGTTTAGCTGCAGTCACTTCAGGACAGTGTCCAGTCTCGTTAGAGGGAACAGCATGTTGCCCTGGTGAAACCTATGTGTTATATGCAAACACAGGGGCCCATTAGCCCTGTCACCTCAATGTATGTGCCAGGGCTGACTGTAACCTAAAGCAGCAATCACATGCAGTCAGGCCCTGCAGCCACTGCCTCCCCTACCTGGCTCCAGCCCTCAGATCAGAGGCCCACTCTGCCCTGCTGCCGCACTGAAAGGCATCCTTGTGCTCACATTGAAAATACAAGGCTTCCTGAAGCCAGCTTGTTGTTCCCTGTCCTTGGCGGCTTGGATTTCAGCCTCCAGGATAAACAGCCACCTAGCATTGGCCAGTATAGAGGCATAGCTGGTTTTGGTTGGTTTAAAGGCCCTTCTGCAGCCTTGGCGCAGGTAACAGCATGTGGCCAGCCCCTGAGTGCTCAGTGATCATGTGTCAGGCTGCCCAACATCAGGAAACTGGCCTAAAACAAATTACACAGGTCAGATACTTGGTGGGGATCCCTTTCATTTTTCCTTTTGCTCTTGAGCCTGCACAAGCATCCCAGGCAAGTCTCATGCTTCTGCATGCACCAATGACAGCTAGCAGTGAAGAGTACTGTATTCAGCGTACTCCAGGAACTGACTTTGAGAACACTGAGTCGTGTAGACTTAATTAACAGGAGCTGGTAACACTGCACTGTAGCCCTCAGGCTGGCATGCCGGGCATCCTCCCTTCTCTGCACACACCACAAGGCAGAGAGCAAGCAACATCAAATGGAGCCTGTATTAAACCACCAGACCACAGCAGCATCAGCTCCTTTTGTTACCTTTCCTGTGCCCCCTAGTGCTCCATACTCTGTAATGCGTGTACTTGCTGCTGCACCAGTGCTGCCCAGTGGCAAAGCTGCCATATGCCAAGGAGGGATGGCCCACCTGATTTCTGGGGTGGGAGCTGAGTGAGGAGCAAGCAGTGACCAGTTGTATGGAGCAGGGCAGGGATCAACGCAATGACTGAACATGAAGTCACCCCTCTCCTATGCTCTGGGGTTTCACCCCTCCCCTTGCTGGAGTCACTGCTCCTAGGGGCCGTGCCCCATTTGAGCAGCAGCCTTCATCATGGGCACCTTGCTGGCAGCTGTTTCTCCATGTGTCCCTCCCAGGCCTCCACCAGGGCAGCCTCACAAGCTCTCTTAACCCCTCATTGCCCCTTGGACCATGCCCAGTGGGCTGGACATGCAGAGGGAACGGCTCTGCACACAGTACATGAGGAAATCCCTTCCGCTCTAGCCCAGCCCCACCCCATGTGCCAGCTGCCACCCCCCAGCTGCCCCCTGGGTCTTTTACCCAGTACCTTCTCCAGCCTCCCTGGTCATTGCTGCAATGGCAGCCCCCACTGGCACGGTCTTCAGGCACCCAGTATCCGTTCTGAAGGAGAGCCTAGCGGAGCAAGGAGGCACAGAAGAAGCTGTGGAGAGGCCCCTTGTCCTTCCCAAGGGAGCTGCCCAGGAGCCGCCACTGGTTCCTACAGCACCAGCTGCTCGGCTTAAAATAGGAATGTGAGGAACACAAGGAGGAGCTATAAATAGAGGTGGCATGAGCTGGGCAGTGTGTGGGGGGGGATGCAATGGGCTGTGTCAGGGGTGTGTCTGGGACAGACACAACTCTGGGTAGCTGAGGGGCAGAGGGCCATGGAGCCCTCCAGAGAGAGCTGGGGGTGAGAAATGACCTGCAGTGAATATATGGAGATGCCTCCCCTGCCCTATGGATGCTTCAACAGCTCCTGATCCCTTGGAAGCTGCTCTAGATCACTGGGCAAATGATGTCAATAGCTCATGTTAATACTACTGGCTACATTGGAGCAGTGCCTGGATTTGAAATAGTTAAACCTTAGCTCCCTGCGGCTTGAGCAAAGCATATCTGTCCCAGAGCACCAGTGGGCACTGGAACATGACAGAAAAGGAGTGGTTGTTCCCTTAACACTAGCAATTAGGATAATCTCCTGGGCAGTAAGGCACAGGGTCATAGAGACGTAGAGCTGGAAGGGACCTCCAGAGGTTATCTAATCCAACCCCCTGCCTGAGGCAGGATCATCCCTATCCAAACCATCGCATACAACCATAATCTAAACCCTACGTAAGACTACCCGCAAACCTGACACAACACAGATCTAGCCACAGGCAAAGCAGGAAAACCATGGCAGTCAATGTCCTGCGTCTATAAATGTTGTTGATACATGCTCAAGAAGTCCTGGGCAGAGGGCCACCCCCCCACTACAGAGGAAGGCTACAATCCCAACACCATACCAGTCTGACCATAGGGTAAAATTCCTTCCTGACCCCAAACATGGGGGTCGATCTGATCCTGAGCAGGAACCACTGGCTTTGGTCCCGGCAGGAGCATTGGCACACCCCAGTCAAAGTCCCCAGTCTTGGCTATAATCCAAAGCCTTAGCTCCATCCCCTGTATGACGACCCTCTGATTTTCCTCTTCTCCAGACTAAATAATCTCAACTTTTCCCTGTAAATCATGTTTCACAGACCTCTAATATTTTTTGTTGCCCTTCAATGGCTTCTAATTTGCCTACATCTTGAAGCAGTGCCTAAAACTGGACATAGCACTGCAGTGGAGGCCTCACCTGTGCCAAACAGAGTAGATGATTCATTTCTTTGGACTTGCAAGAGTCCAGTTAATACAGAACAGTATGATGCTGATCGTATTTTTGCAGCAACAGCACCCTGCTGGCTCATATTCAGCTTCCAGTCCTCTATAACCCCCAGGTCCTTTTTTGAAGTCTTGCAGCCTTGCCAGCATATATTTGCGCATGAGATTGTTCCCATGTGCAGGTCTCCACACTTGCCCTTATTGAATTTCATTCTGTTAGCCTTGGACCATTTCTCTAGTTTATCAAGGTCATTCTGAATCCTTATCCTACTTTCCAGGGTGCCTGCATCTTCACCCAGCCTGGCGTCACCTGCAAATCTACTGTCACTCAGTTCCATCCTCCAAAACATTAATGACAACACTGAAGGGTGCCAGATCCAGATCCTCCCTTGATACCTCCTCCCAATTAGACATTGCCCATTCAGAGGATTCAAGGCCAAAGTCTGACTTCTCCACACCACTCTCCAGCTGATGCCTTCAGCTCCTAATGTTCAAGTTGCTCAGACAGGCCTAAGGAACTGACGATTCATTTGGTCAGAGAGGACGTAGGGTGTGATTATGGTGTAGCTGCTGAA
>NW_005842079.1:805554-821000 GCF_000455745.1 Alligator sinensis
CTTGGCTTCATGTCTGAGTGGGATTTGGGCATCCTGGATACTCCTAGTCTGCTCAGACCACTGGGACATGCTGCCTTTGGCATGAAACTTTCTTTGTTATGCCTTCATATTGGAAGGGCTGCCCATGGGCCCAGATGTATCACCTCAGCTGCCCACGAATGGGAGAATCCCACCTGGACTGGGAGTCCTGCAGGGAGGCAACATTGCCTCTCCTCCAGCTGAGATAGAGCCTGGGTTAATCTTAGACACCCTCCTTGTCTTTTCCAATCAGCTCTGGTCAAACTGCTCTACTGCTGTCAGTGGGAGTTTGGAGTACATAGAGGACATCCCCTGGGAGAGAGCCCCTGGGTGGAATTGCGTCCCCCCACATACATTATTACAAGTCTTGGTTCTGTCCGGGCTGAGCACAGACGGTGAGAGGCACCTCAGGCAAACAACTGGCACCAAGCTCAAACCCCACTTAAACCTTCCAACAATGCTGAAACTCAGTGGTCTCTATAAACCAGAAAGCCAAAACCCACCTCTTTCTGCCTTCTCTGGTGATACACCATCACTTGCGGGGCTGTTGGTTCAGCCTGGGACCTGCATACCATCCTGTAAATAAAGCTACAAGCTAAAGTATCTGTGCAGATTCCTAGAGTCTATGAGCCGTAACAAATTGTCCAAACTCCCTTCAAGGATTCCCAGCCTGACCCCACTGAAAGTGAGAGTACAGGAAATTGGCTGTGATAAGGCCTCTGTTCAGCTAGCAATGAAAGGAACATGTTCTAAATAGGTTTTATTTAAATTAAGTAAATCTGTGCTAAGACACATGTAACAACCAGCCACCCAATTTCATCTGTGGGCACAGGGCTGAGACATAACATGGAAGAGGAGCATATTGGTATACTGAGGTAGAGGGGGTCAGATCAAATCCTGGCAGGCTGCATTTAACTGAAATCTTCTCCCTCTTCTGAGATCATGGACTGGCTCAGGGACAGCTGTTAATTTTAGCTGTGGGAGCATCAGGTCTGAGCTCATCAGCACCGAACTTCCGAGAGGTGTTATTGAAAGCAGAAAGGAGGTTGGCTCTGCCTGAACAGAGCCACAAGACTCGGGATGACTCGATGACTTAAGAGTGAAAAGCCCAAGTGGGTCTTGGCCCATTTCAGAGGTGGGAATGATGAGTTTGAGTGTGAGACCAAGTGCCAGCATCAAGGGCATTTGAGTCTATGGCTCTTGGTTTGGTCCCGTCAGTGGAGAACAGTGACAGAAGACATTCCCCAGTATTGCTGTGAAAGCCCTTTCCCACCCTGACTTGAGAAGGCAGCACAGGGAGGTTGAGCTCATGCTGTCCCTCCACAGCAGTGTCAGCCTGCCTAGACTTGTACTCTGGTGGCACCTGGGGCAGGCAGGAAACTGTGGGAAGGAGCTGGGGGCAGTTTTCCATTTCCCATTTTTGATGTTTCACCCAAATTCTGATCAGCTTTATTGTGGCCATTTGTGCAGCCTCGGGAGGAGGGGACTAGTCTGCTCTGACTGCCCAGAGCTGGCTGTTGCCCAGGGGTATTGGACATTTGAACCACTGTCTCCCCTTGCTCTATACCTCCAGCATCGTCCCTGCCAAACTTCCCCAATAAACCTACACTGCCTGCAACACAGCCAGAGAAAGATGAGGTAGCTTGTCTCTACTCTGCTGAGTATCAGCAGCTCTGCTAGTGTTGGCCCCCATAGGAAACAACAGTCTCCTTAGAGGAGCCCCTGGTGGAATTACTCCTTTACCTCAAGTCAAAGGGGAGTGTGTTTTCAGGGCAAAAGGGTGCAGGTTCCCTCCCCATTGCTAGAGTCAAGGCTGGGCATGCTACAACAAGATGGCTTGGGGACAAGGGGAAAAACCCCTAGACAGTCAAGATAAAAGCATTCAGTGACAGGCTATAAGGGCCCTGGCATCCCTTGCCCTGTGTTGTGAGACCATTGATCATTTTATTTGTATGCAGAAACACTTTTGATTACTGGGGGAGGGGATGGGGACTCTCACTGCACCTTTGGAGCAGCAGACCAGCAGCTGGCAGATCCAACAAAGAGCTGTCATGAGCAAATAGATGCAGCATCCTCCCTGCCGCCCCCAGCCCAGGAACAGTCTGAAGGCTGTGGGGCCACTGTTCTCTGGACAACAGGATCATCAAAGATCTGTCTTCTCATTGTAAGCAAAGTTAGTGCAGTCCTCTGAACTTGGTAAGGTGTTTCCGTCCTGCCCTGTAACACAGACATCCTGACTCTGTGATGGCAGAATGGAGAGTGGGTTCCTGACAGGCTCAGTCCATACCTGTTTCTCACAGTTGGCACCTGTCCACCTGTGGTAGCAGTGGCACTGAAACAGCTGCCACACCCCATGCCCCAACTGGTCCATGCTCAGGTGGTTGGTCAGCACAGGCTCCTCTGCCTGCTGCTCTGGGTCAAGGTGAAGGAAGGCACCAAGCTCCTGAGGGTGCTGTCTCACACAGCGCCCGTGTCCATGACACAGCTGGCGGCTGCACTGTTGGGCAGCTGTTGTCACATTCATTACATATGGCCCCAGGGTGCTGGTTATGTAATCATGGAGGCTCTTGCAGCTGTCCTGGGGAGGAAGAGTCCATTAAAGATGCTGGATTCACTGGAGAACAAACTCCTCTACAACTATAACCCTGTTCCCCTCCTGTCTGTCCTTGAGGATCCTACTGCTAAGGCAGGATGGGAGCTGGACCCCAGTGACTACTGCCTCATAAGCCTTCCTGCTGGGTGTCAACATAAAGCAGCAGCCAGTGCTAATTATGAAGCCTGATTCTGAAAAATGCAAATCTGCCCCTTGAAAAGAGATCTGAGAACCTACCAGCTCATCTCAGCCAACCACCCAACCCTCAATGAACACTCTCCGTACAGGTAACTGCACTGGCAGCTTCTGACTATGTAGGTGAGACATAGACCATAGGAGTCAGCGCAATTCCTGCTAAAGAGGTTGAAAGCCACTCAGCAAACACACAGGCTAGTGCAGTTCCCAAGCACCTAGGTGAGGCCCTTGGACCAAAGGAGAAGAGGCTGCTTAGTGCCCAGCAGGGCTGCCTGGGATACTTACAGCCAAATGGGAGTAGGAACTGTCCCCCCACAGGACCACGCCAGCAACACCAAGGGCCGCACTCTCCCCAATGGTATTAACCAGATCAGCCTGACCAAACAGAGAAAGGAATGTAGAAGAAAGATGTTAGACAAGGGAAGCAACTTCAGGATTTAGGAGGTAAGACCCAGGGTGAGAACATACGACTCTTGGTTCAACTTGCAAGAGCTGCAGGCCCAGTCTGTGTCCCTGCTGGGCTCCCCTGGCACTCTGGGGCATGTTACTTTATAGGCAACAATTGCATTGCCATTCACAAGTATGGTGAATTCATGGTGTCTCTGTCACCCTGAGTGCAAGACATCAGCAGTAAGGCTGAGTGAAACGGCACCGTTCTGTTTCGAGTTGCATTTCGACGTTTCGACGGAACAGTGTTTCGTTTCAAATTTAATTTCAATTTGAAACCACTGTTCCGTTTCGTTTGGTCAAAACAGTTTTGCTGTTTCAATGCTGTTTCAGCGCTTTCAACGCTTTGCCCATAGGCTATAATGGGGAAGCTCAAAACAGCCTATAACTTTGTCATTTCTGGCCTGATTTGGATGAAACTTGCAGGAATAGTAGCCCCTTCTGAGGGCATAAAGCCTGCCATGTTTCAAGGAGTTAGGTGCAGGGGTTTCAGGGAAACTGCACCTCAAACTCCTGAAAGCAAAACATGTCATATGTATGTGTTAAGCCAAAGCAGGGTCAAAACTGCAGGGGTGGTAGCCCCTGATGAGGCCACAAAGCCTGCCAAGTTTCAAGGGGATAGGTGCAGGGTTTTGGGGGAAACTGCACCTCAAACTGGGGACAAGCAAAACTCATGACATGGGTGACACTGTGTGTTAAGGCGCAGCGGGGTGAAAGCTGCAGGCCTGCTAGCCCCTGCTGCGGCCACAAAGCCTGCCAGCTGTCGAGGAGATCGGTGCAGGGGTTCTGGACCTCTGGCTGCTGACAGGCAAAACTGGAACACACAGCTCAGCAACTGACACCAAGGCAGAAAGCAGGGCAGCTCAAACAATGCTGCCTTCTATGTAGTTTTTCCATCCCTCCCCCAGAGCACTGGGATTGGAAGGGACCTCAGGGAAGGATGACAGTCACTGGCCAACTACACAGTCAATAATGAAAGCACTCCTTCTCCCACCTTCCCCACTCTTCCCCCTCCCTCTCCCTACTGTAGTTTCTGTTTCCCTGCAGGCAAGCCCAGCTTGAGCTTTGAAACTCAAAACGTTTCGAAAATTTCAAAACATTTTGACTTGCCTCGTTTGGTTTTGAGGCTGTTTTGAAGCTCTCTGTTTCATTTCGATTTTGTTGTTTCGAGCTCAAAACAAGTCGAAACAGCGTCAAAATAAAACTGCCGGAGAAATTTCACACAGCCCTAATCAGCAGTGTCCAAGAAATCCCTCTGCAGCCATAGAACCATGACAGTACCAGGGATGTGAGGGGGGCACTGAGGGTGACCACAAGGAACGAACACAATGGCTACCTTGACATGTGGATTGTACTGGCATACTCTTATAACCATCTGCCCCAACTACAATGCAGCCCCACAGGCTCTGGGTGGAGGGTGCAAGCCTACCATAATCTACCCCACACTTCCACAAATGCAAGAGTAAGCAAGTCTAACCTCCAGACCCTCTGCAAGCAATGCAGACACCTTCTCAGCACTTACCTCAGACAGGTATTTGGGGGAGAGCCTATAGGAAACCCTGGAATATGCTATCACAGGCAAGCTCCACTCCAAGTTGAACCGTGCCACCCGGAAGGCCTCCAGCAGGCGGTGGTGGACATAGCGCCGGCGCTCAGACTCTGGCAGTTTGGGCGGAAGATAGATGCTCGGGTAGAGTGCAGTGGACACCTCCCACAGCCACGTGAGCTGGTTGTTTCGTGCCATCTCTAGCAGGCTGCATTTGCCAGTGTAGTTGTCCTCTTTCTCCCAGTTGTTGTTGAAACAGTTGGGGAACCCATAGAAGCCCCAGAAGCCCCCTGGTCTCAGCGCCTTCCCCAGTGTCAACGTCCTCTCCATGAGCACTTGTGCTGCTTCCTCAAATTCCACCTCAGCCAAGAGGGCTCGTTTCTTGACTGGCAACTCTGGAAACCTCTCCCAGACCCACTGCACAGAGGTCTCCCTGTATAATCTCTTGGTGCCCCAGTTCCGTACCCAGAGCGGTCTCCACTCCTCCCAGTCCACCACTGCCAGACCATGGAAGTCCTGGTGCATAAGCTCACAGATTTTCAATGAGGCCTGCTCTAGGTGCCTCTTGAGGTGGACTTTCTGGGGTATCCCACCATGGTAGGGTTTCCCCTCTTGGGAGATGTATGGATAAAGTCCAAACTTGTTCTTGTAGAAGATGGTCATGTTTTGTCCCTGGAACTCATTGCCTTGATTCTCCACAATGCCATAGTCCCCAAGAGGCAAGGCGACCCCAAATCGCTGTTGGCACTTTGTCGTGGGCATGTTCCAAACCACAACAAATGGCTTGTCCTGGACAATGGGGTCAGGAGATGGTCTCTCCCAACCATGCCCCCTGAGGGACTGGCCAGCTCCAATGCAGCGCATGACACAGATCCAAAAGATGAGGACCACAGTCATGGTGGATGCCCTGTGATTATGACTGGCCTGGGGTCCTTCCTGCTGTGTTTCAGAATGAGTGCCCTGGAAGGGGAGAGGAAAACACAATCAAAATGAGATTAGCGAACCCAGGCAACCTCAGCATAAAGCAAGACAGATTGCTCCTCTTTCTCATCCATAAGAAGGTCCCCTCTCTTCAGCCTTCTCCTATCATAATAGGACTGACCATTCTGGCCTGCCCCAGAAGAAAGCCTGGCAAATGAAGGCCACAGGCTTATTCCACAGAATTCAGTGAAAAGGCCTAGAAGCATGTAAGTGAGGTCATACTGACATCACAAAGAGCTGCTGGGAAGGAGGCTGCAAGCAGTTTTATTCCCAGAGATTAAGCAAGAACAACCCAGGTCTATTGTGCCCTGTTCTATATCTGTCCTCCTCTACCTCACTCCTAATTATGGATATATATCAGCATTTCTCTGAGTGCCCTGTCCCCAAACAGTCCTGAACCCAGTCTTTGCCAGCTCACAAGCATCTCCACTGCTTCCTGCTGCCTGGGAAGAGAAGGACACTTCATTCAATAGCAGGATTTTCCACTTGGGTCCTTGCTTCTGCCTCCACAGCATAGATCATAGGGCTGGAAGGGACCTCAAGGATCACCAAATCCAATCTCTGCCCCCTACTTTCTTTCTTTTTTCCCCTATGCAGGGAAATGGCCATGACTCCAGCCTGATACCAGCCACAAGCATCATCCCATTATCACTGCAGCTGGAAAAGGGACCTTTTGAAACAGCTGAGCTCAGTTCCCAGCTCTGCAGACTCTGTTTCTGGCCCTAGGCAAGTTGGTTAGGCTGGGATGGGCAAAGGGGCTCAGGATAGCTCACTCCAGCTGATGCTGCCTTAGGCTCCTCTGGAGTTTCCTCTGCTTCCCAACTTGTAAAATGAGGAAAAGAGTCTGTCCTTCTTCCCATGCCCTGTGACTCTGTGGTCCTTGGGGCACCGATTGTCTCACCCTATGCTCCTGCAGCAACAAGCCTGATGGGGTCCTGATCCTGGTCAGGCACCACTGCAACTGTTTCTTTCTTTCTCCTCTCTGAGCTTTTGGTGGCTCAGTGCTCAGACAGCTGATAGTGTTCTGTTTGCAACACCCTAGGCCACTCCCTCTGAGAAAGGCCAAGCAGCAGAGAGGGACATGTTCCCCACCTACCAAAGGAAGCAAAGGTGGGAAGTTGACCCTGCATGTACATCAAGGAGTGAAGCCCCAAATTACAGAGAGCCTGAGGGAAGATTATCCAAGGCAACTGAAGGCAACAGAAGGCAAGAGAGTTAGACATTAAATCCCTCTCTGCCCCCTAAGGTGCAGGTCCAGAGGGAAGATGGCAATAAAATAACCAGTCTAAGGTGCTCCCTGAAGCTCCTCCAATAGCTGTGGAGCCTCAGGCAGAATCAATGGAAACACTTCCACTGGCTAAATCAGGGTCTAGGTCACAGAGCTGGGGCAGCAGGTGCCAGCAATGCTGGGATCTTCAAAGGGAGAGGATTAGGAGTGGGGTCAGGCTCAGGTGCCCCATGACCACCCAGGGACATGCTGTAATCCCCCTTGCAATGCACTGCCTGGGCTCTCATGGCCTCGCAGAACCCTGCAGACATGCTCTAATCCCCCCTGAAATACCTGCCTAGGCTGTAACACAGCTCAGTTACAACTGACCTTGTTGCTTGAATTTCACCTACCTTTTCCATGTCTACTTTCAAAGCCTGTGCCACTCCACATACGCATTTTCCCAATGAAAATATGCCAGTGCTTTAGGCAGACGCTGCACTAGCAAGCACAGACCAATGCCGCAAGTGCCCTGACAGCAGCAACCCCATGGGCGCAACCCAGCCCTTTCCAGGGCTCCTCCAATAACAGGCTTCCACATGCATTTCAGCAGTAGTAGCACAGGCTGTGCAGCCCCATCAGCCCTGCAATAACCACGGGCATTTACTCACCTCAGCTCAGGCTGTTAGCAAAGCTTGATTTATGCCACTAGAAGCACAAACACAGCTGAAGCTGGAGGCATAACTCCAAGCTGGCAGCTGTAGTAGACTATTATCCTGCCATGTGAACCAACCACAGGAAGAGGAGGCAAAGATACACCCTCCCAGTGTGAGTTGCAGGTGCTCTTTCACAAGTCTAGGGTAACCAGCCAGAGCACCAGTCCTGTACATGGGTGTAGAAGTGTGGTTGGGAAAGAGCATTTCTACTATGGGAACTTCCAAAAGCAGCTCAGCAATGTCCTTGCCTGGGGACATCATGTGACCCAAACGTCTTCAGCAAGGATCCCAGACCACCTGAGGCCCTGCTCCATCAGTAGAGGCAGCCGCTAGAGGGCTTGGATCATGCAGCATTACAGAGAGGCTGGCTGGCACAGACAGCTGCTTCATAACCAGAACCCCCACTTCCTGGGCTTCCTAACGCATCCCCTTCACATTTGTTACACCAGAAGTCATGGTATTGTCTGGGCTAGCTTGAAGCTTCACCTAGAGAAAACATTTTCATATCCTGCATCCCAGGCCAACTTACCAGGGAGATGATGCAGGACACCAGCTGTAGAGTATGTTATATCAACAGCCACATGACTTTAATGGGGGAGGCCTCCAATGAGCTTCTGGCACCCAAGCGCAGTGGCTCATGTTATCATCTCAGCCAGTTCCTACACTGGCCCATGATGGCATTGTTGGGAGGCAAAGGTACTGCAGCTCCTTCCATTTGGCAAGCCGCAAATACACCTGCAGGTCAGTGCAATTGCCCACCTGTGCGACTGCCCTTCCTGGGCACTAGGAGCACATGGGGATGGGTGGATAAGGAAGGAGGTCACGGGTCAGTTGATCCCCTTCCCCCCAAATATCCCAGCACTTCGGATTGACCTAAAACAACACACACCATCTCTTCCCAACTCAAGGACCCACTTGAACCCTCCCAAGGAATCTCTACATAGAGATCCTGTGAGCCTACTGGGAGAGCGGATTGAGTGGATCCGTGGCACAGGCAAGGGTTTCTATCCCAAAGGTTGGCTGTGTTTCACTGGCAGAAGAAACAACTCCATTAGAGCAGCCACACAAGCTTTGTGCAAGGACGACAAGTGAAGCCTATGCATGAGAAAGCCTTGAGACAGTTCAGGGACTAATTCCATTTTACTCAGAGCACAGAGCTTCAGGGACGAGCTTCCAGCTCAGACCCATCTCTCTGGTACCTGGCCTCTCACAGCAGAGGGTAGTGGGACTTCTCCACACCCAGGAAGACCATGATACAAGACCCAGGCTTCCTTCTGTCAACCTTAAAGGAGACCCAGCCATTCCAAGGCACTTGAAGGCAAGAACTGTTGTATCTTTGTCATCACCTTGGCTCCAGAGGCTGTGAGTCCCTTCTGCAGTTGTTTAGGCCATGCCATGCTTGGTACCAGGAGGCAATACCATCTGGGAACTGGAAAGGCAGGTGGAACCACAGGGTCCCAGTGTCCAGCATCCTGAATAAAAAGTCCCTTTTCCATTAATTACAGAGACCAGGCACTTTTCTGCAGTAAGGAGCCTCAATGTGATGCTGGCAGCACAGGAGTCCATGGCCTAAGATAATCCAACCCCTTTCATTGTGCTTTAACAACAAACTCCTCCTTAGACTGCCGCACCTTGCTAATCCACACACACAAAACCAGCAGCATCTCTCCACCCTCAGATCTATGGAAGACCAACAGAGCTATGGTTAGAGCCCACAGTACTGAAATGTGCCCTCATCTCAGTTATGAAACAGTCTGAGAACTGGTTCCCATCATATCATGAAGCAACTTCCTGGGTTAAAAGTTGACCTGAAATTGTTCCAAAAAAAGAACAAGCACCATCTGAGGAAGGTGCTGGCCTGGGTTGAAGCCCTGAATTTACCCGCTTCCTTGCAAAATCTGCTTTTACAACAGGATCTCCCGGCAAAGAAGGCAAACCTCTATCTGAAAAGCGGAAAGGAGTCTGCTTTCTAGTGTCTCTCTGGCCACTCCTACTGCTGGTGCCACAACTTCCTGGAGCCATTGTGTTCCCCTCTCCCAGGGCCAGCAAAGGGTCACTCAAGATACGTGCAAGCCTAGGATAGCGCACACAGGGCTTCTGCACCTTGTTTGCAAAAGCACCTGGGGAAAAGGAGCAAATTCCTTCTCCAAAGCTCATCCTAAGGGCTCTTGTGCCTGTAAATTTATAGGACCCCAGTTTAATTAACCCCAGTTCACCCCAGTTTAATTAACCCCACCCCTGGGACGTTCTCCAAAGAAGACAAGTCAGACACAGTCAGTTGCGAGATAAAATATGAGAGTAAGAAGAGGCAATGTTGCAGAGATGGGAGTGTGGGGGAAGAAGGAAGCAGGGGCGGGGGGGGGGAAAGTAGGCCAGCTCCCAGATAAGGGAAGAGGACTAGAAGCTCCTGCTCCTGAGCCCTGGCTGGAAGGTCCCTCCCACACCAACCCCTGCCTTGTGCAGCAAGTGCCTGGGGCAGAGCCCATGGTCCTGGGCTTTGGTGGTTGCTGCATTGGTCAGGAGGAGAACATTTTCCCTCCTGCTGGTACAGAGGGTTTTGTTTGTTTGCTTTTGTATTTGTTTTTTAGTCTTTTCTCAGAAGCAGAGGGTGTTGGCTGCAGCCAAGGCTGGGGATTTTGGCTGGGGTGCATCAGTGCTGCTGCTGGGACTTAAAACTTCCTGGCTAGAGAGTCTTGCCCCTCTGCTTGGGGTCAGACCAATTGCCATTTGTGTGGTCAGGAAGGAATTTTACCCCATGGTCAGATTGGTGCAGACTGTGGGGTTTTTGCCTTCCTCTGTAGTAAGGGATGAGGCCCTCTTTCTGGGTTCTCTTGAGCAAATTCTTAACAACTTTTGCAGCTGCAGGATATTGGCCAACATGGTCCCCATGCTTCACCAGTGGCAGATTTGGGTGTTATGTCTTGTGTTATGTCAGGGTTAAGTGTGCAATTTTGCTAAGAGTTTAAACAATAGATTTGTCTAGGATGGTTTGGATAGGGAAGATCATGCCTCAGATAGGGGGTTGGACCACACCTTGCAAGGTCCTTTCCAGCCCTGCTTCTCTATGGGCACAGACAGAAGTGCAGCTCCCAGCTGTAACTCGGAATGCTTTGCAGAAACTGTTCTGAATTACAACAATCCCCCAAACCAAAAAGAAGTTCAGCGTTTTGTATTTTTTTTTTTTTTTTACGGAGGGAGGTACAGGAGAAGCCTGCAGCTGGTTTCCCTTTGCAATGGCCCTTCCTCCCTCCCACCTGTCCCTGTTTTTAGAATGGGAGGGGTGAAATGGGGGGGAAAGGAGCAGAAGGAGCTCATTCTAGGGTTTCCCCAGCCAGTGCTGCAGGGTGGGGTGAGTGAACCAGATCCCCCCCAACTTGGGGGCGGGGGGGGGGGGGGGCTCCAGTACACCCACCCCACCCTCCAACAAGAATTGAAAAAAACCCAGACCAAACTCCTTCTGCTCCCTTTGCTCTCTCCAATTCTGAAAACAGCTTGAAGGATGGCAGGCAGCACAGACACAAGTTACAGAAGACGCTATGCTTTGAAATGTCTTCATCTGAACCCACTTACAATGAGGGTTCATATTTTTGCCCAATCAGCCATTTTTTAAGCAGTCTACAGCCAAGAACTTGTGTCTCATCATGGCTATAGACTGCTTTCTGTGGCCAGATTTGGTGAAAATGGTATTTCTGTCTGCACCCTAGGACTCTATGATCGTCATCTGGGAGGTAAGGCTAGGGAGGTAAGGCTGCTGGTGGTGGCTTAACAGGACCTAGCCCCTCCCCCTCTCAGTACTGGCAACTGCTGAGCCCCGGGCTCGGGTCTTGCACCGATCACGCTGATGAGTAAATCCTGTGCTCAGGGTTGTAATCCCTTCTCTAGGACTGATGGTTTAGAGCTAATTGCTGTGCAGTTACAGGGTAAGAATGAAACCCTTGGACCTTAAGGGATTTTATAAGAGCAAT
This sequence comes from Alligator sinensis, assembly GCF_000455745.1. Lineage (NCBI taxonomy): Eukaryota > Metazoa > Chordata > Crocodylia > Alligatoridae > Alligator > Alligator sinensis. The sequence goes on from NW_005842079.1 coordinate 817,223, forward strand.
AGGACTAGTTTGAATGATCATAGCTAGAGGTTACAGCATTCTCTTGAAGGACAAGGGGAAAGAGCAACCTTTCCCTCTGAGCTGGCAGTGGACAGCAGGTAACCTCCAGCTTCATAACCTAGCAGATGGTGCAGCAGACTGGGACTGAGGAGACTTGAATTCTGTTCCTGCCTCTGCCAATGATCCGCTAGATAACAAGCTTGGGCCAGTTGCGTATTCTACCTTGTGCCTTAGTTTGCTCATCTTTAAAAATGACAAAACTGACCTTTTGTAAAATGCTACAAATGAAAATTACTGCAAGAGAGAGGCTGATCACCTACATGAGTTCAGCATCCAGTTCTCAGGACACCCTAGTCCAGGGGTAGGCAACATTTTTTGGCCGGAGTGCTGAAAAAACCACAATGTCTACCTTGGACGGTGCCAGAGTGCAGACATGTGGAGCCCAGAGCAGCTGTTTGCAGCCGGCCCATGGATCCCGGTCTGCTTGCAGCAGGGCTTGCAGTCTTCCAGCTGCCTGCTGGGAGCGGCCTGGGCTGTTGGTGGTGTGCTGAGCAAAATGGCCTTGCGTGCCATACTCGGCACACATGCTGTGGGTTGCTGACCCCTGCCGTAGTCACTGGACCAAGCTTCTAATGTCTGTTCACCATGGTCCAGATGCTAAGCCCTTTGAGGACAGCGAAAGTCTTCCCTCGACACAGATAGCTGGACTTGGACAGCAGCTCTGGCTGAGGATCCCTGGGTGACTCGTTGCATCCTGTCACTCTCTCATGACTGGCCCTGGTGACTAAAATCAGCTCCATCTCACCACCAAGGCAGCCACTGTTTCACTTCAAGCTCGTGCTTCTGATGCAGTAGGTCGCAGGTTCAGACCCTGCTGATGAGTCCCCTTCACATGCATCCACTGAGTTTTGTGAAGACACCCCAAGCAGAGCCAATGAGCTCAGGCTCCTCCTCAAGGTGCCATTAAACATGAACCATCAGTAACCTCAGCACCTTTTCCATGCACAGGAGGCTCAGACTAGGGGTCTCTAACCTGTTCTTCGGGGCCATAATGGGTATGTGGGGACTGAACTGCCCAGTCACAGGCTGTGTATCCCCAAGCTTGAAAAACAGGGCTCATGGACTGAAAAGCCTCTCCCCAGCCAGCTCTGGAGAACCTCCCCTTTTTGAAGCCCACACTGAGCCACTTTGGAAGTACTCCTCTCATGGCTGAGGTGGGAGTGAACCCGAGCATGGCAAGCCCAATTCACCAGGCTCCTCAGAGAAATGCTAGCAGGAAGAGCAACCCCGTGTTAGGGGATTCCTCCATCGTCCCAACTAACCATTCTTTAACGACACAGAGCACCGGAAAGGGCCCTGCCACATCAGGCAAAGTCATGGAGCCAGGCCTAGTGCCCCAAAACACCTCACCAGGAGCATGTCACTTCAAGGCCAAAGAAACATGTTGTAACACAGCATGAGGAGGAACAGGACGGGGCGGTGCAAGTGCCAGGCAGCAGTGCCACCCACTGGGCAGTGACTGTCCCCTCAGCGGCACCTGCCTCCCCAGGCCCGAGCACCTAGTGTAACTGCTGCTCTGAAGTTGCTGCAAGCAGTGGACACAAGGCTGCAGTGCTCAACTGAACCCTGCTCTGCTAGGAGCAGGCACCCATCTCTGCTCCCACCCAAACTCAACTGGGCACTCAGCTGGGTCTTGCCACCAGAGTCCAAGAAGTCCTCTGCAGGGACAAAGTCTCTCCTTTGTATGGCACAGCTACATGCTCTATACGGGGCATTGCCTGCAGCTGGGGATGGGCCCCTGCTGGTTTCAGGGGGCAGGACATGCTGTTCCCTACTTGCACAGCAGTGTCATAACCCTGGCTGCCCCAATGACCCCTTCAAAGTGGGAGGACTAGAAACAGAAGCATGTGTACCAGGGGCCAGTAGTAAAGTGAATGCTGTGGGCCCCTTGCCTATCCCCTCCCACCTACTTCTGTCCCCTGCCCTCCTCATCTCCCCTCTTTTTTCCCCATCCCCTCCCCATTTCCTCCTGAATCTTTCCTCACCAACACACCCTCCTGCCCCAGCCCTCTTCTGTTGTGTGCCATGCTGGATGTTGTCTGCTCAGCACTGGGTGGAGCTGACTTTCATTTCATGGTCATCTCCTTGCCCAAGTTGTGAAGGTCACAACTTATTACCTGCATTCCCCACCATCAGCCCTCCTCCCAAAGGGCCCCCTTCCCTCACCAGCTCCATCTCCTCCCTGCCTACCAAAGCCATGGAGCAAATCCCCGGTGCAGCCAGACTGAAGTCAATGGAGCTGCACCAATTCCCTTCAACAGAAAACTAACTCCTCACATTGTAGCAATAGAAAATCTACAGGGGCTCATTTGCTGACTCCCTTCATGTCTCCTAGTCACTGCCCATGGCTTCAAGATGCATTGCGGCAGGTAAGCCACAGAGCCAGTCATGCGAGCACAGGCTGGTTTGTTTCCATCCACAGATTTAAGAGATCACAACAGAAGCAAGGCATACATTGGTCACTGCAGAGCATAACATGCTCCCAGCACATCGATGACATCCGTGCACATCAATGGCATAGAAGGGGCTGGCTCCAGATTTTAAGGTTGATCCAATCCTGGGCTCAGCAATTGCACACCGTTTCTTTTACAGTGAGATCATGGCAGAGGCCCAGAAGGGCAGGCTCCAGTTTGGTGCCCCTGAAGTTAGAGATCCCTGGTTTATAAGCAAACGTTTTTATTTCCAACTGCCATCCCTGCCCACCACCTCACTTGGGGAGTCAGGAGCCAAGCTGTACCCTCTCCACCTGATACATGATCAAAAAGGAACAATGTATCTACAGACAGGACTCCAGGAGCCCTGTTCTCCAGCTGGGTTACTGGGAAAGCAACTGACCAGAGCTTAGTTACCAACACACATGCTGATGCACAAGCAGACCAGGACTCCCAGCTCCCTTGTGAATCCCTTAGCAGGGCTGAGAGCTGATCCAGTTTGGCCAGAGGGACCATGCCTGGGGGAGCCTTTTTGCAGAGAAGAGCCATGGTTCTCAGCATCCCATGGGAAGAGTGGGAGGCAACTTGCCTCTAATCTTCAAACCGCAGCAGTGTGGGACTTGCACCTCGGCTGATGCTGTTACACTGCTTGCCAGACACTTCCCTGATGATCCAGGAGTGTAGGTGATTTGATGCTTCTCTGCCTTAGATTTCATAGACATTAAGGCTGGAAGGGACCTCGGAAGATCATCGAGTCCAGCCCCCCGCCCAAAGGGCAGGAAGTCAGCTGGGGTCATAGGATCCCAGCAAGATAAGCATCCAGTTTCATCTTGAAGGTGTTCAATGAAGGCGCTTGAACCACCTCCGGTGGCAGGCTGTTCCAGACCTTGGGGGCTCGGACAGTAAAGAAATTCTTCCTTATGTCCAGCCTGAAACGGTCTTGTAGTAGTTTATGACCATTCGACCTAGTCGTCATCCCTTGGGGCGCTCTGGTGAACAAACGTTCCCCCAGATGCTGGTGGTCACCCCTGATAAACTTGTAGGTGGCCATCAGATCACCCCTGAGCCTGCGCTTTTCCAGGCTAAAGAGCCCCAGGGCTCTCAGCCTGTCATCGTAGGGTCTGCTTCCCTGACCTCTGATCATGCGCGTGGCTCTTCTCTGGACTCTCTCAAGCTTCTCCACATCCTTTTTGAATTGTGGAGCCCAAAACTGGACACAGTACTCCAGCTGCGGCCTCACTAAGGCCGAGTACAGGGGGAGAATGACGTCCCGAGATTTGCTTGAG
>NW_005842079.1:823946-830690 GCF_000455745.1 Alligator sinensis
CAGCAAGAGGTGTGTACCTGTTGCTTAGTTCTGGTCGGGTAGGGGCCTTGGTGCGGCGGGCCTTAGGGCCCTTGACCACCGTGGTCCATGCCCCTGGCTGGACACAGCAGGAGGTCCCAAAGTCCTCCTTTGGCGTGGAGGGGGACTGTGGTCTACCCTCTGCCTCCTGGGGGAGAAGGGCCTGAGAAGGGCCTTACATACCAGTTTCATAGAATCATAGAAAATAAGGGTGGGAAGGGACCTCACGAGGTCATCTAGTCCAACTGCTGCTCAAATGACTCTTGCCCAGGGCCCCAAACAACCCTAAGGCCACTACTGCTGACACCCTTCGCAGGGGCATGCAGGCAACAACTCATGGCTCTGCTCTGCACTTGGCCAGGATGGGACAGCAGGTGGGCATGGAGTAGCATCTGGGAGCAGGAAGGGCAGGTGGGCAGGGCCAGAGTCACAGTGCACCTGCACCATGCTGTCACTGTCCCTTGCTCCCAGCTCCTGCCCACCCACTCCCAGATGCTACTCCATGCCCACCCACAGCCCCATCCCAGCCAAGCGCAGAGCAGATCTGTTGTCCACTCCCCGCGCATCCCTGTCTGCAGAACCCACACCCGCCGCAGGGGCGTGCAGGGAGTGGATTGTGGCTCTACCTTGGCCCAGCACCGTCATTGCCCCATGATCCTGGCCTCACCCACCCTCCCACCTGTAGCCCCATCTCATTTGCTTGGCCACGTGCCCTGCCTGTGCAGGTCCTGCACCCAGTGGTGGGTACAGGGTGAACTTGCTGGGGGTGTTGGGGCAGCAGGGCTGGAACTACCAGTGGGGCTCAGGGGAAGCGAGTTCAGCTGCTGCGCTGCTCCTGCCCTACTGTGCACCTGGGGGCAGCAGGGCCAGCTGCACACACCACAATCAGGGCTGCCTCCTGCATTGGGCTGGGCGGGACCAAGGGACTCGCCACAAGCCAGGCAAAATCAGACTAGATTCAGCCTTCAGGCTTCGCCACAAGCCAGACAAAATCCCTTGGCAGGCTGAATTCAGCCTGCAGACTGTATTTTGCCCACCCCTGCTCTAGGGGACAGGAAAGGTGTTTCAACCCCAAAGGAGGTGGCAGTAAACAAATCAAAACTAGAGAGAAACACGTTGGTAAGAGTTAGGGCAAGCCACTTCTCCCCGCCCCTCCAACATTTAATCAGCTTTGCATTGGCACATTATGCTGGACTCAAATGTCCTTCTTCATCCAGAAGATGGGGAGTCCTCTGAGATCACGATATGGCGTCTCTAGGAGCATCTGTCCACAGGTCTCCTTTGCTGCTGGATTGGAGGCAATATGTCCACTAGAACCCTTGTAACCTGACAGAGAAGGGAGCGGCAGTGGAGGAGGTGGAAGACATGCAGAGCTTCCTTGCATGGCCAGTAGTGGCAAACGGGGTGCTGGTGGGGGTGGGGCTGGGAGGCCAAGAGCAGCAGAGGTGGTGTGGAGAGGGGAAGCATGGGGAGGAGGAGGTGGTAACCAGGGAGGAGGTGGAATGGCAGCTGTCACGAAGCAAGCAGGTGGAGATAGAGGTGGGGGCGGCGGTGGCAGATGGGCAGCAGCTATGGCATATGGTAGTGAAGGTGGTTTTGCTCCTGAAGTCCTACTGTTGAGCTGGGCTGCAGTGGGGCTGGGTGTCCCAGGTGTCAGGGCAGGGGTAGGAGCTCTAGCATGGTGCAGGGGACTTGAGAACATCTCCAGGAATCTCATGGGGACAAGGGAGCTCATGAACCCCATGCTCTGCACTGGCTCAGACAAGGCATAGCCCAAGTGGGCATAGAAATGCTGCTTGTCATGAGTGGTGAGGTGCAGGCGCCTAAAGCCCCGGGACCTGACGTAGCGCTCTGTAGCTTCCATCAGCTTCCGGCCATACCCCTTGCCCCGCAGCGCCTTGGAGACCACCACCGTTTCCATAAACAAGCTCTCAGGCTGGCCAACCACACGGGACAGCCTGGCATGCCCAAGCAGCTGGGTCTCCACCATCTTTCCAACAGTAGCACCCTCTGCAGTCCTCTGGGTCTTAATCAGTACCAGGCACAGGGGGAAGCTGTCTGTGGACTTCTGGAGGGAGTAGATGCGAGAGGTTTTGCTCTTTTTCCACTCTTCGTTGATGAGTTCAGCACAGGCCTCCATTAACTCCGGCCTCTGGTGAAGGGGAACTATGGTGAGCATCTCCGAAACAGAGCCCATTCTTCTCACTGATGGGAGACCAAGTTGGCAAAGCTTTACATGGATTGGAGAGCCAGCACACAACCCACAGCAACTGTATCTTGGTAAGCACACGCAGACAATGTCTAAAAGACCAATGCCCAATGCAACCTGACTACCAGGAAAACACAGCAACCTCCATGAGAACTACTCCCACTGGCCTGAGCCCAGCAGCCTCAAGGGAGACAGCAAGTGTTCCTGAGAGCCTAAGTTGGGAAGAGAACAAAAGTGCTCAGAGGTACATCCAACCTACAGCCCAGAGCACGCGCAATATCGTGTTCTGTAAGTGCCATCGGTCCTCTTGCATCACCAGTGATGGGCACAAAATCACCAGCAGAGCCTTTGCTGTTGCTCTTCTTTTGGGACCTGAAGAGTGTAATTCTTTTGATTCCCAGAGGAGCATTTTAAAACATTGCAGTGCCTCAGCTGTTCATTCCATGCACTGTCAAGGGCTGGGATGGAGGGCACTGATCAAAGTTATCCTGAAGACACTCTAACTTAATTGGGATGGTGGCCCCTGCTGGCACAAAAATAAGGAGCAGAGGTGACCACCCAAGGCCTGCTCCTCTGCTCCCACACTGAGCTCAGGAATTGGAAGGGATGGGGGTGCCACAAAAGGGCCTTGGCTGCACCTAGGAGAGTTCAGACTGTGTGTCTTGTGGAGTCTGTTTTACCAAGACCAAGAAGCTCAATTAGCACCAACTGGGAGGCAGGTTTGTGATCTGGATTCCAGTCCAAGAAAAGCCAGACTGAGAACCACCAACTCATCTCATAGATGCCCGTGTTACTATTTGAGAGGGAAGTTCAGCCAAACTTCACAACCAAGGGGGACTTCCCCAAGCAGCCAGAACACAGGCACAGCCCATTCCACATGTGCAAAAAAACCCAGTCCAACATTTTCTGCTTTTCATAGGAGGCAGGTGGTCCCAGCTCAACCTCAGCTTCAGCTACCAAACTGCTTTAGGCCTGGGACATGTACACATAGCCCTTCTCATTGCTGCCATCTTTAATGGGTGCTGGCCATTCCCCCTGGAGATGCCAGCTAATGGCGGTGCACTGGTTACGTGTCCTGTGTGCCAGCCCACCTCAGCAGCAACTGTCAAACACCTGGACAGAACTTGTGGGTGCCACGTGTCGCTTCAAGGAAGTGCCATCTCCCCAACCCCGCCCCTGCCCTGCTGCCACACCTTGACAAACTGTAACACGCATAACCACACTTCTCTTCCCCGCTCCCTGAACACAAAAGGAGCTTGGAGGAGACCACAGCCTATCCCACCAAAGGGTGCTGGGGGACAGGACTGCTGGAGCCTGGAGCTCCCCATATAGCTTGCTTTTTCCCATTATCCAGCACCAGTCTGCCCAGACAGCACCTTTCACCAGCACCAGAGATGCTTTAAAACCTGTACAAACATAGAACAAAGGCTTGGTAGCTCCCACCCTTAGCTTGCCTCCCACAGGCACACCAGGAAGCAGACAGCCTGCTTTCCAGCTACACCGACACTCTGGGGCCCAACTTAGCATGGGCCCAGCCCTTCAGGAAGGCGCCTTTCAGCCACAGTTCCTCTTGTTGGCAGCTGGTTTGCTCAGAGAAGCCACAGGCAGTTTGCAAGAGGAGCCCATGGCTGAGCAGTTCTCAATTCAGGCTGATAACAACCGTGCCTCTGTACCAGCCTCTGTGTACAAATACATGTCCAAAGAGCAGGTGGGTTCCCGGCCTCACCCCACCTAGAGCTGGATCCAGGCACCAGGAGCTTCTCACTGCCTTGTACTGCTCTAATTCAGGGGTCCTATACTCCCCCTGCCTTGGTGCAGCGAATCCCAAGAGCAGTTGCCACCTGCCCCTGCTAATGGTCTTGCAAGCAAGCTCATGGTCTTGCTTATGGGGTGGAGGGGAGGAGCAGGACAGGGAAAAAAATCAAGTCACTCTGTACTGTGACAGCCCAAAGCTAAGGAAAGTATTTTTACTGCTTTGCCAGGAAATGGGTTATAGATCTGTTGGCCCACTTCCCCACCCCCAGCCACCAGCTGGGTCAGCAGCAGGACACTTCCAAGGATGGAAAAGCCTCTTCCAACCCACTCCCCTCTGCCAGCCAGCACCAAGTTCTTTACCTGCAGTCTCTAATCCATAGAGTTTAAGGGCAAAAAGACCAGAGATCATTTACCTCAGTGAGGTCCTGCCACAAATTACCTCCCCACCCTCCCCAAGTGCCACCCCAGTCCTCATCTCCCAGCCCATCTACTGTTCTTTCTGTTCCTGCTATATCTATCACTGTGTTCCCTGCTCCCCACCCCATTTTGGGTGCCAAGCACAGAAGCTGCCTATGCCATTTGTAGCATATATGCCACAGGTTGGTCAGCCCTAACTGGGGGGAGGAGAGAGACCAGAAAAGACACCCAGCCTGGACCTAAAGCTCTCAAGAGATGGAGAAGCCACCGCTTCCCATGGAAGATGGTTCCCATGGTTAGATCACTCTCCCAGGTCCAAGTTAACACCAGGTTTCTCATTAGTATTTGGCTGTGGTCTGGTCCTGTTCTGCCTTGCTGTGCTAGGGAGCAATTCAGTACCTTCTTTCCACAGACACCTCCAACACTAACTTTTTTTTTGACCAGACAATGCCTTGGAGTAACTCTGAGCCTGTTCTACTGTCTCCAACCCTCTGTGGTTCACCTCCAGGACTGTGCCCAGTCCGGCACTAAGTAGCTCGAATGAGGCAGCAATTCCTTGTTCCCGTTGATCAGCTACAACCCTTTGGCTAGAACATACATGTTTGCTTCAGCCAAGTTCAGCCTTAGCAAAAAGGCATGAAAGCCAATTGCACAAACCTTTAGGGAGTGTAGGGCAAGCCCATGGTCCCATTCCCCACCCCCACCAAATTGCAGACAAGGAGGCAAGACTCAGCCAAAGGCTTCTTGGCAAGTCACTAGCAGAGCTGGAAAAAGGTTTCAGGAATTCCTAGTTCATGATCCCAACATTCATCTCTCAACAGAGGCCCAGTTGCCTCTGCTTGCCAGCCAGAGCATGTGCTCAATGCCCACTCACCCTGTGCAGTGCCGGAGCCCAACTGGCTGGCCAGGAGCTGCTCTCCTGTGCTCAAGGATCGGCTCAGAGTCCTGGCTCTAAGTGACAACCCGGGTAGCTGTCAGGCTGCTTTCACAAGCATCTTGGAGGAAACAGCACATGTTCCTCAGCCAACCACAGCTACAGCTGCCCAGTTCTGCTTTTAAAGAGTGAATTACGTGTCTATTCAACACACTGAAAAGCCCCTGGCTCATGAACCAGGAATGTCAGTCAGGGTGGGGGTAGCCCCACCCCAGTGCTGGTCGGGGCTGGCACATACCCCAGACAGGCACTGTGCCACAGTGATGCTGAAAGCAACGTCTGCAGACCCAAGGGCTCCAAATCCAAATCCTGCTTGTGACAATAGGAGGGAACTGAAACCTGCTTCCCTTGCGATGCCATGCTGGTGGTTCTCAGCCTGGTCTCTGGTGTTCATATCATGCTGGCACTAACCAGTTCCTCTCCTGAGCACCCCTCCCACCCCCCTGCTCAGAGTGGTCCTTCTGGGTAAAAGAGTCCCAGTAAAACTAGACTGAGTGCTGCTGGAGCAACTGCACCGCTGTGGATGGCACCTCCTGTAAGTCACCTAGAAACAAGATTCCAGGTCATTAACGGCAGACTCGTAAGGGACTGACAGCACGTATGCACCCCCATTCCCGTGAACATCAGGGCGGGGATGACCTGCCTGTCCAAACAGATCGAGTCCCAGGGACCCTGTAGGAGCTCACCCCGCCAGAGCCCCAGCTGACCCCGCAGCATGTGGGTTTCCACAGCTCAGAGCACAGAAGCCAGTTATGTCTGTGCAGCCTGTGGCCACGCAGCTTTCCACTGCCCGCATTTGACTGGACACGTGGAAAAAACCCTGCTGTGCGCCCAGCAAGGAGGGGTCCGTCTGCCCCAGCAGCCACCCCCGGGTGCCATGGCGGGACTCTAGGATTGGAGATGGGAAAGAGCATGGGCCAGGGACAGGATGTGGTGAGAGCGAGGCCCTGAAGGCTACTCCACCGCTCAGCCTGCCTGGGGGGACGCACAGCAGCAGGGCTCTGCCTGCACTTCGGGGAGGGGCCCGCAGAGCTGCGTCCCACCCATATCCCCCATGGGGAAGGGGGCTGGGGCCCTCCTGCGAACACACCCCTGCTCCCAGCTTCTCCTCTCCCTGAGATCACCCGGTCCTCCCGGGCACGGCCAGGGCCTTCCCCACAGACCAGCGCTGCGCTGGGGGGCAGGCGGCTGCCGGGCCTGCACCGGCCAACGGAGCCCAGCTCCCTGCGGCCCCGCGCAGCCCTTTAGCCCCGGGAAAGCACCGCCCAAACCCGCGGCATGCGGCAGCCTTAGGGCACCAGCACAAACGGCCCCGGGGGCACTGGGGGGAAATACAAAAGTGCGGATCCGGGAGCGCGGATTGGTGCGGCGCTGGGCCGGCACCCCCGCCTGCCCCGAGCCCAGCTCCGCC
>NW_005842079.1:830816-841973 GCF_000455745.1 Alligator sinensis
CCGCTCCACTCCGCCTGCCCGCCAGGTCCGGCGCTCCTGCCTGCGCGCGGCCGCCGGACGAGGACAAGGACAGCGGGCCCGTGCCCCTGCCCCGGCGGCCTGCCCCTTGGGGAGGGGTCTTTCCTGAGGTGTTTCTTTCAGCCCGCCCCGCTCGGTGCACAGCTGGGGGTTGTGTGGTCCGCCGGCAGTACGGAGCGGGGAAGGTATCTGCCTCCTGTGAAGGCCAGCGCCGGCGCCGTCACCGTCTCTCGGGACCAGGGCCCTGCCGGGCTCCTACACCGGCGCCCAGCACCAGCAGCTTCCCTCGCTGCAGCAGCGGGGGCTCTGCTGTCCTCGCTCTGTTACGGAGAGCTGGTTCTCGGCTGCCTGAGGCTCCAGCCGTCCCCCCAAACCTGTTCTGCACGTAGCAGTTTTGAACACGGGGTTCTCATGCAGTTATTGCAGTGCATGAAAAATACGGGTGGAAACACATTTTTAAACAAACTGGCAAAGCAAACATGAATAACCGTAATAATACTATACTATTAGAAGTAATGAGGCACTGGAGCCTGGTGGTTCTTGCAAATATTTTGAATTTGTGGCCAAGTTGAAGAAAGGCAGCACTCATTTCCTCTTCCATTGAAAGACGTCTTTCTCTCCTTGTTTGTTCATGGGATAGTATTTATCTCTGTGCCAAGGAAAACTTGGAGCTAGATAGCTTTCATTCCACAGACTCAGCTTACCTATCCACAGTCTTGTTTTAAAACCACTACCTGAACTTGTGCTCACTTCAGGTTCGTCTGCTTCTGAACACACAGATTCACTCTAACATACACTTTCACTACAAGGTTCCTCAACATTTTGCATTTTTACAGGGATGATATTAATTAGAAAGGTAACCCTCCTTAATCATAACCAACCATACAAGTCACAAATGGATGCTTGGTGTGATGTTACACTGTGCAAGAAGAGCTGAGCTTAGCTGGCCAGTCCTGAATGGGTTATCTGAAGGCGTATAAGCAATTTGCTTGTGCTACTACTTTCACTGGTAGACATGGGAAACGCCCCCTCTTAGTTTTCACACATTTTTTAGCAATGGAAAAATACTAGAGCAATTCTTCTGTTGCAAAGAACTCAGCAAGACCACGACAGGTCAGAATGGCTTTGACATTATGGATTCCTAACTGAAATCTCTGAGTTTATCTTGTGAATCACGGGCAGGTGCTTCCACACCTAACAGTGCTAATTAGAATCACTGACTTAGTGGCTCCAACTATGTTCCAGGAGCCCACAGTTGGAGACATATCTCATGAAACCGTAGTCAGTCAACATCTCCCTGTGGTTGTGAAGGGCCATCAGTATGAGCTATTACTCAGGCAGCTTGGGCAACATCTCAGCGTCTGGCCTTGAACTGCCCAGAGGGAGGAATGCTGCTGTTGAGGCGGATCTGTGAGCCGGTGGCTTTTCAGACAAGAGAGATTCCTGTCCCTCTGCTGTCCCCCGTTGAGAAGGGTTAACGTGCAAAGTCACATCCCAGCAGCCCACTGAGCACTAGAAGTGTCTGCTGGGGGAGGAGGGCTAGCATTCCACTGTGGTTATTTGGCTGGGGGAGTTGATGCCTGACAATGAATCATCAAGTAGCTCAGTTCCTTGGCCTAGATTTCTGAACATAAGAACTGCCATTTCCTAGGTCAGACTAGATCTATCTTGCCCGGTATCCTGTATCACACAGTGGCAGAGATCGGATGCTGAAAGGGAGACTGACCTGGGTATGAACAGGGATTTTTCCACTGTTTCTCATTTGCAGCTTCCAGCATTTAAGGTCTAGGAAGTTCTGATTAAGAGGCTGTACACTTAACTCCCATGCTCAATCACTTCACAAATCTCAAAAGGGCTTTCACTCAACAAGGGCACTCCTCCAAGAGATAGATCGCACTTTTGAAAGAGCCACCCAGATTCCAAGCAAAGAATTGCTGCAGGACAAAAAGAATATCCCCATGAATTGCACACCGCTAGTTATTACATATCATTCCTCCCTGGAACCTATACAGAAAATCCTCAAAGAATTGCAACCCATACTAGTAGGAGATCCGATTCTTAAAGAGAACTTCCCAAAAACACCCATCTTAGCCTTTAAACAAGCCCCAAACCTCACCAACCTATTCACCAGAAACAAATTCCCTATGGCACAAAACACAGCAAATGGATCCAGACCATGCCATGACAAGAAATGAAAAACCTGCCAACATATCTCCATCAGTCCCACAATAATTACATCCCACAACAGAACCATCACCATTCCTGGATCTTACACCTGCGTCTTCAGAAATGTAATATCTCATCCAGTGCACTAAATGCCCTGCTGGAATGAATATATGTAGGAGAAAGCAAACAACAAATGCACAGCAGAATGAACGCACACCGAAAATCTATCAAAGACAAGAATACCCAATTACTGTTGTTGGGGGGCACATTTCTCACAGGAAAATCACTCCCTCTCCACCTCTCAGTTCTAATCCTCGAAGGGAATTTACAAAACACCTTTCACAGACGAGCCTGTGAACTTCACTTCATCAACCTCCTGGATACAAAAAATCATGGACCAAATATAGACATTGGATTTATGACACATTATATAACCTGTCTAACATCTGATACCCCAGGTAACCTCTCTATAATTTATCAGCTATATTCTGATCACCAGGTCTACATTTGCCTTTCCTCCGCCCTCCTACAATGTGTCTCTTACCCATTAACTGCCTCAGTTTGCATTTTCACTGACTGGCTTTCTTGCATGCATACTGGCCTCTGGCTTCTTTTATATTCCATTCAGAAAGAGCACAGAGCAACTGCAGATGCTTCCTCAGCCTGACAAAGGGTGTTTATACCCGAAAGCTTGCAAAGAAGAATTTTTCCAACTATTTTAGTTGGTCTAATAAAATATATCAGATTTACCCAAACAACCTTGTCTGCTTGTGTCCTTAGACCAACTTGGCTGCAGCATATACCCCCAATAGCTACTGATGTACCTTTCTCCCAAGACTTCCATTTTTTAATCTGGCTGAACTGTCAGCTTTCACAGAATCTTGTGATTCTGTGAAATTTACACTATGTGAAAAAAACTTCCTTTTTTTAGTTTTAAACTTACTACGCAATACGTTTCACTCTTTAATTATACACTATGTGAAAAAAACTTCCTTTTTTTAGTTTTAAACTTACTACTTACAAGTTTCATTTTACAACCCCTAATTCTTGTACTATGTAAATAGGAAATTCATATCCACTTTCTCTTCACCATTTAGTATTTTATAAACCCTTATCATGTCCCCTCTCCAGTATCTCTTTTCTAAACTGAATAGGCTTAGCCTCTTTAGTCTTGCATATGAAAGCCCCTTCATATCACTATTCATTCTAGTTGCTCTTCCCTGTACGTTTCTTGCCCTTCTTTATCCATTCACTCTAGTTGCTCTTCCCTGTACGTTTCTTGCCCTTCTTTATCCATTTTGAGGTGTGGGGACCAGAGTGGGGTACAGTATTCAAAGTGTGAACTCATCATGGATTTATAAAGGGACATAATGATACTTTGTATTTTATTCACAGTTTCCTGCTTAATAAGCCCTAATTTTGTTTCCCTTTTTCACAGCTGCTGAGCACTGAGCTGGTGTTTTTAGCAAACCACCCACGGTGACTCCTAGATCTCTTTCTAGTGTGATAACCTCTAATATAGAGCCCATCACAGTGTAGGTGTAGTTCAGATTATGTTTATCTATGTGCATCACTTTGCATTTATCTACATTGAATTTCTTTTGTCTTTTACTTGCCCATTCACTCAATTCTGAGCTCCTCTCAAACCCTCTGTTGATCTAACCCAGAGATGGCCAACCAATGCCATGCATGCCACAAGTAGTGCAGAAAACCCCTGTGTATGGCTCAGGACAGACCAGGGAGGGGAAAGGGGGCACAGTAGCAGACAGAGCAGGAAGCAGGAGGTCAGGCAGAGAGCACAGGGCAGGAAGTTGGAAGCAGAAATAAAGCAAGAGATTGGGCAGGGATCACAGAGGGGACAGCAAGCATAGCAAAAGATTAGGCAGAGGAAGAGGATTCAAGTGGCACTCAAGGAAGGTGCTGGGCTAATTTGTGGCACACCTGTTGGAAAGGTTGGCCCCCACTGATCTAGAGTCTTGTAGGTAAATCACTAGCTTCCCATGTGAGGTGGGAAAGTGTGGGGGGTCCACATCTCCCCATTCCCCTCTTTGTCTGTCTTTGTCTATAGGAGAATTCTGCATCTGCTGAGTCTTTGGGACCAAGGCTGGTGACCCAGAGCCCTCAGTATTGGCATATGCATGCTACAGGCTCTGCAAAGAGAAACCACAGCTTCTCTTCACCATTGACCAGTACCAACACAGTCCTGGTCCATTCCTCTCCCTCCAAGATCCCTCAGTCTCTCCATCCTACTCCCCAACCATCATCTTCAGTGGCTGCCTGAAGGCAAGAAGATTCCTGAGGGCATAGGACAGGCCGTCCCCCCAGATAGCTGATATCTGGTGAACTACATTGCCATGCTCTAATAAGCTTTTACTGCCCACAGGCAAAAGCTTGTAACTTGGCTAAATTTGGGTGTACTTTCATATGGCTAGGATGACTACACAGTATTCCTTCTGCTAAATTTCAAGTCCCTCCTCCACCCCCGGAGCACTGGAGCTTCCCAAAAGACAGGGCAAAAAATTACATATTTTTCCCAAACATCAAAGTCATTAATTTTTAAACCATGTTTCCTTTCCAAAAGAACTGGGCTGCAGTCAGACGTCTAGCATTGAACCTCTTTAGCCAGGCTAGTCAAAGCTAGAAAAAATATAAGCAAAGTAAAACAGGGTTTTGCAGTGACAAATGTTGGGCAAACACAGCTGGTAGGCATTGCTACCTGTAAACCTTCACCCACTTCCTGTATTTCCTGTGCTGGGCAGCAAGCACAGCATGTAGCTCTTAAAATGGTTTCTATCTTTGGAGTAGGACAGTTTTCTTACTGAATATTAATTGCCTACGAATTATATATTTCACCTGGGCCAAATCTCAAAAGGGCATTTCCATAGATTGATTTTGTGGAACATCTTTCTTGGCATGTATTACACACCTATTAGCCATTCTTAACTCATTCACTCTCTCAACTACCCAGACTTCTTGCTCAGATTCCAGAGGCCTAATTTGCAGACTCAATTTTCCCCATTCTTGAACACATCCATGTTCCCAAAGATGCTGTTATCATTGGAGACAAATTGATTGGTTCAGTTCTGGATCTCAGATTTCCCAGCCTTCTTAGCAAACCTATCCTAATAACTGTTTTATTTGAAACAGTGTCCACCATTCTTGTCCACCCATCTTGTATTTAATGGGTCCAGTACATGTTCATGTTCATTATTGTTGTGCACTGCCCAGTTGTAAATAAACATGGCAGGACTGATCCTTGCACCCCCCATCTTTGCCCTATCAACTTAGTGATCCATTCTCTGCACCCCTGCCTCTGTCTCTATTTCTCGAAATATGTGAGGGATTCTCATTAGACACTTGTGATGCTCTCCTCTGGCTTTTCTTAAACTTATAACAACATTTTATTTGTGTATGCAACCAATTATTTCACATTACCCAATTTAACTACTCTTCTTTCCTTGGAGCTTTTTTTTTTTCCTGATGACCAATTTCCTTTGATTTACAAACCAAACGTCACTGCTTCTTATCATTGAAAAATGTACCAGTCAAAATTAGTGCCCCCTTCTCAACAAAATGAGGCAGGCATAGAGCTGAACATGCAGGGCTCATGTCAATCAAGTTCCAGCTCCCTTACTCACAGCTGTTTCCTTTTCCAGGGCCCAGTTGTAAAGAAAGACCCAAGTTCTAAAGCAAATTCCACAGCTTCTCATAGAGTCTTTGGTCTCATTTACTTGTTCTTCACCTGGAAATCCAAGTACAGATGGGTGTCTGGAAATTGCTCCACTGCCAGCTAATCCTAGAAGTCCCTGATGCCTGGCTCCAAACCACATATCAAGAGCTTGTTCCAAATTTAGACAACTCAGCCTTTTTATGGGTTAAATTCTGCAATACCATTAGAGCTGACCCTCAAGATTGCTGCTGCTAGATATGTCCTTTCAGTCTGTCACCTCAGTCATTCACATCTGAGGTTGAACTAAGACAAATAATGCCTCCACAGGAGTCTTTCCATCAAGGGTAGTGGGCTAGCATTGTCTGGAATGGGACAGTCCAAGTTCTTCCCTCTAGGTCTCAATCAGATGTCAGTACATGTAGATGTCCTTCCCTACCCAGTTTCTGTCTTACCCAACTCCACTCCAGGGAATTGACTGCCACTGTGGTCTGTGACTGATTCCTTCTCAAGGTGATTCCTCAGGTGGCCCCTTAAGTCTTTGATGCAGCTCCTCTGGGGTGTCAATAAGTTGTTTCAGTGAGCTGGAGAAATTGTTGATACAATGATATCCATGCTGAGCTGATGATAGTCAGGTATTTCTCTGGTGTAATTCTGTTTGTTTACGAAGACTAGACCCCCAAGTCCTGTTTCCCACAGCACAGTAGAAACAAACAACAGCAGGCAATTTCCTTGTTCAGAAATCCAGATTTCCAGCAGCAGATATACATGCTGTCCCAGTTCTGAGCCCCAAAGAGGCACCAGCTCTCCCATTTAATAACCGCCAGGCCCCAAAAGTTGATATCCAAGATGTCTGCTTTGATGTCTTGCTCAGCCTTCTGGAGATAGGCCTTGAGGCTGCTGTTGTGGGGCACACCTCTGTTAACTGGGAACCCATCCTGGGTCTAATCTGAATAGAGGTCAAGACTTGGTGCTGTAGAAGATGGTCATCTCCTTGCCCATAAAGGACGCATTGCAATTCAATACCACATGAAAGATTCCCAAGTCAAGGGACACATGAAATTTCTTTTCACATTTCTCTGTTGGTGCTTTCCGGACAATGACAACTGGGTGGTCAAAGAAAACAGGGCCTGTGCCATAGCCGGCAAAGCCCCAAGCAACCATGGGTAGACTCGGGAAGCAAGCCCAAGATAGCAGGAGCCCCAGGGCCTCTTTTCTGAGCATCATGTCTGGTCTTCCATGCCTGGGAGGAGCTCAGTATGTTATGGCATCTCCTCACAAATGGGCTTCTGGGGGCACAAAAGCAAGAAACTGTCCCCTCTCTTCAAAAGGAGGAATGGAATCTCAGTGGAGGCAACAGGCAATCTCAGTCCGTAGCTCGCCCAGTGACCCCTCCGGAGACAGAGGAGCAGGGACGGATAAGAAGGTGGCTGTCAGCTGCTCCTAAGAGAGGAAAGTGCTGCAAACTTTCCCAAGTCAGCTCCTGCCAGCTTGTTTCACCTTCCTCCTGTCTGGTTGCTGACAGACTTTCCCCACAGAGGAGCAAACACAGGACTAAGCCCCCTGGCTTTCACAGAGGCTCTGCAATGGAAGACCTGGCAATAATATTTGCTTTCTGGTGACCTTGGCTGATGTGTGGGTGGTCCCAGTTTCTAATGTGGAAATCAATACCCCCTGCCCATGTGCAGATTTCCTACACAGGCATTCACCTGGGCCCCAATACGGCTCCGTCCCTCACTTTTCCTGGCTGGGGAGGGAGCTGATTTCCTCTAATGCCAGGACTACAAGGCCATGCAACCAAGAGTGCAATTCCAGTGCAAGCCCTCTGTATCCTTGGCCATGGGCTCTGGTTGGCCAGAGGCAAGGAATTTCTGTGATATCTTTTATTGGAGCAGCTGTGTAGTTGGGGGAGATTTTAAACAGTCAATCCCAGGTTAAATATTTACCAGCTGTCAGAGATGGAGCAGGTGTGTTGGAGAGAGCACTGAGCCAACCGCACACGAGTTAGGGCTTCAGTGATAAACTGCAAGGTCAGAAGCCAAGCCCCACCAGAAGGGAACCGTGTAGCTCTCATCACTCCTTGAAGTTTTTTCCATCAAGGGTAGCGGGCTGGCATTGTTTGAAATGTGACAGTCCATGTTCTCCCATCTAGGTCTCAATTAGATGTCAACACCTGTAGATGTCCTGCCCTACCCAGTTTATCCTACTTACTCAACTCCACTCCAGCTACCTGACTGCCACTGTGGTCTGTGACTCTTTCAATGTAATTCCTCAGGTGACCCCTCGAGTCTTTGACGCAGCTCCTCCCTGTTAGCATGTTTCACACTGGCCAAAGCTTTCCTGGTCTCCATGGAACTATTTTTGTTATCCTTAATTCTGGTTGCCAGCCCTAGTTCCATCTCTGCCTTGGCCTTCCTAACAGCCTCCCTGCAATCACAAGCAACAGAGGTGTAATTCTCCTTGGTGATTGCCCCTTGCTTCCACTGACTGTATACCACCTTTTTTGCCCTCAGGCCCTCCTGGATGCCTTTACTGAGCCAAGGAGGGTTTTTAGCACTCCTGTCCACTTTGGTTTGCATTGGGACTAACTCCCTCTGAGCTCGGAGTATCGTCTCCCTGGTGAACAGTTGTTCACTGAGCCCTTGATGCATTCCCCTGATGTAGTGGTAAGCTGCTACCACGTCCCCTCTCAGCCTTCTCTTTTTTAGGCTGAAGAGTCCCAGGTCCCTCAACGTTTCCTCATATGGCTTGCTGTGCAAGTCTCTGATCATATGGGTGGCTCTTCTCTGGACTCTCTCAAGCTTTACCATGTCCTTGTTAAAGTGCAGAGCTCAGAACTGAATGCAGTACTCTAGCTGCGGTCTCACCAATGCTGAGTAAAGTGGAAGAATCACTTCTTTGGTTTTGCTTGAGATGTATTGATTGATGCATGCCAGAGTATTATCTACGCTACTAGCTACAGCATTGCACTGATGGCTCAAATTCATACTGTGACCTATTATTACCCCTAAGTCCCTTTCATTTGTGGTACTGGTTAGTTTGGCTTCACCAAGCCAGTAGGTGGGTTAAGTATTGTTGTCCTTGATTTCTGTTGCTAATTTAAATTCAGTTGCCTCCTTAGCCTTTCTAATCTGTTCTCTACAAGTGTCGGCCATTGTTGTATAGTCCTCCTTGGGGACTGTCCCAAGCTTCCACTGTTTGTACACCACTTTCTTCGTTTTTAAGAGGACCATGATTTCCCTATTTAGCCAAGATGGCTTCCCAGTCCTTCTGCTACCTTTCCTCTGACTTCCTTTGTGCTTCAAGGATCACATCCTTAAGGAATGACCACTCTTCGTGCACTCCTTTTGCTTTTGGTTCCTGGTCTCACAACACTTCCCTGACTAGTGACCTGAGCTCCTTGAAATTTGCATTTTTGAAGTCCAAAACTTCAACCCTGCTATCTGATTTATCTGCCTTGCAATGGACAGTGAACATGATGGTTTCATGCTCGCTATCACCCAGGCTACCCTCTATGTTCAATATTTGGGGTCTCGGCAAGTTCATAGATTTATAGATGCTAGGGTCAGAAGGGACCTCAACAGATCATAGAGTCTGACCCCCTGCTCTGGGCAGGAAAGAGTATTGGGGTCAGATGTCCCCAGCCAGATGCCTATCCAGCCTTCTCTTAAAGACCCCCAGGGCAGGGGAGAGCACCACCTCCCTTGGAAGCACATTCCAAATTTTGGCCACCCTTATCGTGAAGAAGTTTCTCCTGATGTCCAGCCTAAATCTGCTCTGTCAGTTTGTGACCACTGTTCCTTGTTATCCCAAGAGGTGCCCTGGTGAACAGAGCATCTCTGATCCCTTGCTGCCCCACTAATGAATTTGTAGGTGGCCACAAAATCACCTCTCAGCCACCTCTTCCAGAGGCTGAAGAGGCCTAGGTCCCTCAGTCTCTCCTCATAGGACTTGGCCTGTAAGCCCCTCACCATACAAGTGGCCTCCTTTGGACCCTCTCGAGTCTATCAACAACCTTCTTGAAGTACGGCGACCAAAACTGGACGCAGTGCTCCTACTGTGGTCTGACCAATGCCACATAGAGGGGAAGTATCACCTCCTTGGATCTATTTGTCATGCATCTGCTGATGCATGATAAAGTGCGGTTAGTTTTGCTGATGATTTCGTCACACTGACGACTCATGTTCATCTTGGAGTTAACTATGACTCTGAGATCCCTTTCCGCTTCTGTGCTGCTGAGAGGGTCACTTCCTAGCCAGTAGGTGTGCTGGATATTTTTATGCCCTAGGTGCAGCACTCTGCACTTGTTCGTGTTGTACTGCATCCTATTGTGTAGTGCCCACTTTTCTAACCTGTCCAGGTCTGCCTGCAATCGTTCCCTACCCTTCAGAGTGTGCACTTCACCCCAAAATTTAGTATCATCCGCAAACTTAGACAGAGTACACTTCACACCCACATCCAAGTCACTGATGAAGATATTGAAGAGCACGGGTCCAAGGACCAAACCCTGCAGGACCTGGCTATCCACATCCTTCCAGGTCGATACCGACCCGTCTACTATCACTCTCTGGGTGTGACCGCTAAGCCAATTTGCCACCCACGGACCATGTAAACATCAATATCACAGCCTTTTAGTTTATTTATGAGAATGGGAGGAGATACTGTATCGAAGGCCTTGCTAAAATCCAAGAAAATTACATCCACCTCTACTCCTGCGTCTAAGCTTTTTGTGACCGTCATAAAATGAACCCAGATTGGTCAGGCGTGATCTACCTGCTACAAATCCATGCTGGTTTCCCTGCAGCATTATTTTTCCTGCTGGACTCCCACAAATATGATCCTTCATAATCTTTTCAAAGACCTTTCCAAGGATGGAGGTGAGACTGACTGGCCTATAATTACTTGGATCCTCCTTCCTCCCCTTCTTGCAAATAGGAACCACATTGGCCCTTTTCCCACGACTGGGCAGTTAGCATTAGGGGCTATAGGCTCTACAGGTGGGATAGAGAAGGAAGGAAGGGAGGAGGTGTGGCACTCTATGTCAAAGAGCAATACACATCCTCTGCCAGCAAAATGGGGTCGGAGGAGGGGCAAGCTGAAGTGCTCTGGGTCAAGATACAAGGGGGTCGTGGGGAGAGAGATTTAATGGTGGAGGTCTGCTACAGACCCCCCAACCAAGGGGAAGAGCTGGACCGGGAATTTTCGGGCCAGCTTGCAGAGGCACTTAAAGCAAGGGATGTAGTTGTCATGGGTGATCTAAATTACCCGGACATCTGCTGGGAGGAGCAGTCAGCCAGGTTGGACCA
>NW_005842079.1:843415-850154 GCF_000455745.1 Alligator sinensis
AGGTGGGCATGCTAGTAGGGAGGGAAAGACTGCAGAAAGACCTGGATAGGTTGCAAGGGTGGGCTAACAAAAACAGGATGCGTTTCAATACGGACAAATGCAGGGTGCTGCACTTGGGCAGTAGTAACCAGCAGCACACTTATAAGATGGGAAACTCCCTTCTTGAGAGCACAGAGGCAGAAAGGGATCTTGGAGTCATCACTGACTCCAAGATGAACGTGGGCCGACAATGTGAGGTCACGGTCGGCAGGGCTAACCGGACCTCATCGTGCATCCACAGGTGCATCTCGAGTAGGGCTAAGGAGGTGATCCTCCCCCTCTACGCGACACTGGTCAGGCCGCAGCTGGAGTACTGTGTCCAGTTCTGGGCACCCCACTTCAAGAGGGATGTGGACAACATTGAGAGGGTCCAGAGGAGGGCCACCCGTGTGATCTGGGGACAGCAGGGCAGACCCTACAATGAAAGGCTACGGGACCTGAACCTGTTCAGCCTTCACAAGAGAAGGCTGAGGTGGGACCTGGTGACCATCTATAAACTCACAAGGGGGGACCAGAAGGGTTTGGGGGAGACCTTGTTTCTCCTAGCACCCCCCGGGATAACAAGGAATAACGGCCACAAATTGTTGGAGAGTAGGTTTAGATTAGACATTTGTAAGAACTACTTCACAGTTAGGGCGGCTAGGATCTGGAATCAACTTCCAAGGGAAGTGGTGCTGGCTCCTACCCTGGGGGTCTTTAAGAAGCGGCTTGATGCCTACCTGACTGGGGTCATTTGAGCCCAGCTTTCCTCCTGCCCAGGCAGGGGGTCGGACTTCAAGATCTACAAGGTCCCGTCCGACCCTACTTCTGTGATTCCATGATATGATTCTATGATTACAGTCCTCCGGAACCTGACCCGAGCACCACGAGCGCTCAAACAGCCGTGCCAGTGGTTCTGCTATAACACCAGCCATTTCGTTCAGTACCCTCGGATGCAGCTCATTCAGGCCTGCTGACTTAAACACATCCAGTCCATCCAAGTGACTCTGCGCCAAGTCAGCATCAACAGCTGGTGGGCTGGTGTCCCTCTGATGCCCACCTAAGAACCCATTAGGAGATTTATCTTGAGCCCTGTTCAGGAACACAGAGGCAAAAAACTACATGAATAGCTCAGCCTTGTCCCCCCTCTCTGCCACTAATTGCTCCTCCTTGTTCTGTAGGGATCCTGTGCTGCCCTGTGCCTTCCTTTTACTCCCTACGTACTTAAAAAAAGACTTTTTGTTGTCTTTGTGTTGCCAGCCTCAGCTCTGTAGTTGCTTTGGCCTTTCTAACTGCCTCCCTGCAAGTGCAGGCCAAGTAGGTATACTCCTCCTTGGTAGCTTCCCCCTGCTTCCACCACCTATATGCCTTTTTTGCCCTTAGGCTCCCCTGGATTCCCTGTTTAGCCAAGGAAGTTTTTTGGCTCCTTTCCCCTCGTACTGGGATAGTCTCCCTCTGTGCCCAAAGGATCGCTTCCTTTAGGAACGACCACCCTTACTGGATTCCCATCTCAACAATACTCTTCTCCTGCAGTTCTTTCAGTGAGCTGAAGAAATTGTTGATACAATGATATTCATGCCGAGCTGATGATAGTCAGGTATTTCTCTGGTGTAATTCTGTTTGTTTACAAAGACTAGATCCCCAAGCCCTGTTTCTCTCAGCACAGTAGAAACCAACAACAGCAGGCAGTTTCCTTGTTCAGAAATCCAGATCTGGCTATCTAGGGAGTTCATTGTCCGAAAGAAACTCTTGTCTCTTGGCTTCCTCTAAAGGCCACACTCACCACTGCTTCTCTAGCTTTCTGGTGCTGCTCTGGCTGCTCTCTCTCACACACATTCACATACAAAACACTGGGTGGTAACTAGACACAGCCTCAGCTGCCAGTCCTCAGGAAAAACCTTTGGGCAATATGGCCCAGCATCTACTCAAGGAGTTTTCTTGAAGTTTGCTTCATGCAGGTTGTAGGTGATTCCTACAACACACATCCAGAACTGCCGCTTACACCTTTGGTAGTTACTTCATGAATTCCCACAACAGCTAATCACCTGCTTTCTTTTTCTCTCTCATGCCCTCCTTCTCAGTACCCTGCCATGTGCTTGGTCACTGCAGTTCTATACATCCCAAAGAATGCTTTGCCTTGGCCTTAACCAGTCAATACAGCATCTGTATATCAGGCAAGATGGGAAATGAGTGTATTATGGGATGGAATGTAGGAATTTGTGGAAGGAGGCAGTGTATCCCACAATAAATATCCTGCTCACAGTACACTGCAAAAGTTTCCCACCAGGCAATGCAGCAGAAGGGACAGTGAAATACTTATCTCCATACCATCCTTTGCTAATACTATCTGTCACTGTCAGGGTGGGTTGCACTAGGAAATGCAGCCAAATGTGGACAGCCTGTCCTGATGCTAGCAAAACAGCTGCCACTAACACTTCCTAGTGCAGACAAAGGCTGAGTTAATTCCTCAGCTGCCCTTCAGCCTGTACGTCAGATGCCGCCTATGTGTCCTTCAGGCTGTGTGTCAAATGCCACCCTCCATCCAGTCATTTCTAGAAACCAGATTTAACAGCATCATGGGAAAAATGAGTTAATTGGCAGCCTACTGGCATGTGTGTACTCTGTGCCCAAGCCATATAAAAACCAAGCCTGTTACAAACTTTGTACAACCAGGCAAAAACCATATGACTAGAAGGGTTGGTTAGCCTTGCAAAGAACATTTTGTTTATTGCTGTACATGCAAATTGGATCATCCAGCTGGTACAAGAATTACTGGCACAATTAAAGCATGTGATTTTCCTTCACTGTTGAATTAAGATTTTTTTCCAGTGAAGCACTGTGTCTTCTTTTACATTACGATGAAGCGCTTTAGCACTAGTACGTGCTTTTTACATGTCAGTATATAATGCCTGACCTGCAAACTGAGTTGGTTTGTATTTCTGGGGGTGAAACATAAATCTCTGGACATTGTAGACATGCTGGAGATGCATTTAATTCCACTACATGATCTTTATGTGAGCAAAATGAATGAGTTGGGGCAAGATTCCCTTCATGTGAGTGCTCATGTGGATCCACGCATGTGGCATTTGTGAAAATCTCCACTTGGAAGATGCACTGCACCCCAAGTGGAGTGTATGTGTACGTGTGCATGTGTGTGTTGGGGAGTTCTATGCCTCTGGAAGAGGGTGCATGGGGCCTGTGGGATATCTATATGTATACAGTAGAGATTCAAGTGGAAGGTTTCCAGGACCATATGGAGTGGGTGCATGTTTAGGGTGTGCCCCCTGGGGAGAGGATACAGAGTCATGTGGGGCAAGTGCATCTGTGGAATGGGGCTGTGCATGGGGACACAATATAGGAGTCGGTAGGCCATGTGGATGGGTGCTCTCTATTAGGGGTGTCATTCTGCAGTGGCTTTGTTTTCACACCATTCCCCTTCCCAGCCCTCATAGCATTGGCATATGAATTCTTCCATCATCTTGGCCTCATCAGCATCTGACTTGTGTCCTAGCAGGAAGAAGCGGTGCTCCTTGGGGTCCCTCTCTATGGTGAAGCTGGCAGGGCTGAGGTGCAGATAAGCCTCAGGGTGAGTGTCTCTCCGCACACAGCGCCCATGGCTGGAGCAAACTGCCTCACTGCACAGAATAGTGCTGCTGGTCACATTCATGATGTAGTGACCCAGGATTCCATCCACAAACTTCTTCACTGCCAGGCAGGACTCCTGCAATGGATCATGGCAAAGGCTGAGATGGGACAGTGTGTGGGGAACAGAGGGGTCCATGCCCCTGCTGTGCTTTCTTGCAGCAAACCCCCACCTGCCCATCTCTGGAATTGGCATGATCACCCTCCCAACTTTGAGTACATGGGATCCATGGGCCCGGACACCCTGAGAGAGCCAATCCTCTGATTGCAGTGCCACCCACATCCCAGTGCAGCCATACCAGGATTCCCATTGGGCCTAGAAATAGCCTTATCCTCCCCTTAACTCACCCGGGAGTTGCTATAATCCTCACTCCCCCACAGGACAATCCCAGCAGCACCTTGAGAAGCACTCTCTCCAATAGTGTTTTCCAAGTCTTCCTGCAAGATGTTGAAGCAAAGAGAATAAGCAGCCTTGACAACTAACACCTGGGCTGGAAGGGACACAGCTTCCTTGGGATCCAGATATACAGGATCCCTGTTCATCTGGATCAACATGGAGCAGTCAGTTCCCCTGGCAACCCTCATCACAGTGGGAGCAGTCATTCCCCTGGCAACCCCCTTGCCCTGCCTCAGCCACCGTGAGGACACAGCCCTGGAGAGCGGTGGGTCAGAGAACATGCAAAGAAGCATGATGCTGGGCTAGTGACTCAAGTCCCTGACAGCCGCTGCTATGGCACCGTCTGCCATGTAGGAGCAGGGGTGTTGCAACCGACCCTGCAGTGAAGTAATATCTCCTACACACCTCTTTTTGAATGCCTAGATCTGCCCATGGCTCTTGCTGTGACCCCCCGGATCATCCTTCCCTCTTTGTTCTCCCTTGTCCTCCAAGATGTCTACTGCTTTCTATACTGCTATAAACAGAGAGCAAGCTGCAGGGAGGAGGCTAAAGACCCATGCTGTTAAGATGAGAGAACCAGCCTGGAGAAAGCAGAGAGGACTGGGACTGCTGGGAGACATCATCTGGGACACGACAACTACTGGTGGCTCTGCAGAGATGGGGAGGCAAAGATGCATGTGGACAGTGTGGGGAGGGCCTCACCTGTGAAAGAAAGTCATCTGTGAGCTCATACGAGATGTGGGCATATGGTATGACAGGGAGACTGCCACCTGTTACCCACTTCTGCACCCTGAATGCCTCCCCAATGCGGTGGCGGACGTATGTCAGAACCTTGCCTGATGCCTCCAGCTCCTTGGGCAAGTAGATGCTGGGATAGAGCGCTCCGCTCTGGTTCCACAGCCACTGCAGCTGGTCATTCCTCTGCTGCTCAATCTCAGGGCATTCCCCTGTGTAGTTGACATTTTTGAAGTCATTGTTATAGCAGCAGGGGAAGCCATAGAAGCCCCAGAATCCACCAGGCCTCAGGCATTCGCCCAGTGCTAGGGTTTGGTCCATGAAGGCCCGGCCACTTTTCTCAAACACCAGTTCGGCTTTCTTTACCACCCTCTTGGGAGACCAGTCAGGATGGCGCTCTTGGACAAGGGCTATGGACTTCTTCTTATAGATGTCCAGGCTGTCCCAGTTCCGAACCCACAAAGGGCGCCAGCTCTCCCAGTCAATCACTGCCAGGCCCCGAAAGTTGGGATCCAAGATGTCAGCCTTGATGTCTTGCTCAGCCTTCTGGAGATGGGCCGGGAGGCTGCTGTTGAAGGGGACACCCCCGTTAACTGGGAACCCATCCTTGGTGTAATATGGATAGAGGCCAAGCTTGGTGCTGTAGAAGATGGTCATCTTGTTGCCCATAAAGGACTCATTGCGGTTCAGTACCACATCAAAGATTCCCAAGTCAAGGGACACATGAAATTTCTTTTCACAGTTCTCGGTTGGTGCATTCCAGACGGTAACAAATGGGCGGTCAAAGAAAATGGGGCCTGTGCCATGGCCTGCGAAGCCCCAAGCAAACATGGGTAGACTCAGCAAGCAAGCCCAAGATAGCAGAAGCCCCAGGGCCTCTCTTCTGAGCTTCATGTCTGGTCCTCAGCACCGGAGAAGAGCTGAGTATGTTGTGGCTCTGCAATGGAAGACCTCACAATAATATTTGCTCTCTGGTGACCTTGGCTGATATGTGGGTGGTCCCAGTTCCTAATGTAGAAATCAATACTCCCCGCCTGCGCAGGCGTTCTCCTGAGTCCTGATGCAGCTTCATCCCCCACTTTTCCTGGCTGGGGAGGGAGTACCAGGACTACAGGGCCATGCAGCCAAGAGTGCAGTTCAAGTGCAAGCCCTCTGTATCCTTGCCCATGGGCTCTGGTTGGCCAGAGGCAAGAAATTTCTGTGATATCTTTTACTGGAGCAGCTGTGTAGTTCGGGGAAATTTTGGATTAGTCAGTCCCAGGTTAATTATTTACCACCTGTGAGAGAGAGCGCAGGTGTGTTGGAGAGAGCACTGAGCCAGCCACACAGGAGTTAGGGCTTCAGTGATAAACTGCAAGGTTAGAATCCAAAGGAGGGGGAGCGGGGATGGTGAGGAAACAAAGCAGCCCTCATCACCACTCCCAGCTTGTCCAGGGCTAGGCTGGCTCCCTGCTGCCTGCTCCCCAGCGCCCTGCCTTACCTTAACTGACTGAGCGGGCCCCCTTGAGGCGCTTCCCGGCCTGCTGGGGCTGTCAGCCATGCCCGTGGGGAATTCTCATCAAGCTGCTCTGGGCAGCTCTCCGGTTGTGGCTCCAGCATCTGTGCAGCCCGTGTGGGGGGACCCCCTACGACCCTGCTGCAGCTGAGCAGAGAGCCAGGCCTGGCCTGCAGCAGCCGAGAGAAGGACAGGACTGGGTCTGCCCAGCCTCTGAGGCTCCGCAGAAATAGGTTCTCACCGCCGCACAGCCCAAGGTGGAGGGGTTATGGCAGCGGCAAACATGTGTCATGGGGGCAGCCAAGGGGTCCTCAGGGGGGGAGCGGTAACTCCTGCTTTGTCTGGCTCTGCACCACTGGCCAGCCCCCGGGCAGGCTGCGCTCCAGCCCTGTCCCCCTGTGCTCCTGGCCAGCCCGGTGCATCGGCCCCAGCCTGGAAACCCGCCCCGGCCT
>NW_005842079.1:850394-856841 GCF_000455745.1 Alligator sinensis
CCGCGGCTCCCGCTGAGCCCTTGTGGGCCCGGCAGGGCGTCGTGTGCCCCCCTCGCCGAGCCTGGCTCCGCACCCCGCACGGCCCTGCCCTGGACCCGGGCGGGCAGACGGCGGGAAACCTGCCCCGCAGCCTCAGCTCACCCCGGACTCCTGCTCGCCGCCTGCAGCTCCGCTGTTCCGGGGAGAAGGGGCCACCCGCGGCCGTGCTCCGGGCTGGCGGCAGCACCACAGGCCGGCTCCAGCCTCCTCCTCGTTGTCAGCAAGGGCCGGTGCCACCCCTGCACTCCTCCTTGACTCCCAACAGCCACGTGTCCGAGCCCGGCATCTCCCGGGCCCGCGCCCCGAGGCTGCCCCGCACTGTTCTCGCATTGCCTGGCTCCAGACAGGACACGTGTTGCCCACTCTCCCAGCTGACCCCGCAGCATCCCGGGTCCTGCACATCCGCCCCACCCCTCCCCGAGACATTCCGAGCCAAGGGAAACAGCTGGCTCTAAATAGGACATACCCAGGCACGCAGGGCTGAGGCCTTCATGGTGGCACTGCTACTTTAGCTATGCAGGGCCAGGCTGGGCAGTGCTTGCTGCAGGGGAGAGCAGCCCCCAGTCTAGGCACTGCAGAGTGGGTGACTCAAAAGGAGGTGCTCATCCCCAGCCAGCGCTGACCTGTGTGGCACCAGGGGAGCACAATGCCACAAAGAGTGGAGATTGGGGCTCAGCCCACACCAACTCAGGCTCTTCTGAGGGAGCTGTAGTGGAGCATGGGCCTCAGCAGGTGGCATGCTCACCATGCTGGCCCCAGTGCACTGGGTTTTTTAGACCTCTAGGCCCTGTCCTCAATGGCAGGGGTTCATCCCAGGACCTAGGCCAGACTCCAGCCCATGACACTGGAGAAGTCCTTCCAAACACATGAGCAATGTTCAAAGCAAACGTAGACCTCAGGAGACAATGGCACCTCCCAAAGACTCTGCACCCTGACAGTCCTTCCCTTGCACCCAAAGGCACACTGGACTAAGGCAGGATCCAGAGCAATGGGACCCCACTGAGGTAACACCCTCAACCTCTGAACCTATGCCTGTCAGCAAGAGTAGTCTAGGCTGCCTGTTGGAGCTGGGCAGAGTCCTCCAGGGAGCATCTCACCCCACAGAGCTCAATGGGTCAGAGCAAGCCTCCCATGGCGGTTGTATGGCAAACTTTCATTTAGTCATCTCTTGCAGCAAGCACCCACTCAGCAGGCTGTGACTCCAGGGGAAACCCCAGGAAGAACATTAGTCTGCCACCACAGCTGCCAATTCATGTGAGTTTCCTTCTTGCCTTGGAAAAACAGACACTCATGCTACTGCTACACTCCCTCCCAGCAGGGGCTGCATTTTAACACCAGGTAGTTAGGGAGCAGGTTCATTTTGTAGAGACTCTGTCAGGCATGAAGGGAGCTTTGAGCCTAGGAAGAGCCTATAGGATGAGCAATATTTTTACAGCACAGCTGGGCATGAGAGACCACTTAACTATCTTTAATGCAGAAGGGTATGTGACCCAGGCTGGACTAGACTCTCTAGAGGGGAAAAGCCCCCTACAGCTTAGACTGAACCAATGAATCCTACATCAAGACACAGCAGCACTCAAGCGGTTATGGACCCATGGCAAGGCACATAACTCTTTAGCCTCTACAAAGCCCTATGTGGGGGGAGTGGAAGATGGAGGGCAGATATGCCCCAAACTGAAGTGCTCAGGAGCAACTGACAACTTCCTAACAGGCGCTGGGCAGCCAAGGGCTGATGCCTGAGTGAGGCAGGGTTTACTGCCAAATCTGCTGTGGCAGGAGGGTGTGTGCAAAACTGATTCGAGCCCCCATTCACCCCCAGCACAGCTCAAGGAATTCAGTCCCTGACAGCCCCAAGCCTGCCTCCCTGAAAAAGGGTGAAGCAGCCACCACACAGAACAGGGGAGGGGGCATCCCCATGCAATGCAAATCAAGGCACCCACGCTCCTTCCATTTTTTAATTCTGAGGTAAAGCACTTTGGTTTCTCTGTAACAGACACAGGGTCATTTCCCCTGGGCAGGGCTGTGCTGGGGGCATCTCCCACCAGCATCCCCCCCAGAGTGTTTTTAAGACATGTACAGCAGCATTTGACCCTATAGGGCCTGCCCAAACAGGTGGTCTCATTGCAGCAGACCACCCCCTGCCCCCCCATCTGTTTCTCAGTGCTTACCTAGCCTTCTCCTTACAACAGGAGAAGGGCTCTATTACTCCCAGCACCTGCTCAGGCCTGGCCTAAAGTGGAGGGGGGGGGAGTGACACTGGGCTCCTGCTGAAAGCCCAGACCCCTCCACAACTGCTCTCATTCCACAAGTCCCACTGAGCTAGGGGTGAGTGCTCCCTCTTGCTGTCAGGTGCTGGTGCCAATCCAGAGACAGGGAGAACAGAGGGGAAGCTCATGACAAGCTCCCTGTCCCAGGGGAAAGAAGTCAGTCCAAGTCCCATCCATGCTCTTCTCCACCAAGGCAGATACCCCTGCCAGCTGCCACCAGATGTCATTCCTCAGGCACCCCCGTTGCAGCTGCCATGGAGAGCAGAGGTGCCTGGAGCAGCCTCTTGTCTTTCAAGGGGCCAGTGGCAGGAAAGGTAGGCCTGTCACACAGTTTTGCTACATTGCCACAAAACAAGATACAAAAGGCTTGTGGCTTCTCTGTCTGTGCCCCAGCTACAGATAGAATCTACAGTGCCCAGCCCCTCCCACAAGGAAGTGAGTCAGGCAGGGGCTAGCCCAAGCAGGTGAGGAGTGCCAGGGTCATCAGCACCAGGAGGTCCAGGACACCAAGTGGGTCAAATGTGTCCCTGGCACCACTGACTGACTGCTTACATGCCTCACCCTCCCAGCCCAGGTAGCAGTGGCACTGAAAATGGGTCCGTAGGTAGGCAGTATCTGCTGAAGAGAATTCTCCATCCGCCCACAGCAGTGGCTCCTGCCCATCGGGCATCTCCCGGCGCTGGATGCGGAAGGTGGCAGGGTTGAGGTGCAAGAAGGCATTGGAGTTGCTGTCTTTGCGCAGGCAGCGCCCATGGCCATAGCACAGCTCCTGGCTGCAGTGCTGGGCGGCTGTGGTGACATTGACGATGTAGCGACCCAACTCCCCCTCCATGTAGGTCTTGATGCTCTGGCAGGCCTCCTGGGGAAGGAATGAGGTGTAAGAGCTCACCAAGGGCAGCCTGGGGGATGTATGGGGAAAAAATATACCCCTGGAGAGCGAGGGCCTAGTTGGGCAGCAGAAGCATACTCAGTCCCACAAACAAGTCTCAGCCCAGTCAGGAACCAGGCGCAGAGGCCCATAAGGACACACCCAGTTGTACCCACTGCTGGTGAGATTCCCTCCCTTGCTCAGGCTGCGGCAAGGTCTGCCACACCAGACTGACAACTATTGGCAGGGGACAACCACATGCCATCCTGGAGGCTTCTCCCCAGGGCAGAGCTCCAAGGCCAGGAGAGTGGCACCACAGGGCAGCATCCGGCCTGCAGAACCGCTGTGCCTGGTGAGGAGGCAGGAGGAGACCTAGGCACTAAGCATACACATGCATGCATGTTCAGGTCTGGCCCCTTTTTACTCGTAGGTGCTGGAGTCACAGATACCTGGAAGGGAATCCCTACACCTCCCAGAGCATGGTACTCTGGTCTGCTCTCCCCACCTCCAGTAATTCTACAGGGACAACTTCCTGGTGTGGCAGTAGAGGATGCCGAGGTAGCGCCCTGGACATATTCAGAACCGCAGTGCACCACAGAGGCTGGCTCTTCCTCCCATGCTCTGTACCAAGCGCCATTAACCCTTCCCTAGAGCTAAAAGGGGTGCTAAGCCTGGGCAGCTTCCACCATGGGAAAGAGGGTGGGAGGGAGAACTGGGGAAACTGAGACACGGATAAGCATCTTGCCTAGAGCCAAGGTGAGTCCATGTGGGAACCCCAGGGAGCTGCCTTGTAGTTCACCTGCTTGTCTCCACATCTCTCATACTGCTTCTCCTACAAGTGCCCCAGTACCCCAATTCCCAGGGGGCCATGGTAGGCATCAGCTGCCCTTACACAGACCTGCCTCACCCCCAAGAATGCTCAAGGGGCTGACGCTTAGAACAGACCAAGCAAGGAGCCCACTCCATGCACCCTGGGCTTGGGAGCCGTCAGAGCCCAGGCCAAAACAGCTGGCAGCATATTGCCTTCTCACAGCACAGGCTACAGGTGGATCAGACTGCCAAGGGCAGAAGAACTAGCTCTTCTCCCTTCACCCTCTGTAGCTGCTTGACCTCTGGGGCCATCCTCACATGGGCACTGCATCAGGGAACTTCTACCCACAGATCAGCCAGGCAGCCAGCAGGCATGCCAACTGGCTACACCAGCCCCTACCATGGCACCCTGATGCTAAGACCCTAGTGATACAGGCCAGGCATCCAGTACATAGATTTCATAGACATTAGGGCTGGAAGGGACCTTGGAAGATCAGAGTCCAGCCCCCTGCCCCAGGGGCAGGAAGTCAGCTAGGGTCAAAGGATCCCAGCAAATTAAGCATCCAAACATTTCTTAAAAGAGTGCAGAGTAGGTGCTTGCACCACCTCTGGAAAGAGTCTATTCCAGGCCTTGGGGGCTTGGACAGTAAAGAAGTTTTTCCTTATGTCCAGCCTAAGACTGTCTTGGAGGAGTTTGTGACCATTGGACCTTATCATCCCTTGGGGTGCTCTGGTGAACAGGCGTTCCCCCAGATCTTGATGTACACCTCTTATATACTTATAGGTTGCTACCAGGTTCCCTCTGGGCCTGCGCTTTTCCAGGCTGAAGAGTCCCATGGCTCTCAGCCTTTCTTCATAAGGCCTGTTCTCTGGCCCTCTGATCATGCATGTGGCTTCTCTCTGGACTCTCTCAAGCTTCTCCACATCCTTCTTGTATTGTAGAGCCCAGAATTGGATGCAGTACTCCAGCTGCAGCCTCACCAAGGCCAAGTACAGTGGGAGGATGACAACCTGAGATTTGCTTCTATGGATGCAAGCCAGAGTTTTGTTCGCTTTACCAGCTGCGATATCACATTGGTGGCTCATGTTCATCTTGTGGTCAGCCACGACCTCCAAGTCCCTTTCGGCTGTGGTGCTAGCGAGCGTAGCACCGCTGAGCCTATAAGCATGATGTGGGTGCCCACCCCCTGGTGGAGTACCTTGCATTTTTCCACAGCAATGACTTTGCTTGGCCCTGTCCTCAGTTGGCTTTCAGTTGATCATTTGTGCCAACACCTCCACATCCCATCAGCCCTTCATCCCAGCAGGATAAGACTCCTGAAGGGACCTCCCCAAACATGCTCAGAGCAGCTCAGGCTGGACCATGCCGTTGACAGCAGGAGGTAAGAGCCCAGTATGGGCAAAAACAACCCTGACCCATGGCATCCAACCACAGGCAGTTCCAAGTGGCAGGACACCAACAGCACTGCATCCCCTCATACTTACCCGGCTTCCTGTTTGGTCAGCATCACCCCAAAAGATGGTGCCAGCTGCCCCCAGGGCAGCGCTCTCCCCAACAGTGGAGACCAGGTCTACCTGCATGGGGAAAAACCAAGGCCACAGATTAGAGCCAAAACTATCAGCAAGGGGTAGTGGGCAACACAGGGGCAAAGAGTGGGCTCCTTGCTTAGTGTCCTCCAAGGTTCAGCTGGTGTAGCTCCCCTATCCAGACAGGTATATGGGCAGCCAATCCATCCTGAGGCCAAGAGAACTAGGCATAGGCCCACACAGGGACACCACAACCCTACAGCTGACCCTAAGAGAAGTACAGGCTCTGCTTCCAGTTACCAGTGCTTTCATTTCAGCCTCAGCTCTAAGACTTCCAGCTAAGCAGGGTCAGGCTAGGTCTGCACCTGGATGGGAGCTACCATCCATACTACTCATAGGCTTGGTTCTTTGGGTAGATGTGATGTTATCTTTTATTAGACTAGCTTGCAAAGAACTTTTTCCCAACTGTTTTAGTTTGTCTAATAAAAATATCACATCTACCCAAAGAACCTTGCCTGCCTATGTCCTTAGACCAGCACGGCTATAACCAATAAACCTGCATCCATACTACTGGCATCTCAGTAGGGGGCACCAGAGCCCCACGTGAGACTAGGAGGTGCCCTCTGACTGGAGGCCTTTTCTGCTCGGCAAGTTCACCTGCCCCCCAGGCAGGGGGTGCACCGCCACGCTCAGGGGGTGCAACACACACACACACACTGTGCCAGTGGGGCAGGGAAGGGGAGGGGAGAGGTAGGATAGGGTAGATTAGCAGCTGTTTCCACAGGCTTTGAGTCAGGTCTCTACCCCATTCTGCTGTTCACATTCCAGTCTGGGACAGCAGGTAGGTTCCTGTGCTGGACCCAGCTGTGGAAGCAGAGGAGGGGCTTCCCTGCTCAGTCACTCTGGGAACTGCCAAAGGGCTGGGAGGCAGCAGGA
>NW_005842079.1:856872-861745 GCF_000455745.1 Alligator sinensis
GGAGGCAAGGAGATCAACCTGTTCCAGGCTCCATGCCTGCCTGAGGAGAATCTTTGCTTGGCAACAGCAGGACTGACTTGTTTAACAAGGGGGACTGGAAGCGCCAGCAAGAATCAGGGTCAGGGAATGCTCCCTGCCTACAGCTCTACTTGCACACCTTGTTCCTGCCCTGGGCTCCAGCCTAGCCCACAGGCCTCTATCTCAGCCTCGCTGCTGGGCTTTACCCTGTTAAAGACCTTGCTCCTCATATTCAGCCAGCCATTTATCACCAGGTCAGTGCTGTACCCAGGCTACACCTGGGTTCCAAGGCTTTCAGGGCTTGATATCCAGGAATTAAGCTCTCATAATACCCCTATGAGCAATACCTGCTCACCCCACTTCTTCCTCTACCACCCCCACAGCCAAACACACACACACACACACACACACACACACACACACTGTGGATACTGAAGACTGAGACACCTGGCTAGGATGGAATTTATTCAAGAGCAGAAAGTGCCAGAGCTGGAACTCCTGGATTCTCTCTGGCTCTAACCACTGGAACTGTTCCCCCAACCCAGGGCAGAAATAGAACCCAGGAATCCCACTGGCTTTTGGGGAGGTGGGTAGAGCAGGGCAGGGCAAGGGAAGGGAGGGGAGGAAACATTCTCTCCTGGGTTCCCTTGTCAAAGCCATCCCAGACTGCTCTACCCCATGCTGCAGCCCTTGCTGGCCAAGGCTGTCTGCCAGGTACCTAAAGGCATGTTCAGGCAAATGCTGCCCTGCTGGTGGCCACAGGGATGGAGGGCCCAGAGCAGGGAGCTTCCTACTGGGCTGGGCTGGGCTCACAGTCCTAGTATAGTGAGGCTTGCTGCTCCCAAGCTGCCCCAAAGGCCTGGGTACAACCCTACCACCACATCCCAAGCACACAGCAAGCAGCACAAGCCACACAGGGCTCCCAAGGACTTGCAGTTCTCAGGCCCCACCAGAGACAGCTCTGCACCCAAGGCAGACCAGGAGACAGCAGGTGCTGCTGCAGTGAGGTTTCCCGGATTACATGGGGGAATCCCACTCCTTCACAAGCAGGACATGCCATTCCTACCTCTCCTACTTGGGCCACAGTGCCAGAGGGTGCTCAGTGAACCAGCCAGAGGATCCCTGGGGATGCCAGAGACCTCCACTTAACCTGAACAGTTATTGGGAGGCACCACCCATGGCATCCAGGCACAGCCCTGCTCAATTTCCAGCCCTGAGCTGCCAGGGTATAGGACCACACTGGAGAGAGGAACAGAGCTCAGATCAAAGCTATTCATGGGGGTGGGGGAGGGGAATCTGGCCTCATGCATAGGCATAAACCCCCCTCAGGTTTAAAACTATCTGCATGAGATGGTGAAGCTACTCCATCCCTTTTAGCATCTCCTCCCTACAGTGACAGTCCAAAATCCCAGCTTTGCCTCAAGGGCTTGACATGGGCACTTCTCTCCTTCAGCTGTGACACCCTGGAGCTACTCCCCCCTGTTCTGCCCTAAACAGCATGGAGCTGGCTTGGGATCCCCTGCTTTGGCTGGCAAAGGAGTGTCCCAGATCCATCAGAAGTGCCCCCATTTGCCTCATGCCACTGTCCCCAGTCCCACAGAGGCCAGGGAGGAGCTCACTCCCTTCTCTCTGCAACACTGGTGCTGCTGCCCTTCCACGGGGGGTGCCATGTCTGAGACTGCATTAGCACTCAGGCCTCTTGGCCAGGAAGGGCTTGATGTCCCCGCTAACCCTGCCTGGACAGGGAAGAACAGCATCAATGCTGAGGCACAGTCTGGCCCTTCCTGCCTGCCTTGCTGACAGCCCAGTCCTGGACCCCATCTGTTCCCCACCACAGCCACTAGCTGGGCTGCGACTCCACCCTGCCACTGGCCTCTCTGGCTCCCCCTCTGCCCATGCTCTCTGACAGACTGCAGAGGGCACTCTTGAATAGAATGGGATTGATAGAGAGGGTTGGCAGAGAAACCAGATACTGTCCCATAGCTGAGACAAACCCAAGAACCCAAATGCACCCCAGCAAGCTAGGCTGAAAGAAGCAGACAGTAACACCTAGAGGGAGAAATTCTGTGGGGCTCAGATTTGTATCTAAACAGAAACCCACAGTACTAAAAAAGGCCTCCAGGAGCAGGGCTCCCCTCCCACACTGCGCAGGGGCAGTGCAAAACTCCTCCCTGCCTGTGGAAGCAGATCCATCCCATTCCTGTCCTAATGGCTGCCCCCCCCCTCAAACAGTGGCACATCAGGAGTCCCATCAAGGCTCTGCATGAGTCTCACATATTGCCTTAGCCACAGCGAGACAAAGTTAATTCAAGGACTGAACATTAGCACTGAACGCCCCCAGCTGAGCTCCTGGTCTTACACAACTTACCAGTACTCATTCCGTAAGGCTACAGCAGGGTCAGAAGTGAAGCGCAAGCAACCTGGCTCCTGAGCTCATGCTGCCAAGCCCACACCGTGGGTACTAACGATCAGGTTTGCATAAAGGAGAAGTCATGGCTGTTCCCATGAGATTAGACTGCAACAGCCCACAGCAGGGTGAAGACACAGACTGTGGTGCCCCTTTCAACATCTGTGCTTCCTCAAGGTGGCCGAGAATAGTGCAGTCTGAAACTCTTCCCACTCCTCCCCTCCCAGACTGAAGGTGTGCGGCTGGGCCAGACATTACAGTATCTACCCACCTCAAACATGCCACCCGCCTCTGCTCAAACAGCCAACTGCCTAGCACAGGAAGATCTCCCCCCACCACAACCATCCCCAGACATTTTAGGAACAGGGAGCTGCCCCCACTGGGATCACTTCCCTACCAAACAAGACTCTTCTGCACTGCCCAGGGCTGCTCTGTGGGAGGTCAATGCCAAAAAGCACCTTACTGGCAAGTGTGCTTAGATGTGGATACCTGTTCTACAACCAGTACCACAAGCAGCAGCACCAGCCAAGCTAGTAGTGTTAGCCTGTGATGAGCCAGGAAGGCTTGCTTGGGGAAGAGAGCAGAAGCAGGGTGAAACCACTTGGCAGAGGCCTAGGTGTGGGTACTTTAAGAAGGGTGGTGAGAACCAGTTATTCCTCCCCAACCTTTTGTCATACCACATGGGGGCAAGGAAGGGACTGCTCTGAGTCCAGCCCTGTGATATATTCCACTGCCCCGGCGTATTAGACTGGGGTATAAAGTCAAGACATCAGAGAGGACATGAAACCCATCGCTATTGCCACACTAGAATGCCCTGATGCCCAAGAAGCAGGGCTCCAGCAACAGCTGCCCAAGAGCATCATTGGCAAAGGAGGGATATGGGCACCTCCTCACCTGACTCAGCATAGATATTGTGCGACTGTAGGTGGCCATGGTGTACACAAAGACAGGCAGGGAGTAGCCATCATGGTGCCGGTGGGAGATCCTCATGGCCTCCATGACCCGCCAGTGCACAAACTTGCGCCCATTCTCAGACGAGGCCAGCATCTGGTCCAGGTAGATGGAGGGGTAGAGGGCTGTGCTCTCCTTCCACAGCCAGGCCAGCTGGTCATTACGGCTCTTCTCTACATCTGGACACTGCCCTGTGTAGGTCTTCTGGTTTTTGCTGTAGTCATGGTTGTAGCAGTCTGGAAAAAGGTAGTAGCCCCACAGTTTCTTGGGTCGGTAGTTCTTGGCATGCTGCAGGGTGCTGATCATGAACTTCTGGGCCGAGGTCTCGAATTCAAAGGTGGCCTCTTTGTTTACCCTGTCCTCTGGCCAGTCAGGATGGTTGGACTTCACCAACTGGCGGGAGGCTTGGCGATAGATGTCCTTGAGCTTCCAATTCCGGACCCAGATGGGTCGCCACTCCTCCCAGTCAATGACAGCCAGGCCTTCCCTGGTCTCCGAGCGAATGTATTTGTTGATGCCCTCAGGGAGCCGGTCTAAGTGATCCAGGATGCTGCTGTTCTGTGGGACCCCACCATTCACTGCCACTCCCTGCGGAGTGTAGTAAGGATACAGACCTAGGCGTTCCTTGTAGAAGATGGTGATGTTCTGGTCCACAAAGCCCTCATTGGGCGTGGCTTGGAGGTCAAAAAGGCTGAAATCCAGTTGGACCTTGAAGCGGGGCTTGCAGTCCTGGGTGGGCATGTTCCAGGCTACCAGGAAGGGCCTGCGTGTGAAAACTGGGGGGAAGGCTGGCTTCTCGTACCGCCCACAGCAAGAGGCAACAGCCAGGAGTAGGAGCCATGGAACTGCCAGGGTGGAGCCTCTCCGCATTCTCTCTCGCTGGGCTGCTCTGTTGCAGGACAGCTTCAGGTCACAGCCAGATCAGAGCCTAAGAACAAGAGACCGGCCGTTAGAGGGAAGGAGAAAGGCTCACCCCTCCCCAGTCCTTCTAGACCAGTGGTTTTCAACCTTTTTTCAAAAATTTTGAATGCAGCAACAGACGCTTTTGAACTGTATGTGTGGGTATTCACATGCTTTTGATTGATCGTAGTCATCTTTCGAAGACCCCTTAAACATAGTCTGTGGACCCTCATGGGTCCATGGACCACACATAGAAAACCACTGCTCTAGACCAACAGTGCAGCCCCACAAGCCTCACTGCTCTGCGGTCCTGCTGCCAGGGCTGCGGCAGCAGGGGGCCCATCAGCCTGGATCGGGGGTGGGAGCACCAAAGCCCAGAGCGCCCTGTTCCGCTCTGCGGATGCCCCTTGCCCCAGACCTGCGATCTCCAGTCCGGGGCTCCCCTCGCAGGCAACCCGACCACCATGAACGGCTGAGGGGCTGACGGGCCATGGTACCCAGCTGCTTCTCTGCCCCTCACACCCAACTCCTCCAAGTGCTACCGGTCTCCGCTCACCCTCCGAGACCAGGGTGGCGGCACTGCTGCACAGAATGGGG
>NW_005842079.1:862923-872620 GCF_000455745.1 Alligator sinensis
GCCCGGAGCCGGCCCGCCCGCACTGCCCGCAACGCGCCCCCGGCATGGGCCCGCGGTGCCGGCGCTGGGAACGGTCCCCGAGCCAGGACAGAGCCAGCCCTTCCCTTGGCACCGGCCACAGCCCCAGTGGTTCCCAACCTTGTCTGCCCGCTGCTGTGCTTTGGCCCTGGCCTGGTCCAAATCCCAGCACCCCACTTCAGAGAGGGCTTCCAGGGTCACTGCTCTGGCCCAAAAGCTCCTGGCTGTGGGACAGGGGTGCCGGCGCTGGGAACGGTCCCCGAGCCAGGACAGAGCCAGCCCTTCCCTTGGCACCGGCCACAGCCCCAGTGGTTCCCAACCTTGTCTGCCCGCTGCTGTGCTTTGGCCCTGGCCTGGTCCAAATCCCAGCACCCCACTTCAGAGAGGGCTTCCAGGGTCACTGCTCTGGCCCAAAAGCTCCTGGCTGTGGGACAGGTGGCATGAAGAACCTGCCTGGCTGAGCCATGTTAAGAGCATGGGGAAGGGGATGAGGGGTAGATGACCTGGCATGAGGGAAGTGGTGTGTGGAGCAGGTGCCCACCCTGAACTAAGGCCCGCTAGCTGATGGGGGGGCAGGCCCTGGACCGGACGTATTCCAGTCTGTGCTGAGCCTCAGCCATGGATCTACCCACCCACCCCACTTTTTAAGCTTTGCCTCCTGCCCTTGGTGTATGGCATTGTGGTAGGGCCCAGAGGGATGGGTTAGGACAGCTGAGAGATGCTGATAGTGCCCATGCCTCTGCCAGCACTGCTGCCCAACTGGCAGAGAGAGGATTTCATACATGCTGAGGGCTGACCAAGTCAGTGAGATGGCAAGGAGGTATTAAAGCATCTTCTGGGGCTAGATACAATGTGTTAGCATTTGGCATTTCTTTTAGTGTGCCCTTGGCACATTGCGGCACCCCTATGGAGAATCTGGGAATCAGGGCAATACTGCTATATAGGGAATAATGGGCACCTGAGGCCCAAATTAGTAAAATGGCTTGCCTAAATTCAGAATGAGTCTGTGGTACAGATGAGAATAAAATCCAGGAGTCCTGACTCCTTATTCTTTTCTTTAATCACAAGCTTCCACTGCTAGGAAGAAAACCCAGGAATCCAAGCTCCCACCCTCCTGCTTTCAATGTTAGACCCCTGCCACAGCTGGGGCTCCCACCCTCCTGCTTTCAATGTTAGTCCCTGCC
The DNA here is from genome assembly GCF_000455745.1 of Alligator sinensis. Lineage (NCBI taxonomy): Eukaryota > Metazoa > Chordata > Crocodylia > Alligatoridae > Alligator > Alligator sinensis. Next base: position 864,126 of record NW_005842079.1, read on the forward strand.
ACAGCTGGGGCTACAACCCCAGAGTCCTGGCTCCCCGTGTCACCACAGTCCCTTCTCTGTGTGCTCCTTCCTCATGCTGGATCTGCCACAACCATTACTCTGTGCATGAGATGCTCAGTTTTTCTGCCTATAAAGCAGGTCCCTTCTCGGTACCCATGGAAAAAAGGACTCACCCACCTGCTTTGGCTTTGTGTGCCTCCGGGTGAGCAGCGTGACAGCAGCACTGCAGGAACAATGAAGAGCAGGGGACAGAGAGCTTGGGCCTGGCTCTACCAGGATGGCCCCTCCTTGGATGGCTGCACTCAGAGGAGGAAGGAAAGGAGGGAAAGAAATGAATGAAGCAGGGGGAAGGGGAGGGGAGTGACCCAGCCAGCAGATTGTCTATCAGTCCGGAGTACTTGGTATCCTTCTGCAATGATCTGATCAAGAGTCCGTGATTCCAGAGGCAATTTCACTCTCTGAGTGTCTTGCCTCCCAGTTTCTCTCTCTGTTGTTCTCAGATCTCCTTCCTCACTCCTATCTGAAGCTTGTGCCCTCTCTCCACCCCAGGGAAATAAATGATTCCCAGGTCTTGCCTGTCCTGCTGCAGCTATCCTATGTGCCTTCGTTTGTGCCCACCCCTTCTCCTCCCATGACTCCCCCAGCTTGGAAGGCCTTTCTCCCGGAACTAAGCCTCATTTCCTGCTGGCAAATGGAAAGGGAAGCTCTGTGGTCCCTGCCCAGCAACCACAAGGCCTCAGAGTGCTCCAAGGTGGAAGGGAGGATAGCTTGGAGGTCAGCGAAGGTACGTCTCCAGCAGACTGTGCTGGGGGGTGGATCTTCATGCAGCCCCAATAGTGAGGCACTCTCCACCCACAGTGGTCTGTAATTGCTGTGGTGCCATAATAGAAGGCAGGACACTGCCTCTGTGCCTGACACCAGCTCATTGCCAGGACCTCTGCCCAGCAGATGAGGCAAGATCAGGGATAAACAAGAGCTAAAACAGCCTGAAATAAAAGACCTCAAAACTGCTTTCTAAGGTGAGGAAAATGCAGCTGTTCTGGGTACCCCATCCACACATAGGGGAGTCAGCAGGGGAGCCCTTTCCAAGAAACCACTGAATTAGATCCATAGATCCTGTGTGATGAGACCCTAAGTGGGGCTTGAGGCTGGAGCTACTAGTGACTCCAGGGGAAGGCACCCTATAAAGGCTCCATTACTGGGTAAAGCTGTGCAGCATGGGGGATCCAAGATACCTCCTGCCCTGTGAGGCAGTGCTGTGACAGTCACCATGAAAACTCTCGTGATCCTGAATGAAGGACACCTCCCAGAGCCAATTTGCCAGCTGACTTAATGACAGCAGCTCTATTTACGAGAATCTGAGAACAGCACATTCTCCTTTTAGTCACAAGGTTATAATAGCAGCAGACAGCAGAACCAAGGAATCAGTTACCCACTCCTGGGGTGCAGGGCAGGGGGGGCTGCTTCCATCTACATCACGTCCTTCACTGTGCCTTGTCCTATGGGGTCCTACATTTATGCCCAGCCAGCCTTTGTGCATACATAGACTTCATCTGACATCGATTTCCCGCTGGATCCAGTCAAGGACCCTTCCTGTTATCCAGGCTAGCCAATACTTTCTGGCTGTGTTTATTTCTAACATGGTTCCAAGGATCAGTAGGACAGTCCCTCATTCCAGGGACATCCCGTGTCTCAACATGTTGAGCACCACTCTCTGTTTTGTCTCTGCCATGCACAGCACCATTTGGGCTAAATAGGCATTGTGAGAGCTACTGCCTATCATGCCTGGTGAAGGTGAACTACATCTCTTGCTCTAAACACCCAAGGGGGCTGGCAGCCTGGTTCAGCTGAGACTACCTACCTTTCCTTCTTAAAACAGTGATGAGAACTTACACATCTACCAGAGAAACCTACCATGCCAGGCAGCTCAGGCACACGGCATTTCTCTGCACTGCCACCTCCTGCACTTCAAGCAAAATAGTGTCACTGTGCAGTTCTATAGTTGGGGCAATTAACACCATGGAGTGGCAGAGTTAATCAGTCTGCAGGCATGCTAACTAGGCCATCTGGGATGCTGTACATGTGGCTGCAATGCTTTCAGTTTAGAAAGAGATACCAAGGCGAAAAAGGTATTACTGCTGGGGATGGTAAGTTCACTGCATGGGTGCAGCTTCTGCCCACATATGCATAAGCACCCACACAATAGCCACTGAGAACATGGGTCAGTTCCCATTACCCTTACTCATGTGATAGCCAACACCCTTCCATCCCTACATGGCACCAAGGAGCAGCTCTGACGTGGCACACAACCTGCAGCCCTGGTTATGAGTGTTTTGTATCTGCTCACTCTCTTCTGGATGGTTCTGCTTTCCTCAAAAGATTCTGTGAATCTTAATCTTTCTCTTTCCATGTCCTGGTCCATCTCATTCCAGCCTGGCTGGAGAGCACTCTCTGCTTTGGCTGAGGATGAAGGAGTCACACTCGGTGCTGCATTTGTAGATTCATAGATGTAGGGCCGGAGGGCACCTGAGCAGATCATCAAGTCTGCCCCCCTGCCCTGGGCAGGAATGAATACTAGGCTCATATGACCCCCTAGTTAGTTTAAGCTCAAATGACCCCAGCTAGGTAGTTATCAAGCCTCCTTTTAAAGACCTCCAAGGTAGGAGCCAGCACCACTTCCCTTGGAAGCTGGTTCCAGATCCTGGCTGCCCTGACTGTGAAGTAGTGCCTCCTGACGTCTAGCCTGAACCTGCTCTCAGTCAACTTGTGGCTGTTATTCCTTGTTACTCCAGGGAGCACTCGGGAGGACAGGGTCTCACCCATTCCCCTCTGGTCCCCCCTGGTAAGTTTATAGACAGTCACTAGATTCCCCTCTCAGCTTTCTCTTGTGAAGGCTGAACAGGTCCAGGTCCCGTAGCCCCTTCTTGTAGGGTCTGCTCTGCTGCCCCCGATCATGCAAGTGGCCCTCCTTTGGACCCTCTCGATGCTGTCCACATCCCTCCTGAAGTGCGACGCCCAGAACTGGACACAGTACTCCAACTGTGGCCTGACCAGTGTCGCATAGAGGGGGAGGATCACCTCGGACCTGCTCGTGATGCATCTGTGGATACTTGACAAGGTGCGGTTAGCCTTGCTGACCGCATCCTCACATTGGCGGCCCATGTTCATTTTAGAATCGATAATGACTCCAAGATCTCTTTCTGCCTCTGTGCTTTCAAGAAGGGAATTCCCCAGCCTATAGGTATGCTGCTGGTTCTTCCTGCCCGAGTGCAGTACCCTGCACTTGTCAGTATTGAATCCCATCCTATTCACATTCACCCACCCCTGTAACCTGTCCAGGTCCAGTTGTATCCTGTCCCTCCCTTCTAGCATGCCCACCTCACCCCAAATCTTGGTGTCATCAGTGAATTTGAACAAGGTGCTTTTCAACCCCTCATCCAAGTCACTGCTAAAGAAATTGAACAGTATGGGCCTGAGGACCGAGTCCTGGGGGACTCCACTGCCTACCTCCGTCCAGGTCAAATATGACTAATCCACCACCACTCTCTGGGTGCGGCCCCCTATCCAATTTGCGACCCACCTGACTGTGTAGGCATCAGTGCCACAGTCACCTAGCTTTTTAATGAGAATGGGGTGGGAGACAGCATCAAAGGCCTTCCTGAAGTCCAGGAAGACTACATCCACCGTGACACCTGCATCCAATGATTTTGTGACCTGATCATAGAAGGCTATCAGGTTGGTCTGACAGGACCTGCCCTTAATGAACCCATGCTGGTTGCCCTTGAGCATCCTTCCCCCTGCTGGTCCCTCCCAGATGTGTTCCTGGATAATTTTTTCAAAGAGCTTCCCCAGGACCAAAGTAAGACTAGCGGGCCTATAGTTGCCTGGGTCCTCCCTCCTCCCTTTTTTGAAAATGGGGACCACATTGGCCTTCTTCCAGTCTTCTGGCACCTGGCCAGAGCACCATGAGTGCTCATAAAGCCATGCCAGGGGCCCCGCGATGACCCCTGCCAATTCCCTCAGCACCCTAGGGTGGAGAGCATCTGGACCTGCTGATTTGAATACGTTCAGCCCCTCCAGAAGTTCCCTAACTCAGTCCTCCCTGACCCTAGGCCTGACAGAGTCACTACTGAGTCTGTCCTGAATCCTGGTTGGGGAGAAGTCCCGGTCCCTGCTCAGAAAAATGGAGGCAAAGTATTTGTTAAAAAAGGGCTGCTTTTTTGTCTGGTGCAACCACCAGATTGCCAAGCGTATCCTGCAGGGGCCCCATGTTGCCTGGTGCCTTCTTTTTACTCCCTATGTATTTATAAAAAGGACTTTTTGTTGTCCTTGATCCTTGTTGCTAGCCCTAGTTCCGTCTCCGCCTTAGCCTTCCTAACAGCCTCCCTACCGACTCTTGCTATGGTGGTATAATCCTCTTTGGTGATAGCCCCCGCCTTGCACTGGATGTTTTTGGCTTTCAGACATTCCTGAATGCCGTTGGTGAACCAAGGGGGCTTTTGAGCACTCTTGCCCCCTTTGACTCGCATTGGGACTGTCACCCCTTGGGCTCGGAGGATCGTCTCCTTAAGGAACGACCACTTGTCTTGGACACCTAGTTCCCCTACTCTCCGGGACTGCAATGCCTTTCCTACCAATCTCCTCAACTCGTTGAAGTCAGTCCTCCTGAAGTCAAGGGCTACTGCCTTGCTGCAGGCCCTTGACACTCTGTGCTGAATAGTGAATTCCAGTAGGCGATGATCGCTATCACCCAGGTGGTCAAGGATCTGGAGTCCCCTCACCAGGTTGTCGCCTCCATTCGAGTCCTCCAAAGAGGACCACTAAGTAGTTGGCCTGGATCAGCAGCTCAGCTTACCTGCTCATGCTTGTGAAAGCTGATTCCCCTCACTACACTGGGACTGGAGCAGTGGTTCCTGGCCCGTTCTCTGTGATGCACTTTCAGGGTTTCCATGGAGCCATGCCAGGTCACAAAGGCACTGGTGCACCTTTTCAGTCCCATAAAAGAAACTAACAATACACAAAGACTTTCCTATTACTTTTACACAAAGCCATCCTGAAGCTGCTGTGGAGATGTTATGCAGTCACCACAACAGGTGGAGGAGATATCCCAGAGCAAAGTGTTGCTTTAAGAAATGGGCCACAAGATGGGGAACGCAGGCATAAACTGAGACTAGCCCGAAAATGTGCAAGATCCTAGGAATAGACTAGAGCTTGGAGCTGTGTCCTGAATTGGCTTAAGGAACTTGGGACCCTCAATCCATGTCTCAGGCTACTTGGGACTGGTGGGACTCTGCATGGGGCAGCCACAGGTGTATCCAGATCTGCTCAGGACTTGGTGCAGGAGAAGGAAAAATAGCTAGAACTCTGCAACAGCAACTTCAGTTTCACCTCTTTCCAAATCACACACTTTAATCACATAACGGTCAGGGTGAAGTGGAGTCCCCCAAAGAAGATTCTGTTGTTAGCTATGTGCGAGCTGCTGGGAATCGCTCTTCTGGTTGGGGGAAGTAAGGGTTGTGCAAAGGCTAACACAAGCCGACTCTTTCCAGGACTGCCCAGTAGAACCAGGTGTGGCTGAGGGATGCCTGATGCTTTGGAGGCAGCCTGGCTGCAGACCCTGTGAATCCCAGCCTTGGGGAAACATCTCAGCCCTGAGGCAGGATTTCCTCTGCTGATTGTGTAAGGCAGCAGCTGCTATCAGTTCTTCAGGCCCTCATCTTTCCTGTCCCAAGGAGGTGACACTGCAACTTTGTAGAAGCAGGAGAGATACAGGAAGGGTTTCCTGCTGGTGACATCTGTGGGCTGAGAAGGAGTCCCCTGAGGGGAGTTGTGCAGGCACTATTAGGAATGAAGGAATAGCTTTCAAAGGCCAGGAACAGAGACTGGTGGCAGCTGGCCGGGCCTGGACTTAGAATGAGTCTGGTGGGACCAGCAGGGCCTGTCCAGGGCAAATGTCAAGGTCCCACAACACTCAGGGGCCAAGGAAAAGTGTTCATCTTCCTCAGAGGCTGGGAGTGAGGTGGCTGTCATCCAAGAAGCTGCCCTGCCCCCCCTCACAAAGCCAGTAAGGGCCCCATCAAGCAGCCCTCTATTCTACATGTTGCTGTCCTCCTTTTGCAGTCAGGGAGAATCTGCCCCCACCTTGTGGAAGAAATCAAACTTCGCGTTGTGGTTGTATTAGAATTGGCAGAGCCATCTAGGTTTATTTAAAACTATACAAGTGATCACAGGGAGAGCTCTTAAAGGAACTCTGACCTCTACAAGTTTACAAGCATATTTATACTTTAGACAGCGGAAAAAAAGATGCAGGGTTCAGACAAAGCAACCTTGAGAGAAACAGAAAGATGTTGATCATTTGTTTGTCACACGTAAGCAGTTTACTTATTTAAAAAAAACCACTATGTTTTGGGAACAGTTATCAGCTTCTAGTTTGGCAGAAAGGAGGTTAACATCTGCACACAGACAAAACAAGGCATGAAGGTTTTTTCCTTATCTTAGAACATTTTGAAACACATAGCATCAGCATCAGCATCTTCTTCTCTTCTCTTTCTCTCTCTTTGTCTCTCCTCCTAGTCAAGTAAGAGGCCTGGTTAAACTTATTTCCACTTTCCCCGCTTTTGGGCCTTTTTGGCCCAACGTATTAGATATTTATAGCCACGAGCCTTTTAACTTCTAATTTTTCTTCCTTTTTACCTTTTCACTATTTTAACATACGTATCACAGAAGTCGTCCAATTAAGGGATAAAGCAATCATGGGCACCCCTGTCATTGGAAGGTGCAATGAAAAACAAATAATCTAACTAAAACATATATCTTGCAATAAACCTCTTTGCATTATGAAATACTTTCAAGTTAAAATCCTTTATGGTTTCTTAATTAGCATGTATGAACACTTTTAATTTACAGCAACACAAGAGCAATTACACAGATCAGCACTTACTAAATGGAAGCGGCAATACAACCTGTACTGTGTTTTAAACATTTGCTGTTGTGATTTTTGGAACGCAAGCATTTGTCCTCAAATGATAAGCAATGAAGTTTATCACTTTCTATGCACATAATGTTTAGTGGAGACAGCTTTTATTGGAGCATTGTTGTTCGCAGTTCATTCTTGATCTTTTTCAGCCGGGAAAATGACCTTTCTCTTGAGCAGTTTGTTACCATTAGACTCAAAAAGAGCCACAATATTGCTTCTACATTAGGTAAAGCCAACTGAATCAACCAAAACTGAAATTTTTTTGGCAAATTTTTTGTACATGACAGCTCTTTTCTTCAAGTTGGTTTCAAGTCCAGAGAAGAGCCATGCGCATGATCAGAAGTCAGGAAACAGACCTTATGATGAGAGGCTGAGAACTATGGGACTCTTCAGCCTGGAAAAGCGCAGGTTCAGGAGTGATCTGGTGACTGCCTATAGGTTTATCAGGGATGCTTACCGGGATCTGGGGGAACGTCTGTTCACCAGAGCACCCCAAGGGATGACAAGGTCAAACAGTCACAAACTCCTCCATGACCATTTCAGGCTGGACATAAGGAAGAACTTTACTGTCCGAGTCCCCAAGGTTTGGAATAGACTGCCGCCAGAGGTGGTTCAAGCACCTACTTTGAACGCCTTCAAGAGACATTTGGATGTTTATCTTGCTGGGATCCTATGACCCCAGCTGACTTCCTGCCCCTGGGCCGGGGGCTGGACTTGATGATCTTCTGAGGTCCCTTCCAGCCCTAATGTCTATGAAATCTATGAAATCTATTCCCCCCCTTTTGGGCCTTTTTGGCCCAACATATTACATATTTATAGCCACGAGCCTTTTAACTTCTAATTCTTCTGTCTCTTTACCTTCCATTAGTTCAACATACATATTATACACTTCATTTCTTTGCACAGAGGTTAACAAGCTATTTTGCATTTGCTTAGCAGCACAACTTAAGCAGCATCATGTTAGCATAGGTATTAAGTATATTCTACAAAAATAACAAACAATATTAACAGACTATGAATAACTGTAGAGCCCAAGGAACTAAAAATGGAGCAGGATCAGAAGAGGGAGGAAGACGCTGGGAAAAGGTCTGATTTGACCAAAATCTTTGGCACTCACTGTAGTTGTGCTGTGGGTTATACATATCACAAAAGTTGGTCCACTTAAGGTATAAAGCAATCATGGGCACCCCTATCATTGTACTAGGAGGCAAGTGGGAACATATCCAACATTTGGAAACATTTAAATTCTTTGCTTATTGATAAGACAGTTGGAAAAAAAGCATTTTGGTGAGCATACCAGTGTGGGAGTGATCTTTTTGACTTAGTTTGAAGTCTAGTCTGATTTACAAAGTTTCTTTTAGCTGGTGAGTCTTTAAGTTCATATAAGATGATACAAAAGGAGAGACTGAGAAGTACCCAAGTCACAACTAACCAACCCCACCTCAGGAACCAGGAACTAGGTAGAGGCCTTTTTCCTTTCCCGAAGGGCATAGTGGTGTCGTTGGGGTACATTTTCTTC
>NW_005842079.1:872679-874514 GCF_000455745.1 Alligator sinensis
TGTTGGCAGGCGCTAGGCTCACTACCAGTTTGTGAAGGCTGATTACAAGGTTGATATGGAGGAGAGTCTAAGTCTAACGGGGCTGATGTTTTCTTAGTGTGTGAAGCATGGATCCATGGTTGGAGTCCTTGACACTTTATTGCAGTGTGGTTGTCAGGAGTACCTGGAATGGGTCTTTCCAGCGGGGTTCCAGCGATGACTTCCGTTGATGGACTTTTACATGAACTCAGTCACCAGACCGGATGGAATGGCACGGCTCATCTGGTTCCTTGGGGAGAGTTGCTTGTACCTGTGAATGAAAAGCCTTGACACACTTCATTAGTGCCGTACAGTAGTCTAGAATAGTATCATCAAGTAAATGTATATCACAAAAGTGGGAGGCAACAGGTGGTGAGGCAGGGAGCCTCATGGGTCTTCCCATTGGGATTTCATGTGAGCTAAGTCCGGTCTTTCGATTGACGGTAGATCTCATACTCATAAGGGCTATGGGAAGTGCATCTGGCCATTTCAAGTGAGTTTCAGCATAAATTTTGGCCAGTTTATTTTTTAAAATGCCATTCTGGTGTTCTACTTGGCCTGAGGCCTGTGGATGGTACGGTGTCACAGAGCACGGAGGTGGCCTGCTCCCAAAGAGGGGGAAAACTGCTAGGGAGGAAGCCCTAGCAGGAAATAAGGAGCCCAGCTGTGGGTTGCCGGGGCAACCAGGGAAGGTCAGCTGACCAGAAGGGGCAGGGCCTGGCTCCCTTATAAACCCTAGGGGCTAGGGCCAGAGGTAGTTCCCTGCCAGCTGCCAAAGAGGAAGGAGCTCTTTGCCCTGGGAGAGAGGGGAAACCTGATACAGGAGCTGCATCTGAGAGTTAAAGGGTCACTGGTAGGACTGAATGTTGTTTGGGCTGGTTGGCTTCTGTTTTTGTTATAGCCAAAGGGCTTGTGTTTATGTTGTTGTTTGTGACCGGTGGTTTGGGAGAGGCTATTAGGGGTTGGAGGAGGCCTCATAGGGAACTCACAGAGGAGTGTGAGGACCCCAGTGCCAGTGAGGGTGCAGCGATTGGGGTGCATAGACCCCAGCCCTAGAGGAGGGCAGTTGAGAATCCCCAGAAAGGGGGCTTTTACTGAGGCCCCAGTGAGGGCCTGGTGAGCCCCAGAGATGGGGTGGCCTGACAGAGAAGCCCAGTGCGAGCATGTTGAGCCCCGAGAAGTGGGCAGCCTGACAGAGAAGGCCCCAAGAAGTGGGCGACCTGACAGAGAAGGCCCCAAGAGGACAAAAAGGGCATAATTAGGAACATCTATTCCATCGGCGAGGTGTGGACTGCGGTGTAGGGGAGGAAACAGAGCCGCAGATAGCGCCCCCTGGCAGCGGGGCAGTACAAGGGCAGCCTCCCGCTAATTAACACCAATTAATTAATTAACAACAAGGCATGGCAGGCGAGTAGGCGGGCGGCTGCCCCCAGGAACAGGTGTGCGGGCCACGTTTAGGTCGGCCCAGATCATGTACGTGTCACATATGGGCAATTAAAGTTCTGCTGGATTTGCAAGACTTTGCAGACTTCTTTCATTATCTGCCGAGTAAAATGAGTTCCTCTATCGGAGTTTATGGATAAAGGAATACCAAACCTTGGAATAAAGTCTCTGAGTAACTTTTTGCTCACAGTGATGGTATCAGCTTTTGCACATGGGTAGGCTTCTACCCATCCAGAGAACATACATACAATAACAAGAACATATTCATAAGAACAACATTTCCGCATTTGAATAAAATCTATTTGTAAATTTACAAACGGCCCCCAAGGTGGGGGATGTGCTGCCTTTTTTGTTTTTACAGGTTTTCCCACGTT
>NW_005842079.1:875114-889250 GCF_000455745.1 Alligator sinensis
TTCTTTGGCATGACCCATCAACATAAAATACTAGATTTGGGTTTTGCAAGGGAGTGTCCTTTAGATCAGTGCGGGGCATTGTTAGGTGGGCAGTAACAACAATACAATTGTGGGGTTCACCATCTGAAGGAGTAGGCAACAGGGAGGCAGGGTTTAAAACAGGGCATCTAGTTAAAGTAATATTTCCAGCAGAAAGAAGCAAAATGTCATACTTAGTCAATCTAGCATTTGAAAGGTGTTGAGTTTTAGTTTTTAGTAAAAGGGCTGCTACAGCATGTGGGACAGCAACAGTAAGGGGAGAACCTAATACAAGGGTACAGGACAGTTCAACAGTAATAGCAGCTGCAGCTACAGCCTGAAGACATGGAGGAAGTCCGGCTGCAACTGAGTCAAGAGCAGAGCTATAATAAACAATGGGACGGTGCTTGTCTCCATGTGCACAGCAAGTGCAAATCCTTCTTTTTCATGACAAAAAACAATAAATGGTTTAGTATAATCAGGAAGGCCTAGGGCAGGAGCTTGCGACAGAGCTTGTTTAATAGAGGCAAAAGCAGCTTCGGCTTCTGAAGTCCAGGGCAAAGGCTCAGGGGTATTAACAAGAGTCAGGTTTTGCAGTGGCTTGACTATAGAGGCGTAGCCGAGTATCCACTGGTGGCAGTAGCCAGCCATGCCTAGGAAAGTACGCATTTGGGACACAGTAGTGTCATAGCCCACCCCTCCATGTGCACCTCTCCTTTCAGGCAGGGATTTCAGTGGTGTCTAACACTGCAGTCCACAAGTATTGTGCATATACCCAAAAGCCTCCTCCTCCTCCTTGCTTCTATTCACCCCCTCTCCACTCTCTATCTTGTAACGGCAGCTTCACCAAATCTTCCTCCTTTGGCACACCTACTTCCTCAGGAGGGGCACTGAGGATGCCTGGGGCAGTGACAACTGATGCCTCATCCTGGTGGCACCCACAGATGAGTTCACTGGTGCCAGCAGCCCCAGCTATGTCCCCAAGGCAGTGTCCAGGCATCAATGCTGCCCAAGCCTTCCTTATTTCCCCCTGTTCAAGGACAGAGCTTTCTATGCTGCCTGGGGTGGGGTGGGGATATGGGGCCTCTTTCCCCGTAGCAAGCAGATCAGACCTGTGCCTGGCTGAGGCTCTCAATGGCCTGGTGGCCCATTGTCCAAGTCAGCAATACTTGGACCAAGGACTGAATTGGCCATAAAGCCCAGTGTCCTTGCTCACCCTATAGAGAGGTCTCTGCAGAAGAGGTGGGGGTACATCAGCAAGAGATACGAGAGCCCACCCTGCTGTGCTCCATGGGGGGAGGGTTCCAGGCTGGGCGAGTTTCTCACTACTGCTAGAGCCACATTAATTAGAGCACCCAGGATCCATCACCAGCCATTCTCAGTGAACAGCTCCATGGAGACTTTGAGGTGGACACCAGTCTCTATGCAGACATGGATCAGGCCCATCTCTTCCAGCAGGGAGCCTGGCACAGCTGGCAGGGGCTGACCAGGTGGTGGAAATGCTTGATGGAAGCATTCAGCTCTGCAGCCGGCTGGAAAGTGGTGCAATGAAGTGTGCGTCGCTGCCTGACATTGCTGGAGCTGGTCACAGCAGCACTGGAGGTTGGCAGCACAGGCTGGTTATCCAGAGCTGCCCTGTCCATCCCTGCCTGGAAGAAAGGCCCATCTGTCTGCTGAGCTGATTTGCAGGATTTTTTTCTTTTTTGTTTGTAATACTTCCGGGAGGAGCTGAGTCAGTTTTTTTTTTCCACTGGGAACAGAAGACAAGGCCCTGCCTGAGGTCCTTTAGGCACATGTGTGTCTCCATATATACAAATGTGTGCACACATACATATACAGCTGTATGTGTGCATATGCACAAACATGTATCTGTGTGTACGCCTACATGACTATGTGCCTGCAGCTGCATGCAGTTTGAATCTTTGCATGTATATGTGTATGTGGGTGTGGAAAGGGCTTCGTATGTACCAAGTTCCATGTGTTTATGCATCTATGTATAAGTGTCTTGTGAAGCACGTGTGTTACTTCGTGTATATATGTATGTAAGGCCTTGTGTGAAGGCAGGAGGTGTGTGTGTGTGAAAGAGAAAGCAACTCCTGGCAGATACAAGGAGGTTTCTGGGTGACCCTGGTCTGAGGATCCCCTGAGCCAGCCTCCTCCCCTGGATAGACAGATTGCCCCTGTCTCCCCCAGCTGGGATTTTTCAGGACTGCTGCTCTGCTCCTCTACAACTCGGCAGTCATTTTGCCCATGGCACAGCAGAGACAGGACAAAGTTGCCTTAACACCACTCTATCCTGGCCTGGGCTGAATGTGGGGTATCTGCCTGCTCACCTCACTCAGAACCAGGGCATTGCAAGGCTTGGTTATTCTGCACATGGTGTGTGCATACAGCCAGCTCACTCTGTGATCCTGTAAGGCAAAGTCCTTCTCATGCCTCAGTTTTTCCAGCTGCCTTATGGGATGAGGGGACTGAATGAGGGGACCAGCATGAGTAGAGCTGAAGAACAGCAAAGCATCAGGGTGGCAGCCATGCAGTGCCTGTGCAGCAGAAGGAGCTGTTAATAGTACCTAACTTGGGCCCAGAAAGCTGAGTGCCAGGGCCTGCTGAGCACATGTGGCTGGCAGGAAAGAGTTCATTCTCATCTCTCCTGGGGGAGGGGGGTGGGCATGCGATAAGGAGCTGGGGCAATCCAGAGTCAAGGGGCAGAGGGGAGGTGATTGGGAAACAGTGAGAGCTGGGTGGACGTGGTGGATTCTGGCCATGGGGAGATGGAAATCTGGTTTGGATCCTGGGGGCTCAGACCCACTGGTTTTGCTGAATGCCCTTCCATTAGCCCTGCAGGTATTCCCTGCTCCTTGTGCTGAGCCTCTGGGCAGCTAAATGTTACTCCTCATATGCTGGCGGGACACAGGGAGCCAGGAGCAGCTGGCTTGATTATTTTCTTTCTTTTATGGCCAAACAGCATCAGAGCGGCCTGCCTGGAGCCTGGGAGACTCCACAGAGTGGCTCTGGCCAAGCCACGCATAGCTGGGCTGGCAGGACAGGCTGGGGGGCGATTTGGCAGGCTGTGAGGGATACTTCCAGCCTCCTACTATGGGCCTCCCATGGGAGGGGTAGGTGGAGGGTAGGAATTGCTGCTCCTCCAGCCTGGGGCCCTGAGTCCAGGGAGTCCAGGTGGATGAATGCAGGTTAGACTCTCTAAGAAGTTGGATAGGGGAGGAGCCCTGGAGCATTGTGGTGGAACAGGGGAGCCCACACACAGGGGCAGCCCCAAGGACAGCCTCTCACACTGGGGCTAAGAGGGCTTGTGGCCCAGCTGCTGGCCCCAACAGGCAGGGTGTGAGGTTGGCAGAAGCTGCAGGGCAGTTGGAATAGTCAGTGCAAGGGCTGTAGGGCAGTGATGCTCAACCCCAGGATCAGGCCTGCACCCCCGGATACAGACTACGCTGCTTCCGCCCAGTTCCACCTGTTGGGATTGGGGCCCCAGGATCCCACCCTGCCTGTGCCCATTCCTGCATGCTGGGATCAAGCCACCAGGACCCTTACCTGCCCCCACCTTGCCCCCTATGCAGGGATTGGGGCCCTGGACCCTGCACCACCTCCACCCATTCCTGCATACCAGGATCAGGCTCTGGGGCCCTGCGCCTCCTCCACCCAGTCTCACATGTGAAGCTCAGGGTCTGGGGCTCACTTCTGTGGTATATGTAATGTACCTTTAAGGAGCCTGCAGTGGGATGCCCCAGGCTCTCCCCCACTGGGTGTGGTTTTGTTGGTGGTGGTGGTGGTTGTTCTCTCTGCAAGCTGGGAGCTGTGTTGCTGAATCCTGTTCCTGTTTCTAATAAAGATAAAGCTGTTTACCATCCCACCGGTCTCTGCTGAATGCTGACCCGAGGACAGAACCGCAAAGGCACAGCGGTCTGAATGAGTACCCCATCCCTGGAGCCCAATGGCACAGAGTAAACACTATATGGTGCCACAAGTGATCCGTCTCTCAGTGGAGTCACCAGCATCCTGAGTAAGGGGGTTACAATTTTTCATTCCCAAAAGAATAAATAAATAATGGAACATTTTAAACCTATACCAGCATTATCTGTTACTAGAAATCTTGGGGAGAATTGGAGGAGATGGGAACAAAACCTTTGATTATACCTTACAGTCACAAAAGCTGAGGAAGAGGCAGAAGACGATAACATTGCAGTCGTGCTTCACTGCATTGGGGATAAAGCCCTAGAAATTTACAACAACATGCAAGGGGTGTTTGCAGACTAATAACAACACCCTTGAAGAGGTGCTTGCAGCATTCAAGAACTACTGTGAACCCAGAAAAAAACCCTGTCTCTGAAAGGTATCAGTTCCGGCAACTTAAATACAATGAGGCTGCAGGCATAGATGATTTTGTTACAGAGCTCAGAAGCAGAGCACAGTATTGTGAATTTGGACCTGCTGAGGATGTTATGTTGAGGGACAAAACTGTCTTCAGCATAACTGACTGCAAGCTCAAAGAAAGGCTTCTGGAAAAGCCCTCCCTCACCCTAGCACAGGTTGTGGATATCTGCACAGCAAAGGCTCTCACAAGTGCTCAGGCCTGAGTTATGCTCCACCTCCACCTGCAGAACCTTCTCCTGAGGTTCAGGTTGAATTTCACCCCCACCTTTTTGTTTTTGGTCACCCCATCCGCAGCCCTACCAAGTCTTGGGACCTCCCGGTCAACCTCCTCCTGGCCCTGGCCAAGTGGGCCCTGTACTTGACCAGGAAGGAAGGTCTGGTCGGGAAGGTGCCCGGAGACTGCAGGGCTACTTTCCTCTCACTTGCCCATGCATGTTTCTGGGCAGAGCACCAGTGGGTGGTGTCCACCAGCTCTTTGGATGCTTTTGAGGACTGTGTGGCCCAGGGGGTCTGCTCAGTGTCCCCCCCAGGCACACACATGAATGATGCGTGCCCCCGGTGGCTGGGGGGACACGGCAGCACTGGCAGTGGCGGGAGCGCAGTGGTGGCAGCAGGAGCGTAGCGGCGGTAAGTAGGGAAGCTCCCGCAGATGCCACTGGCACTGTTGGCAGCGGTGGGGGGTGGCAAGCGCTGACCAGGGGGCAGCAACCACCCGCAGACGCTGCCGGTGGTGGCGGCAGGAGGGTGGCAAGTGGTGACTGCCCGCAGGTGCTGCCAACAGTGTTGGCGGCGCCTTTTGTAGGGTGTGCAATCGCTACGCTCAGGGGGTGTGCATGCACCCCCTAAGCATTGCCCCTGGGCATGCTCATTTTCACATTTTGACCCTCTGACCCTCACGTCACTCCTGTCCTGTTTTTTGCCTTTGTTGTCCCAAGTATTTTGTTGTAGCATTCACCCATTGGCCCCCGTACAATAGGGGCTACTAGTTCGCCAGGTGGGCCATAGGGCCCATGGTATTTAAACGTTACAAATAGACAGGCCTGAGTTATGTCAGCAGAAGCAAGCTTGCACGCAGTTGAACAACAACCACCACCAACAAACCACACCCACAAGGCATCAGGGGGAGCCGGGGTCCCACTGCAGGCCCCTTAAAGGTACATTACATACACCACAACTTCACCTCCACTGGGCTCTGTGCACCAGGATCAGGCCCCATGCTGCCCTGCACCACCTCTGCCTGGTCCCATGCGCAGGGATCAGGATTTGGGGCTGTGCCACCTCCACTGGGCCCCCCATGCTGAGATCAGGCCCTGAACCACCCTATTGCCTATCTAGTGCCAGGGCCAGGGCCTGTAGAGCTCCCTACAGACCCATGGGAAGCCCCACAGTGTGGATGACAAGGCACTGAGGGCCAAGTCTGGCCCACAGGTCGGGAGTTGTACACTCCTGCTCTAGGAAGACTCCAGGGCAGGTGAAGCCTGCAAAATCTAAGACTCAAGGATCTGTCTTCACTGTCAAGGTCAGACTGGCAGAAGCCTGCCAGGTAATAGAAGTTTGGAGGGATGAATCAGCTCAGGGACTTCTGCTAGGGTTCAAACTGCCTGTGTTTTCCCTACTCCTCTTTCTTGCAACTGAAAAGGGGTAGAGGAGGGTCTTACCCACCACAGCAGGCTTCACCTCCCCCACTCCTCACAGGAAGGGACTCCAGCTCATTCCCACTCCCTGCAGGCCAGGGGAAAGGCCATCCAGTTCCCTGACCTCACCATAATGGTGTCAGCACAAGGGTGTAAGGGCCTGGGGAGATGTGTGTAAAGGGGCTGAGTGTGACAGCCAGAACCAGAGGGATTAATAAGCAATAATATGTGCTTCTTGGAGGCATTTGGTATTTTGCCTAAACAGGTAATATTAGTTAATATAAGCTTGTAAGTTTGTAAACTGCAAATGTAACTTGTCTGTCATAAGTTTAACCAAAATGATAAATTAACTGTTCATGGAACTGACTGGGCCCCATGGGCAAAACTGTAGCTGTGAGATTAGCTGGCCTAATGGTTTTTTGCTCAGGGTTCAGCCTTAGCAATAAAACTGGATCTAACTGCTTGGCACACCCAACACATTCCAGGAAAGCACATCCCAAGAAAGCATATTCAAATGAAGCCTAAAAGGGTTTGGGATTTAGGCGGAGTGATGTAATTTTAAAACCTAAAGGTGCTGCATCATAATTTGCTTATTGGATAAACCTGAGTCTGGGTAGTAACCTTTTATGATAATTTTAACACCTTTCAATCCCATAGGGTAACAGCTATAGGGCAACATTGTGAGTGGCCCTGAGGCCAACAGATTAACATAAGACTAGGTACAAAAAACACATGCATCAGGTAACCAGCAGGAAGGAGGGAACAGAACGGTCATTTCTGTGCCACGCCTGGACCCCAGACTCCCGGTGTGAGTGAGGATCAAGGGACCTTCCCCGGTAATCCCTCTGACAGCGTTGATCATCAGGGACGCCTGACTTTGCTGGAATCACTTGGCGTGCACCTGGCATTGAGGGACTTTCGATAAGTTGCCAACCCATGTCTGTCAATCTGTTTTTTTGAACAGCCCAGTGTGGCTAATAACCTCGCAGTGCCCAGTTGGCCTGTGACAGATTGATCTATCTATCTATCTGTTATTATCTGTTGTGATTATTTACTATTAGCTCTTTTATACTGCCTTATCTGCTTATCGCATTTATCTTTCTGTTAACTGTTATGTGTAACCTATAATAAATTTGCCTTTATTCCACTCCCAACTTTGCCTCCTCGATCCGAAACTAAATCAAACAGCCCAGCTGGCCTGTGATAAAATTGATGCACTCACAGTGCCCAGCTGGCCTGTGACAGCTGAGTGTGTCCCCATGTCTGCAGTGTGGGGTGGATGGCTTCTCTGCCAGGGCCTCCCTCTGGGAGCACCATTCCAGTGTTACTCAGCTCCACACAGCACTGCCGGTGCTCCTGCCCAGGAAGCAGCTGGAGGGCGTGCTCTGCTTTTACTGCTAGCCGGATTGAGGATGTTATCACCAGTTCCTCTTGGCAACAGACAGGGCTAGGGGAAGTCCTCTCCAGCGAATCCCCCAATGCTGTGGCTTACCTCTGAGGGTGCTGCTTCTCACTGCACCAGCAGCGCTTTTATCCAAGCCCTTCCAACACAATGGAAAGCCATCATGTGTATCGGAATGTGTGCTGGGTGTGACATCCTGCTCCCCACCTCCCTTGCACTTATGGACGTGAGATCTGGCCTCCTTACAAGCAGTCCTGCCATAGCCAGACAAAATGACAAGAGCAAAGTCTTGTAGCAGACTTGTTACAGGACTTGAATCCTGATCTTCTGAGATTTCTGCCTCCATTACGAGACCAGTCTTCATCTGGATCCTAAGAGCACAGGAAAATCCTTTGACATGGGAACCGTGTAGCAGAGCCAGGACTAAACTCAGAATGAGCAAGAGTGAATTATTCAGGGTATAGTGTGCAGACTTGGAAGCCTCTTTGATTTCTGACATAAGCAATGAAAGAGATGCCAGCGCTGACACATCATTGCTGGACAGTGGAGTTCCCACCTCTCTGAGACGGAGTTCCAAGGTCTCCACAAGCTCAGCTCTGCAGCAATGGTGCTTAGGTCATCATGGTTTTGAGGTTTTATCACAAGAACAGGCAAAGCTCTGCGAGTTTTGTTTAAATGAAACCAGAGGGCCTGTAGAGCAAGAGAGCACTCTGAGAGAGGTGCTGGCCTGCTCGATTATTGTGTACCAAACTAAACCCAAGACCTACACCCACAGATCAAGCAGCCCCTTCCTAGCAAGGATCAGTTTTTTGACATATTTCATAGAAGAAAGTAGCCTGTCCAGACTCTCATGATGCATGTCAAGCCTAGGCAGTAAAGCAGATGGTTATACTGGGTTCTATGGGGCTTAATTAACTGCTCGCCAAGTACCCAAGTGATCTGCTGTACAGGAGTTGATGCTCCTTACCCAGATCCCTCTAGGGAGAGGCAGGTGCAGAGTTTTAGACAGTTTACATGACTTGCCTAGGATCATGCAAATAGCAGAAGACTGCTTAGAGTATAAGCAAATCAATAAGTTCCTGATATCTAGGTTGTAGCCATATTGGTCTAGAGGAAAAAGCAAAAAAATTCTTTAATTGCAAGCTTTTGAGCACAAACACCCTTCATCAGGCATTAGAGGAGTCTAAAAGTTCTCCTGGGTAGAAATGAAAGTTCATATTTCATAAGATTTCACAGAGGAGTCAATAGATGGAAAAACCCTCTGGGCAGCAGTTCTTAGCTGGTAAGGAGTCTCAGCTCTCCTTTGTGAGTTTGTGCCCAAAAGCTTGTAATTAAAGAATTTTTTTTCCCAAAAATCTTGTTGGTGTAATAAAAGATATCACCTCTGTCCACGAGCCCTGATTGCTTTTTCTTCTAGACCCATACAGCTAGAACCTGGATGCCTGACACATGGAAGATATCAAATTTTAGCCAATTTTTTTTTACTGAAATCTCATATTTTCCCAAGCAGGAAACAACTTTGACCACCTGAAACCTGAGATCCTGCTCCTGCCTTTGTCTAAGGTAATTTGCATCATCACAGCCTCACAAGAGAACTGAGATTCCTTACCAACTAAGAACTGCTGCCCAGAGGGTGTTTCTGTCTATTGACTCCTCTGTGAAATCCTATGAAATATGAACTTCCATTTCTACCGAGAACTTTTACAATCTTTTCTCTAATGCCTGATGAAGGGTGTTTGTGCACGAAAGCTATCAAATAAAGAACTTCTTTGCAAAAATCTTGTTGGTCTAATAAAAGATATCACCTCTGCCCACAAGCCCTGATTGCCAATAAGTTCCTGTGAGATAATAAGCCAGGGTGTGAATTTAGTGTGTCAGATACCTGATGGTAAATGTCAAGTTGCTTAGCTGTCACAGAAGTTTGGTGGGACAGTCAGGAATTAAACTGAGACACCTGCCTCAGGGTCCCTGTCAAGAAGTCCCTGAAAAACCTCTAGTGGTCTCACTGCATCCACTCCCTTCTCTCTACCCTCCTCTCCATACACCACCTCAGCCTTCTGCATTCCCCCAGTTTCAGCCAGACCAGGCTTAGTGATGCAGCAGACTCCCTTTGTTGATTTGTTCCCCTAAAAGTATCCCATTAGCAGCAAAGTGCAACACAGCTGGAGAGATCTCTGAGAAAGCAGGCAGCCAGTGAATCACCCTGATGTGCAAGATTGCTGAGCAGAGGGAACAGCTGCTCATAAGCAGGTCCTTGCCAGGGCGGAGGTGTAGGGTGAGGAGGGAGCAGTGCTGGACAACATGCATGTCCGAATGAGGCACACAGCCAGTGTAATGAAAGGCTGTAACCTGTGTCTCCTCCTTCCTCTGAATTTCCACAAAGAAGCATAGAACCTGGAGACTGGGGGAGAGGGGCAGGATCGTGACCCCACATGTCTTTTCCACTGCTGCATTTCAGGATGGCTTCTCCACCCAACAGGACTGCACAGAAGAAAGGGGCATTCAGCCACCAGGCTGTATACCAAGCCCACCCCCTCCTCCTTCCTTTGGCTGCTATTTCAGGAACAAGTACAGGAAGAGTTCTCACACACAGCCAGGCTTTCCCCTCTGGAGGTATAGTAATGCCTCACAGCTTGCCTCTCGGACAGCACATCCCTCTAGAGCAGTGGTTTTCAAACTGGTCCATGGACCTCTGAGTCTGCAGACTATGTCTAAGGGGTCCATGAAAGATGACTACAATCAATCAAAAGTACATGACTACCCACATTTACAACTCAAAGGGGTCCACAACTCCATTCACATTTTTTTAGGGATCGGCAAATGAAAAAATGTTGAAAACAACTGCTCTAAAGTCTACCAAGGTTCTCCGGTGCCATGGTGAAGACAGTGGCATTACCAATAAATCAGTGAGATTAGACAGGTGACGAGCAACTTTTCAGAGCTTTAGCAATCCTTGGGAATTTGCTAATCCTCTGAGCAGGATGCCACAGGTAATGCTATCCCCAGAGGCCTAGTCTTCGATGACTAAATGAAGTCCTCTAGTTCTAAAGTAAGAGCCAGTGCTGCCTGGGCTACTGTGCGAAGACTCTGTTAAACTCGTACCAATGCAAAGCCATTTGCCTAGGAACAAATAGAGGAGGCCCTATCCCTTTACTGCCCAGGGTGAAAGTCAATCAAACTCACAGCCCCTTCTGGATTCCATACAGAAAAAGCCTAGCAGCTCAAAGAAGTCCCAGCACTATAACGGTGCCAGGCACCACAGGTTAGTTTAAACAGGGGACCTACTGCCCTTCCTGGTTCATCAGGTGATGCGCACAGACAAATGTTCCCCAACTGATCAATCAGGCTGGGCAGGGCTGATTCCCAGGGCTCTCGCTAGCTCCTGCCCCTCCTGAAGTAACAGGGATGGGGCCTCTGTCCCTTCCTGCAATATCCAGCCCAGAACAGGAGAGGTGACCTCGCCACTGCCCTCCCAGGCCTTGGGCAGCAGGAGGGATGGAGATGAGCTGGGTGCAGGACTGACAGAACAGTTAATGTGGAGGTTTGGGGCAAAGTTAATCAATGCCTCACACACCCTCATCAAGATAAAGCAGCCATGTACATCAACAGAAGTAGAAACCCTAGCCAGCACAGGGATTTCTGAATATTTCAGGGGCTTTCAAATTGACAATTGTAGGTAAAAGCTGACCATGGAATATAAATTACTCTTCTAGGCTCAAAACCCCCAGAAGCGTTACCCCCAGGGATACAGCATTTTCTAACTAACTCACAAGGTCTTTGTTTTCAGTTCTTCACATGCCTGGAAATATACTTATCACAACCAATACACTCTCCAGGGCCCCAGACCCAGCTACACCACATCTACAGAGTAGCAAGAGAAACTGCTCAGACATGGTTTCATAGGTGTGGAACTCACTTTTTTAGCAAATGCAAAACTGAAAGAAAAGCAAAAGGCAGATGAAATACTAAACCACGCAAAGACGACTCACTGCAAAGAGGACTGAGCACATGTCTTAGAAACTTCATTAGGCTGAAGTTGGTTCCTTATTCCCAGTACCTTCTTCCTGGTTCTTTATTCCCAGTTCCCGGTTCCTTTTTCAAAGCTAATCTAGACCCAATAAAAACTTGTTATTAATGAATTCCACATCCTAAAGAAAGAGAATTTCATTAGCTATGCATATGTACTAATTAATATGTAAAATATTCCACATCTAGTACAGAGCCCTAAATGAAGGTCAGATTGGGATGGGATTATGGGGCAAAATACTTCTTGGGCCACCCCAGATTTCGTGGCAATGCCACTAGGGAACTGTCCCAAAGAACCCTGACCACAGTCCTGCCTGGCCCACAGCACAGTTTGGCTGTGCCAGGCTGCCAGCTAACAGCCCCCCATTCTCCCAGTCATGCAGAGGTATTCTGATGGGTGCCCCAAGCAGTTTTTTTAGCCATAATCCCAGCCCAAAAGCCAGTTCCTTATTTGGGTGCATGTATTTAGCACAGTGTCTGGGGGGTGGTGTTATTTGGCAGCCTGGCACAGCCAAACCACACTTTGGGTCAAGCAAGTCTCTGGTCAGAGATGTCCAGGAGTGTCCCCCGGTGCCACAGAGATGCTTCCTGGGGTGGCCCAAGAAGGATTTCTGGGTATAATCCCAGTCCAAAATCCAGTTCCTTATTTGGGTCCAGATACTTAGCACAGTGTCTGGGGGGGTGGTGTCAGTTGGCAGCCTGGCGCAGCTAAACCGTTTTGGGCTGGGGAAGTCTCTCATTAGAGATGTCCCGGAGAGTCCCCCGGTGGCACAGAGATATGGTCTGGGGTGGTCTAGGAAGTATTTCTGGGTATAATCCCTGCCCAAAATCCAATTCCTTATTCAGGTCCATTAATCTAGCACAGTGGCCAGGGTGCTGTCTTTGGCACCCTGGCGCAGCTAAATCGTGTTTTAGGCCAAGCAAGTCTCTGGTCACAGCTGTCCAGGAGAGTCTCCCGGTGCCACAGAGGTGTGGTTTGGGATGGCCCAAGGAGGATTTCTGGGTATAATCCCAGTCCCTAATCCAGTTCCTTATTTCGTTCCATATACTTAGCACAGTGACTGGGGTACTGTTAGTTGGCACCCTGGCATGGCCAAACTGCATTTTAGGTTGGGCAAATCTCTGGTCAGAGATGTCCAGAAGTGTCCCCTGGTGGCACAGAGACATGGTCTGAGGTGGCCCAAGAAGGATTTCTTGGTATAATCCCAGTCCAAAATCCAGTTCTTTATTCAGTTCCATGTATTTAGCACAGCAGCTGGGGTGCTGTCTGTTGTCAGCCTGGCACGGCCAAACTGCAGTTTGGGCCAGGTAAATCTCTGGTCACAGATGTCCAGGACAGTCCCCCGGTGGCACAGAGGTATTCTGATGGGTGGCCAAAGGAGAATTTCTAGCCATAATCCCATCCTGAAAACTAGCTCCTTATTCAAACCATTATACTTAGTATAGTGGGTATGGGAGCTGTTAGCTGGCAGCCTGGCACAGCCAAACTGTGCTTTGGGCCAGGCGGGACTGTGGTCAGGGTTCTTTGGGACAGTTCCCTAGTGGCATTGCCACGAAATCTGGGGTGGCCCAAGAAGTATTTTGCCCCATAATCCCATCCTAATCTGACCTTCATTTAGGGCTCTGTACTTGATGTAGAATATTTTACATATTAATTAGTACATATGCATAGCTAATGAAATTCTCTTTCTTTAGGATGTGGAATTCATTAATAACAAGTTTTTATTGGGTCTAGATTAGCTTTGAAAAAGGAACCGGGAACTGGGAATAAGGAACTGGGAATAAGGAATAGGGAACCGGGAATAAGGAACTGGGAATAAGGAACCAACTTCAGCCTCATAGAAACCTCAGGAAAATCATTCTGGACAGTTTCTGAGGACCTTACCATAAACTCCAGCCTGTTGCTGAAGGAGTCCAGACAGGTTATTCCTGGAACTGATGCAACAGAAAATCCTTTGTGTTAGGAACACCATGTTTCAGGGGTGTACTTGGTAGCCGTGTTGGTCTGAGACAAAAAGACATACAAAAAACTAGAACTCTTAGTTCCAAAATGATACCTTTTATTAGACCAACTGGAAAATGGCGAGAAAATTGTCCTTTTCTTCAAGCTTTCGGGATCAAAGTCCCTTCGTCAGGCTTCGTCAGAGCCTGACAAAGGGACTTTGATCCTGAAAGCTTGCAGAAAAGGACAATTTTCTTGCCATTTTCCAGTTGGTCTAATAAAAGGTATCATTTTGGAACCAAGCGTTCTAGTTTTTTTGTATGTCTTAGGGACACCAAGGCTTGGCACAAGGCACACATGATAAGAGTTAAGCAGTCTGTATGGTGGCCTGGGTTTAGCGTGCAGTTACAGAGTTGTGACATTAGCTGGGATTTAAATGTTTGCATGGAAATCATCTCAATGAAAACACTGCTACCACCAGGCACACCAAGCTAATGAGCTGGGACTGACCTTTTCACTGGACTCAACAACTCTTGTTGGGCTGATCTCTCAAGATTCACTGAAGCTACCAGGTTGTTCAACACCACATTCAGTGCAGATATGAAGAGGATCAAACCCAGCTTTGCCCGTTTGGAGATGACGGAGCAGGTCAACTCTGACAATGGCCCTCAGGTGCAGGAAGGCCCTGGAACCCTCACTGCTACTTTGATAGTCCAGCAGCAGGA
>NW_005842079.1:889281-891269 GCF_000455745.1 Alligator sinensis
AACCCAAACTGGTGCCATCTTGCTGCATCCCCAGCAGATTCCAGTACACCCTCCCCACTACAGTGAGACTGAACCTGTGAACAACACTCCACCTGCCCACAGGGAACGGTCAGCAGGCCCTCCAGCTCCTCAGCCTGCATGGAGATTTCAGCTAGAGGGACATGAACTTCTGCCTACCTGAAGAGTCACATGAAACTCTAAGCCTTCAGAAAAGTCAACAGACTCTTTGGCTGCCTCAGGGATGGAGCTCCAGGCTGATGGTTCCCCCTTGTAGCACTGTTTGTTTTTTGTTTGGGGTGTATGAGTTGTTCCCTTTGAATATGAAAGAACATTTTGGTTAAGCATGCTGCTGTAGTGCTAGCTGGGAGTACATAGATCCACTGCCTGGGAAGCACACTGTAAGAGAAGAAGAGTCTTTGAATGCAGGAAATCAAGGCAGTCTGACATTGACTCCAACTACCTTGCAGCTTGGTTTCTGTAAGGCCCTTCAAGGCTTCCCTGGACCTGGGAACAAAGTGAGTCAAGGCAGCAAACACAGGCTTCCTGCCAGCCCTCAGGTCCTGAATGATGGAATCCGGCCTGCAGTCAGGAAGACACGGCCTTGTGTTCCCAGTCAGATGGCATAGGACATGCAGGGGACAAGGAAAGCCCAAGTCCTCAAACCTGTCAACAGGAAACTATCAGAGTCACCTGCTGAAAGCTCTTTGGCTCTGCACAGGCTGAGCTATAGTTGTCTAACTCTGACATTGCAAAAGCAGTTCCAGGCCGGCCAGCAAGGCTGAGTCACTGCTGCTTCCAGTAGGACTTTTGTCTATGCTGATAACTCCATCAGCTTCCAGGAACACATCGCTCACATGATGGGCCATTATAGCTGTATCACAATTGTCCCAGCTGGATTTTCAGAGGCACAGAGCCTGGGTGTGTGCATTTGAGGCATCCATTCTCTGACCTGTGCTCTCTATCAGGGATTCCCCATCACTCCTTGGGGCAGGTGGTGAGTGGGTCATTGAGAGGGCCTAGTGAGTACAATGGGCCTCTTTACTGAAATATTTCCTTCAGTAGGAGTAATCATCATCATTAGAGAAGGGCTGGGGTGGGGGAAAACCACTCCACAGGGCTCTGATCTGTAGCTTCCAGCTGTCACGTTTACATGCAGAGATGCACACCACAAAGTACAGACCTCCACAGGCCCAGTCCTAGTCAGGCAGCTGTCTTAAGGAGCTCTGCATGTCCACAGCTGGGAGGTGAAGGGCAACCCATGTATTCATGACAGAGGCACTGTGTGAAAAACAAAGATCCAAACATGCAACACTCCTCATGAAAAGAGATAGCGTTTGGTGTGTCAGGGCTTTATGGGTGCCCTTCCAAGCACTGCATGCTGGGACCTCTAATCCTGGCTGGCTGCCCAGCCATGATCTACTCCCTCGTTATATTAGCACAGCTAGTGCATTCCTAGTGCATCCTCCTTGGTCTAGGAAAGGGTGGGTGCCTTGAAAGAAGTGAGCAATGAGACATGCATAGAAGAGGGGTGCAGCCACAACACTGGGGAGGAGATGATGTTTTCCATCAGGTGCTCCAAGGCTGAGGAGTGGCACACCCTATAGAAAGGAGAGACAAAGCAAGGGGCACGCTATCTCCTGGCCTCCAGCAACATGGAAACTATTACCCACATGAGGAAAGAACAAGTCAGTGCCAGGAGCTTGCTGGGGATTGTTGACACAGGCATAATAACATCATGTGCAGCCAGTGGGAGAGCCTCACTGCTGTCCAGAGCTCTGAAGCCCTTTGACAGCACAAGAAGGTCTCTGAGTCCCAGAGACAAAGCGCTGGGGTGAGCAGGCTAAGGAAGGAAATGAGCTCAAGGCAGCCGTGCTGCCGTCAGAGTGGGGACCTGGCTAACCAAAGAGGGCTGCCAAGCAAGAGCACTGCCAGGGGACGTGATCCCCAGCAGCAGGAGTGCCCAGCGCTGACTTTTATTGTTCAGAGTT
>NW_005842079.1:891300-901140 GCF_000455745.1 Alligator sinensis
CAGGTTGAACCACTGCTGTATCTACCGCAGAACTGACTGTCACCCCTTCCCTGCCCACATACAGCCAGGGTCCCATGAAACCCAGATCATCCTGTAGTGAGACCAGAGCAAGACCTGGTGTGGGGGGACCCTCAGGTAGCTCCTGGTGTTGCTGGATTGGACATTAGGTTGGCACCAGACCTGTTTCCCGCCCCCACTAGTAACCAGGGGGAAGATATTCCCTGTTAAGAAAACCAGGGTGGGGTTTCCCACTCCCATTGTGGAGCCTCCTCTCCTATGTTTGGCTTTAGCAAGATCCTGCAGCTATTGAGTATTTAATTGTTCAGCACATACTGGGACGCAGTTCCCTGATATAAGGCAGTAATTGCTTTTTCCACACAGAAGCAGCCACAGCCCCGAGGGCCATTACTAGAATCATCAAATGATGCTATTCCATGGTCTCCTGTCTGCTCTTTTTCTTAGTGTGCAGGCATTGTTCAGTCTTCAAAGACAAGACTTAGCGGTCATTCTACAATACCATTTTTAAAGGGGGAGCCATTGCAAATAGCAGAAGACAGCTTAAAGTATAAGCAAACCAATCAGTTCCTGTGAGATAATAAGCCAGGGTGTGAATTTAGTGTGTCAGATACCAGATGGCAAATGTGAAGTTGCTTAGCTCTCACAAGAAGGTTAGGCTGCCTTGCATTTAACACCAGTAATAGCATCCACATGGGCAGTTACCACAGAGTAGCTGACACAATATAAATTCACACCCTGTTTCAGCGGTTCTCTATCCTTTTAGACTCAAGACATCCATTGTTATGCTTAAGGTGCCCCCTCAGAAAATGCCAGCTGTTAGCTTACTCTTGTTTCTTGATAACAGTAAAGAAATGGTAACGTTCTGTTAAAAAGAACTCAGAAAGCCCACAGCACAGGAGAATGGCTTTGACACTATGGATTTCTATTTGAAATCTCTGGGTTTCTTGTGAATCATGTATAGGTATTTGCACACCTAATGTTGCTGTGGCACTCTGGCTGAGAATCACTGCCCTATTTGCCTTGCTGTAACTTGCTGCCATTTCCATACCTGAAATCCCTCTAGCAAGGGTAACTGGTTGGCCCAGAGTAGTTCTCTGGGTACCAGGAATCCTGAATCCAATTGAAATTTCAAGGTGGGATGTAGAAAGAAAAAATATAGCTGGAATTTGGTCTGGGTAGCAGAACTATTGAGCCTATGTTTGCCAGTCCTAATGTAAGAATGAGTAAATTTTAGTGACCAGGACTTTGGAATTAAGTGGCCCTCAGCATGCCCTAACCGCACCAGAGTTTTGGATTAGGCAGCACAGCATCCCAGAAACTCACTGGCATCCTTGGAGCTTTTCTTGTCAGGCTCTTACCAATATGGCCCAACTGTACAAGCTGACAGTGTCACTGGACAGGACTGGGTGGCTGCAAGTTGCCTCATTTTATAGGGAGTCTCCCCAGTGGTTGAGAACAAGCTGTTCTTTGCCAATTCAAAAGTAGCAATGAAGAAAAGAAAATTCAGCTGGCCCCATAAGGAAATAATTGAGGGCAGACATGGCTATTCCATTTAAACAAAACCTTTTGTCTGCTGCTTTCTGGAGGGAAATGAAAAGGAAGCTGCAAAATGCCATCTATTGTCTCTGCTCTGTCCCTGGAGTGCAGAAGAGACTGAAGGAGCCATGAGTGGGTGGCCGGCAGGGAGGCCTGGGCAGTTCATAAAGGCAGCAGTTATTTAGACTGAGCAAGGAGGTAGCTTTCCAGAGAGCTGGTTCCTTCCCTTGACTCTGCCACTGACTCTCTGCATGGCCTGGGGTGATTAATTTCACTGCCATCTGCCTCAGTTCCCCAGCTGTATGACAGCAATGGCAATACTGATCCACTATCAGAAAGTGCTCTGGACTGTATGAATGTGATCTGGCCCTGCTGCAGCCCTGGCAAGGACACCCTTTTCTCCCACACACCCCTGGGCCGAAATAGCAATGCCAGATTCCTGCATCAGCCCCCTCCGGGGTAGAGCAGTGCTAGTGTTAAGAAACATTTTCAACAATATGCGGTGGTGAGATAAAAAAGCTTGCTCAGGAGCATGCCTCAAGGTCTTAAGGCAGAGCTACCTGTTTCCCAGCTGCTTGGGAAAATCAGCATTTCCTATGAGACTGAAGTTGGTTCCTTGTTCGTGGTTCCTTTTTCAAAGCTAATCCTTATACAGTTCAAGGTTGTTCATAATTAAGTACACAAGCTAGAGTTAGGATGCCATAAAAATGTATATTTACTAATAAAAATGTAAAATAATATCATGCATTAAGTACATAGCCCTGAGAAAAGACCTGAGAGTAGGCTGGGATTATGGGGCAAAACCCTTTTCAAGTCACTATAAAAGACACATCTCTAGCATTGAAGAAACCTGAGCAGGGTCACTCCAAAGTACATATCACAACCTCCAGCAGACCCCTAGGAAAAAGCTTAGACGTTGTGTTTCCCAACCCAAAGCTTGGTTTTTACGTGCCAGCTTGCCAACTGCCAGCCCCTAGATCTGTGTGCTATTTACATTGTAATAAATAAGGAGCTGCTTTAAAACTGGGATTATGGGGCACAACCCACTTTCAAAACATGCATCACCACTACGGAGGGATTCTTCTGAAGAAGCCTGGGCAGGTCCCTGCTTGACCTGAAGCTTGTTTTTTGAATGCCAGCCGGCCAGTTGATACACACCCTGCAAGACCTGTAGGTTACTGTTCTGCCAGGGACTGGGTGGCAGTAAGAATAGCTGCATAGAGGTTTTACACCAACTTTTCAAAAGTTCCCACCCAGAAACATGATAAAGTAAATTTATATTGGGTGTTCTAATGTGAACAAACCTGCCCACTCATAAGCAAATCTTAAATTAAAACAGGTTTTATTACAAGGGAAAAGGAGAGTAAGAGTACACTTTAAGCAAGACTTTAACTATATTTCAATATTGATCAGTCATAATCACTGGCAAACCAACCCAGGGCACTACCACCTAGGGCTGCCATCCAGGGGGTCTACCACCTGCACCAGCTTAGTAATAAGCGCTGGGTAGGGAGGCCCACTCTGGAGGCCCTGTTGCTTGAGTAGCCTTTCAAACTTTTGTAGCCCCTGCATACTAGTGAGGGTATGCAGATAAGGAATATACAAAGTTTTCACTATGGAACATAACCTTAGTCAAACATGCAGAACATAATCAGGGATACACATATATATAGAAATACGATTTTTTTCAATACATATCACTATAAGCATGAAACCTACTTGAATGACTGGGGACATCATTGCATTATTTAATTTCTTGGTTCAAGTTTAACCCAAGTTAAAAATTACACTATGGTTTTTCTTCTTTGGTTTTTCTTACTAAACATGCACCAGTCTCCTCAGCAGGGCTGTCCCTAGGGGAGGGCAAATCAGGGCGACTGCCCTGGGCCCTGCACTTTGGAGGGCCCTGCACAGCTGGGTGGAGCAGCCACAGCAACTCTGCACCGCCGCCAGCTGCTTCATGTCCAGCCACTCACTACCCTGCCCCACCACTGCCAGCACCACTGCTGCCGATGGCGGCGGCAATTTTTTCAGGTCTGGGGCACATGGGATTGGAGCAGGGGCAGGGACCCGCTTGGGCTGATTTGCCCCGGGCCCTGAGTCCTGCTTGGGTTGGCTCTACTTCTCAGACAGAAATATAAGCCAATATGAGGATTTTTGGCTAAGCACCTGTCATGTCTTTTCACTATAGATGTGTGAAGTTATTCATCTGGAATTATTTTTTTTTACTTTGTGTCCTTTTACATATTTTGTTATTTATTAAGATCAAATAAAGCACGTTAATTTAAATTGCTTTCCAACAGAAAATACATAAATTTTCTTTCATTTTTTTCTCATCGAAACACTGATTTTTCCAAAATTAACTTATTTATTACTGTATTTACTGAAATCCAAGATGAGGATTTTTCCCCTCATTCAACATGGGGAAAATATGCCTCCTCTTGGATCTGAGTACCAGCACACTATAGTACAGGTCAGGGACCAGTCAGAGGATAGGGCAGCAATTTGCATAAGGATCAGTTGGGGATCGAGCAGTAACATTCTCAAGACTGGACAAGGGATCAGGAAACTGAATATGTTGGGAGATTGGGAAGCAGCAGGGGTCACAGGCTGGAGCAGCAGCACACAGAGGGAAGCAGGCAGGAGACTGGGCAGCAGCATGCATTGGGATTGGGAGGCAGCAGATGTTGGGGACTGGGCAGCATCACATGATGGGGATCAGGTGGCCATGCAGATTGGGAATCAGGTGTGGGGGGGCAAGTGAATGGGGGTCCCCTAATGGTTTGTGGATCAGGCAACAGGTAGCAGGACACAGGCATCAAGGGCAAATGGCAAGGGAACAAGGGGCAGGGGTCAAGCTGTGCGTCTCCCCCCCCTCCACAGTTGAGGACAGTTTTAAGACAACCATCCAATAATTACATTCTACACATGAAAAACTAAAGCAAATTATAGAATGATAATATAATTTTCCCTGTGTGGAATCTACCTATTTGGGGTGGTTCTCCTACATTCAAAGGCATCAGGTAAATATGGTATTAATTGCAAAAATAAATTATCATTATCAATGCATACTATTCCATCCAATAACATGGATCGTGAGCTTAACTCCAAGATGGTTAGGTGGGTGAGAAACTGGCTGCAGGATAGGACCCAGAGAGTTGTAGTGAATGGATCTGCGTCATCCTGGCGAGAAGTGGGCAGCAGTGTCCTGCAGGGGTCGGTGCTTGGTCCAGTACTTTTCAACATCTTTATCAATGATTTGGATGTCGGGGTGAAGAGCGCACTGGCCAAGTTTGCGGACAACACCAAGTTATGGGGAAGCATGGTCACACTTGAAGATACAGATACTTGAAGAAGGCTGCAGATACAGGTGGACCTAAACAGGCTGGCAAGTTGGGTGGATTGGAAGCTGATGGAAATTCAATGATAAGAAATGTAAAGTGCTCCACCTTGGGACAAGCAACCCCCAACACACCTACAGGCTTGGCAGCACCAAACTGACTAGCAGCACGAAAGAAAAGGACCTGGGGGTAATAATAAACCACAGTAGGAATAGGAGCTGGCAGTGCGATGCTGTAGCCAGTAGGGCAAATAATACTCTGGCATGCATCAGTCAATGCATCTCCAGCAAAACCAAGGAGGTGATGCTTCCGCTCTGCTCAGCACTGTCGTGACCACAGCTGGATTACTGCATCCAGTTCTGGGCACCAAACTTTCACAAGGATGTGGACAAGCTTGAGAGAGTCCAAAGATGAGCCACCCATGTGATCACAGTCTTAAAAGGCAAGCCATACGAGGAAAGGCTAAGGGATCCGGGACTCTTTAGCCTGAGGAAAATGAGGCTAAAAGGGGACCTGGTAGCAGTTTACCGCTACACTAGGGCAGTACATGAAGGGCTCAATTAGCAACTGTTCACCAGAGCACCTGAGGGGAAAACCAGGAGTAATGGCCACAAACTCCAGGAAGATCGATTTAGGCTCAACATTAGGGAAAACTTCTTCAGTCAGGGTTGTCCAGACTGTGGAATAAGCTCCCTCCAGAGGTGGTGCAATCACCTGCCCTGGAAATTTTCAAGAGGAAACTAGACAGTCACTTTGCTGGGGTCACCTGACCTCAGTTGTCTTTGCTGCTTGGTGCAGGGGGCTGGACCCAATGATCTTCTGTGGTCCCTTCTGGCCTTACAATCTATGAAGCTGTGAAACAGAAAGTAGAAGATAGATGAGAACAGATGAGAACTTAAAATCACAGTATCGGCACTAGTAGTAGGCATCCTTCTCATGAAACAATAGAATTATGCGGAGTGAGACATCAGCTCGCTGAAAGAAATACTCTCTTGAAAGATAAAGTGAAGCTGGAGTGACCGACACCCAGGAAAAAAGCAACCTACTTAATGGGTACTTTGCATCAGTTTTTCACCAGCCCAAAGGGACCACCCTGCCTAACATGATGCATGACGGCCAGGATGAGAGTGAATTTATACCCAACATCGGTGTAGACCTTGTAGAGGAACACTTTGAGAGGCTGAACACCTTTAAGTCAACTGGTCCTGACAGTTTGCAAACCCAGAGTATTTAAGGAGCTAGCAGACATCATAGCCCAGCCACTGGCAAGGATATTCGAGAACTCATGGCGCTCAGGCAAAGTACCCGAAGGTTGGAAGAAGGCCAGTGTGGTACCTATCTTCAAGAAAGGGAGGAAAGTAGATCTGGGGAACTTCAAGCCAATCGGAGCCAGAGAGTGGTAGTCGACAGAAGTGAATCATCAGGGCACTCTGTGACCAGCGGTTTCCCAAGGCTCCGTCCTTGGACCTGTACTCTTTAACATCTTTATTAACCATGTGGACACTGGTGTCAGAAGCCGACTGGCCACGTTCGCCGATGACACCAAACTTTGGGGTAGAGTGTCCACACCCAAGGATAGGCTGGTAATCCAGGTTGACCTTGATAGGCTTAGAAAGTGGGCGGATAAAAGCCTGATGACATTTAATATGGAAAAATGCATGGTACTCCACCTCAGGAAAAAAACCCCGCATCACGCTTATAGGCTTTGGGTTGGGCAGGGGATTCCCATAATTCTTAAGGAGAGTCTCCAGGTGGCAGTGATGTGTGTTTTGGGGTGACCCAAAAAGGATTTTACCTGACAATCCCAGGCCAAATTCAGCTACTTATTTGGGGTTAGGTACAGAACACATAGGCCTGGGGCCTGCCAGTTTTCAGGTTGGCACTCATAAACCAAGCATTGGGTTGGGCAGAACTCTGCCCAGGCTTCTTCAGGAGAGTCCCCTGATGGCAAAGACATGTGTTTTGAGGTGACCTGAAAAGAATTCCCCCCTATAATCCCATCCCTAACCCAGCTCCTTATTCAGGCCTGGCAGCCTGTCAGTAGGCAGCCTGTCATGCAGAAACCCAAGCTTTGGGTTGGGCAGGACTCTGCC
The DNA here is from genome assembly GCF_000455745.1 of Alligator sinensis. NCBI lineage: Eukaryota > Metazoa > Chordata > Crocodylia > Alligatoridae > Alligator > Alligator sinensis. The sequence goes on from NW_005842079.1 coordinate 898,289, forward strand.
CAGGCTTCTTTAGGAGAGTCCCTCAATGTTGGGTGCATGTGCTCTTGGGTGATGCAAAAAGGATTTCCACCCATAATCCCAACCCAAAACAAGCTCCTTATTCAGGGTTTTGTTCAGAGCACACAGGCCTGGGGCCTGTGAGTTGGCAGCCTGGCACTCACAAATCAGACTTTGGGTTGGATAGGACTCTGCCCAAATTGAGCTCCTTATTCAGGGCTAAGTATGTAGTACAAAGGCCTGGGGGACTGTGAGTTGGCAACCTGGCACTCCCAAACTGAGCTTCAGGTCAGGCAGAACTCTGCACACACTTCAGGAGAGCCCCATGGTAGAGGTCTGTGTTCTAGGGTGATCTGAAAAGGATTGCCATCTGTAATCCCAGTCCAAACCTAGCTCCTTTTTCAGGTCTGGGAGCCTGGCAGTAGGCAGCCTGGCACACAAAAGCCGAGCTTCCAATCAGGCAGGAACCCACCCAGGCTTCTTCAGGAGAAGCCCCCCTTGATGCCAGAGAGGTGTGTTTTGTGGTGATCCAGACAGGATTTTGCTCCATAATCCCAGCCTAATCTCAGGTTTTTTTTCATGGCTATTATTTTACTTTTTTATTAGTAAATATACATTTTTATGATGTCCTAACTCAATTTGGGCTGGGATTATGGGTGTAAATTCTTTTTGGGTCACCCCAAAACACACATCTCTGCCATTGGGGGACTCTTCCCAAGAAGTCTGGGCATTTCCAGCCCTAATGTCTATGAAATCTATGAAATGATCAGGGGTTGGAGGGACTGATTTAAAAGGCAAGATGAAGAGCAGGAAGCCCACCTAAACAGCGAGTAAGAGAAGAGATGATAAACTGATAAATGGTCTGCAAGCATCGGAAGGGTGTGAGCATGGCAGAGGCAGAGGAAATGCTTCAGCTTGAGCATGAGGGCGTAACTAGGCACGGACCTAAGGAGAGGAAGACGCTGGCGGGATATCAGAGCTGCCTGACAGTGAGATGTGGCTGCCTGCCACATCCTATTCTCAAGGACAAGGTGGGAGCCCTGCAGCTGGGGACACGCATTGCTTATATTACAGTAGCACACAGAAGCTCCCTATTGTGCTGGATGCTGTACGTACACCGAGTGAGTCAGTGAACACATCCCTGCCCCAAAGAGCTCAGGATCCAGACTGAGGCAACAGAAGGGAGGTGATTTCGCCAAGATCACCCAGCAGGCCAGTGGCAGAGCTGGGAACAGATCCCAGACCTCCTGGGTCCCTATGCAGTACCCTGCCCTCTGGCCCTACAATACCTGTTGCTGGAGGGGGTACAGGTTGTCCTGATCTTACTTACTGCCTCCCCTCCTCTTCCTGCTGCCTCCTCCCACCCCCTTTCAGTATGCTTTGCCCTCCTGCGCAGAGGCAGTTGTACTGTTCCTTCACAAACATCACAGGGCTTCTGGTGGGGGGGAAGGTGAAAGTGCCAGAGCCCTGGAGCGCACGCAGCTGTCCTGGCACTGGAAGGCAGAACAGAACCGCTGCCCCAACGCCCACAGCCGGGGCTGCTTTGTAAACACCAATTTGCCATCTGGTCAATTGCTACATCCCCACATTCTCCAGTTCTGGATGCAGACTGATTTTCGCTGTCCAGCCATAGGGCACCCACCCTGTCCCTCGGGCAGATGAAGCCACCATCAATTAGAGCTCACTCCTAGATTACAGCTATTCAGATGAGATTTTTCCCTTGCTCAGACTCCCTAGAGACTACCCCACGCCCTAATCAGCTCCTTCCTCTCCTGGGGCTCTTATCTTCCCACTGCAGATCACTTCACTGAGGCAGAGATTGTCCACACCACATCCTCTGCTCCATTTGGTAGCACTGATAAAGCCCAAGAACAGCTTCCATACCCCATCCCTCCTTGTTGATGGCTGCTATAGGCAGGACAGTCATTGATCAGGAAAGACCTTGTGGCACATTAAACAGCTCCCCAGGACAGTCTGGTTTATCTCCAAAGGGCACACAACATGCTGGCTGCCTGTTGCTCACTTGAAAGTGCTTGGAGTAGTGGGAAATGAGGTGGTATTCTGAGTGATAAGGGTACTAAGGGGGAGAAGAGGGAGCAGGAGCTGTGGTAAGGATTTGGCTGGGAACCCAGAGGCTTTCTTGCCATCTCTGCCTTTGTCACTAATTGACCAAGTGACCTTGGATAAGTCTCTTCCCCCAGCCTCATGCCTAAGGCTCCCCTTCTAGACAAAGGACTCTCCTGGGTGGGGGGAGCTGAAGGGTTTGTTAACATATACAGCTGCTGAGCTCTCCAGAGGAAGATTCAGAGTGACAAAGTGAAACTGTGATACTAGATTTCCCTTCCCCCTGCTCCACCCAGTCACAAGGTGCAATGGCACTCTGGCACAGGGACAGAACAGCACATTTATACATTTTTGTGGTGCTAAGGGCCAGGATTTCCAAGGGTACCAACCCCTGTGCCCTTTGCAGACCATCTACATGCAGGATGTAGTCACCTGTAGTGTGGAATGCAGCAGCCATCCTGCAGCAGGGAAAACACACTTGCGAGTGTTAGCCATCCCAGAGGCCGACCACAAATGGCTAGTTCTGCCTCCTGCTGCGAGATGGCACTGCCTGGATCCCCATCTAAGACCTTGGTAGGTGGCATGTCATTTGCCAGACTACCACCAGCAAGGCCTAGATCTTTCATACACTGGAACTGAGGGGATCAGTACTGTGATCAGAGGAGGGCAGAGGTGGCTGGGCTGCCACCTCTGCCCACAGGCCTTGTAGCCCACAGGACATTTCATCTGATCACGCAAGTGCCAAGGGCTGGACACTGCAGCAACAGAGGTATTGCACAAATATCCCCCCC